>NC_142263.1:3283303-3588603 GCF_052056855.1 Sturnus vulgaris | reverse complement strand
AGAAAAACCAAAATATGAGCTCAGAATCTCCCACATCAGACATTTACGTATGCAGTACTTTCATCAATGCAACTTTCTTTGTACAGAGGGCTTTGGAAAAACACAATGGATAGGAAGGACTACAGAAAAGAAACAGTAGTCTACATAAAATAATTTTACATGAAGGGCTAAAACATTTGTGGAAAGATGATGTTTGAAGAGGCAAGAAAGTGCAGAAACACCATCACCTGCACTCTTCCAAAGCCCACATGCACTCCATGACACTGGATACTTTTGACATTTAAACATCTATCCCTGGCACTGTGTGCATATTAAACCTCTGAGAGGGAGGGGGGCACTGGCTCCAGTGCCACGCTGGGGTGACACAGGAACTGCACCAACAGAGCACTGAAAAGACTTCCAATACCCTCAGTGGTGTCAGCCACTCCCAAAAGAGAAACAGCTCCAAAGAGTGTCCATTCAAAGCCCTACTCACCCCTGTCTGTCAGGCTCTCCATCAACTTCCTCATCAGCACTGCAGGTGGCACTGGAGTCATTATCTGAATGGGATTCTGGTCTGGCTGTAGTAACTTGCTGGGACAGGCTGTAGTCCATTTCCTCTGGTTCTGACTTTTCCTTGGGTTTCTCCATCTCTCTCTCTTTGGTATCACTCTCTATTTTCACTTGAATATTCTCTGGTAGCCTCATTTCAGTCTCTACAGGTTCTACTTTGGTATGAACTGGAAGAGTAATCACAGGCTTAGCTTCAGCTGAATGGCTTCTACTGTCCACCTCCATAGGCTCTTCAGCCTCAGTGTTTATTTCTTCCTTGACCTGTGGCTCAGGGTTCTGAGTTTCAGCTGTTGATACACTTTGTGCTGGTAAGGAGGGAGATGTGCTGGCTGCAGGTTTAATGGTAGATTCCTGCTCTGCTGGGGCCTCAGTGGTTACTTTTGGAGCAGCAGGCTCAGATGGAGTTTCTTCAGTTGGTTTAGCAGGTTCTGCTGGAGTTGGAGATGGAGCACTTTCTGTATCAGAACTATTTTCAGCACCTGGGGAAAAAATGTTTTGCCATGAAAGTTAAATCAATGAAATCTGACAAACTGGGTGCAGTAAGGATCCACCAATTTTAACCAACCCCTCTGCAAAACAATTTATTTTAACTTATTATAGATAGGACAATTGGCTGAATTACACAAACACTGCAACTAAAAAATAGCAACAACTGGAAACCAAACACTTAGACATCTTCTCTCATTCATTGTTTATTAATTCTATTGCTTTTGCTCCACAAAAGACCAGCCAAGTTTGACTGATGTTGAGTGTCTATAAATTAGCAGTAGCAACCAACAAATATATATTAAAAAAACCGCAACAAAAAAACCACCACTTGAATTTTCTTGTCTGAAGCTTTACTGAGACTATCAACTACCAAAGGTTACATGTATTTGATTCAACTTGTTTCAACACTCCAGATGACAGCATAATCAAAGCATCTCAAAATATTAAGCAGCAAATATCTGTAGGCTGCTAAATTCTAAAAATGCTGCATCCCCTCGAGTGAGTTCAAATTGCTGAAATCCAACTGAAAGAGCATTGGAACAACAACAACATCATGAAGTGGAACACAGCTCTCTGAACACATAATTAGCACAAAACATGGGGCTCCTTTCTGTGCACACACGAGTTTCCTTCCCAGAAAAGTTACCTTCACTGTCTTCTGGGTTCTCTTCTTCATTAGATGCTTCAATATCTTCATCCTCCTGAGCTGACACAGTGGAAGCCACACTCTCACACTGTGACACATCTCGCTCCTCTCGGGGCCTTCGTGAAGACTGAGGAAGACACAGCATTGACCATGTACTGAAAATTCACAATTATTGCCTTTCACCACATTCCCATTTACCAGTCTGAGGTTGAAATGAAGGACAGAGAATCTCTATTTAGCACAGTCATTCACAAGGGGACACTCTTTCAACTTCAGGGCAACTTTTGCTGCTCCTGACCAAAAACAAGTTTGGGAACAAACCACGGTCTCATGGCATGTTTGAGTGATAACAGAACAACTGCAGCAAACAGACACTGATGCTCTTCACCCCAGTGAGAGAAGACCAGGATAGCACTGCAGCTTAAAGGATTCCAACACACAGCATTCTACTTTCAATGCCTCCAGACTTTCAGCTCCTGGACTTCTAGCACCTCTCCTGCTCTGTTTGGTGAGGTCAGTGCTTGCTGTGTTTCAAGGTGCTGTTGTACATCTACAGCTGCTCATGCACCGGTGAGGAACGTGCCTTTCAGAGCACTGAGGAACTCTTCAGGCTCAAGTGTTTTACCTAATACAAAATCTTCTGTTGTATTTTAAAGCAAGAAGAGGTTACTGTCACAGGTCAGTGAGCACCAGCCACCCTTTCTAAGAGATTTATGTCACAACACAAAAACAAGTAGAAAAGGAAATGAGTGGAGATTGCAAAACAGCCTTAGTGAAGTGTGATGCATGACTTCAGAAAGATCCAAGTTTTCTCCTGCAAAATATTCAATGTCCACAGCACTCACCTTCTGTTTGTGCTGTTGGAGGAGACTGTCCAGGTTGTGTCTCCTTTTGTAGTTGAAGTAGAAGTTCTTACACTGAGCTTCACTTTTCGTCCCAACCATTTTGGCAATCGCTGCCCAGTTTCGCCCGTGTTCCACTAGACCTGGTCAGACATAAATGAACCAATATGATCAACCTATGATCAACCAATATTTACTATGATTTACTCAGCTAGCCAAACCTCAATAAATGGAACAACAATGCCTATAGGAAGACAGGACAGAGAAGTACTGCTGTCCAAACAGTTCTAAGTAACCCACAGGAAAAAGGTCAACATAAGTCTCAAAAGATGATTTTGGATGATTTTGTCTGTTAAAGCCATTTGCTTTTTCTTTTTTTTACAAAAAAAACAACAGCAATTTTCAAATCAGCATAGTATTGGCAAAAGTCACAGCAAATATACTCAGTGATTCAGTAAATCCTTCAAATTTTGTAAATGCAAGTATCCCGAAGGAAGTCTAGGGCTCTACAAGGTTTACCTTTCTTAGCAACTTCCATTTCTTCTTCTGTCCAGCGGGATGTCTCCACAGGCTCTGTAGAAGCTGAAAGAGAAACAAAGACACTGAGCAGAGAAAAGACCAGGATTCATTATAATGACACCAATTATGCATCCCATAGTCAAGAAATCTATTTACACTATGGCTTGCTCAGGTCACTGGGGAAAGCTCTCTTGTCAGAGGGAAGCAGTCAATCTCCATTAAACCAAGTCAGAGATTCAGAAGGAACCACCAAAAGCTCAGCAGAGAAAACTGTTCTAAACTATTCTGCCTACAAAACTGGGATTAATTGTCTGTCAAGGAAGATTTGTGAGTAACTTAGGTATATTTATCACTCAAGTTTTATTTTAAATGTCAGTCATTGCCATCAGCTACTAAAAGCAGCAATCCAACATGATCTAAGATAGTTCAGTGCTGTCTCACTGCTGGAATGGTTATCCATTGGTCAGTGGGTGTTAAGAAATCTACTGTTCCTGTATCAACTGAGTCTCCAACTGGATAAATGGACAAAAAGAAAACAAAACAAAAAGCCCCAGTAAGTAAAAGCAAGCAGGAAACTAAGTATGATTCAGTGCAAAGTGCTTTTCATTCACTCCTCTGGATTTTGTATCATCCTGTTTAAATTTCTGAACAGCACTGAGCTGCACCAGCCTCCATTTCCTTTCCATAAAATCTGCCACCACACACAGCATGTAACAAAGACCCTGCAACAGCTCAATTAACAAACCACAAAAGCAGGACACTATAAAGTATCTGATCCACTGAAAAACTATTTTGGATTTTTCAGAAAACCCTGCAAAAATAGTTTAAAAATAAAGCTAAACAAAGCAAAATCCACTATTGCGTCAGACTTACAAAAACCCACTACTTATAAAACTCCACTGTATCAATGGAGCAAGAATGTTTCTCACAATCTCTGTTGTTTACAGCTACACAAGAACTGATGTGCCCACTTACTCTGTTCTTTATGGGCAGAACATCTGAGTACCAGAAGAGCTGTTACAAGCTCTAGAATAGCAGCTGCCTGTAACTACCCAGCTGAAGCATGAGGAGCAACAAATTTTGCCACAGCAGAGCACTGCAAGAAAGAAAACCACAACCTGCCCTGCCATCCTGCATAATTATTTACCAGCCACAAGATATTCTGGTATTTCTGCATCAATAGAAATTAGGTCAGCCTTTTCCAAAATACACTCAGAGACTGTGTCTTTTTTAGCCATACCAGTCAGGAAAGTAACATTTTATTTTAAAAAAGCCTCTTGCCATCTAATGCAGAAACAACAACTTGTCAAGATCTATTTCAGCTTATGAAACTCACTGAAGTACTCAAATATCAGGCCAATTATTTAACAGCATCCTCTGTGAGCTGCAGCCTGTAAGTGAATCTGTGTCACAGGCACCTGGATCCCTGCAGATCCATCAGGAACCTGCACAGGCAGACAGGGTGTTACCACACAAGGACTGAACTGCCTTTTCTCCCCTCACATCATTCTAACAGCTGATTGCACATGCACTATTTATAAAGTTACACTTGTGAAGTTTAACACAGCCACAAAATTATAAGCAGGGCTAAGAATAAAGCTGGAATATTACACAGGAAAACAGAAGTGCACTGCATGCCTGGAAACAGCCCCGTGTCAGTGAGGAGCAGCTGGGTCCCTGGGAGTGCTCTAAGTGCTACTCACAAGGTTCTGGTGGGGGTGGCAGAGGTGGTGGTGGCTCTTCAGTGGCTGCAGCTGCAGCAGCATTTGCCTGTGCAGCTTCATTTGTCATTGATCTGGTGATTCTGCCCTTACGCCGACCTTGGCTGTTTGCAGTTTTTCGGCCCCGAGGAGCTGCCTGCTCCCTTTCCTCTGTTTCCTCTGGTGCAACTTCAGTTTTGTCCTTTTCTTTGGTATTCTCTCTGGGAATAGGTAAAATATAATTCAGTCACATTCAGAGAGCTATTGTGAGCAGATATTCCTGAAAATCAATGGACAGAAAAACCCCAAACCCCACAAACAAAACTCCATGAACTCAAAAGATGCCGTAGTGAAACAGAATTCACTTATTGTCCCCAACTTCCAGACACTAACACAGATATGTGATTTTGTCATCTTCAAAGAAAATATGAATGCACCAAGTGTGATAGAACATATGAGAAAAGCCCGAACAAACAAGATATGGAAATTATTACATGTGCAAAATAATAATCCCATTACTTCTTCCACTGATCTGATTAGCTCGGCAAGACAGAGAAATTTGTATGTCCAAAAAAATTGTTTCATACACAAAAGAAACAGTTTTCAGTCCAGATTTCACTGTCAGGCTAATGCAAATCCTGTTCTGATCTTTGCCAAAACCTGCAATCTAGAGTGAATTCATGCATTTCAGCATATACACACTTACTTAGATTCCTCCTTCTCATCTTTCTCCTCCTCATCTTTCTTTTCCTCCTCTTTTTTTTCTGATTTGTCTGATTTTTCCTCTTCTACCTTTTCTTCTACCTTTTCTTCTTGAGAAGGACGAGCAATCTGTTGCTGGAATGAAAGAGGATTTAGATGATAACTTGATCACACAATGGTGCAGCATCTTGTCCTCAGAGCAGCACAGAAACTGATGCTGCCTTACTTCCCACTTGATAATATCTTAAGTTACAGGCATTGCACAGGTCAGCATCAGAACAGAATAACTCTGAAAGTGCTTAGGGAGGTCTGACCCATGTAGTGAGGGTGTTACTCCTCTCAAATTTTATTTTTAACTTTGTGCATTTTATAGTGAAACATGATCTTACAACTGGGGAGCAGAAGGTCTTGCAGCATGAAAGTTATCAGCAACTCCAAGTCGCTTTCTCTAAACTGTCACTAGTATTTAAGGAATATAATTGTTAAAAAAATTGGGTTGGGAATTTTGGACTTGCATTTCCAGTGAGTTTACAGACAGAATTATTTAAAAAAACCTACAAAAAGTCTTTTCTCTACTGAGATGAGTTTTACAAGCACAGTAAACACTATGCTTGTCTCAAACAGATACCCAGAGTACATCTGGCAATTCAGGGAAACACAAGGACAGAGAATGACAAGACAAGAACAGAGAATTTCAAGATTACTGTTCTAGCACTTCATGAACTCAGATTTGACAAACTACTGAAAAATTCCTCAAAATAGGCTTTTCTTTTTCACAGAGGAAGCAACCTCCCTGTGAGTACAGCAGCAGGTGTCACTGTTTCACTAACTGAACTGAGGCTGGAAATAGTCACAAACTGATTTGGTTTTGACATTTTAATAATGTGAGCTAGAGCAGAAACCCTAAACACTAACCACTATCATCTTGCTGCAAATTATTAGCAATTAAAGTGCTGGTTATTGATTATGCAAAGACTTCCTTCAAGCAAGATGTCAGAGACATGCTAAGATAAATTATTTCCACCTTGCCAGATAGATTGACCTGAAAACATGGAGTTAAAGCTGCATTAAAAAAATTCAAGAAAATTATTTTAGATCTAATCTATTTAGAAAAGTTGTTGAAAATCCTGTTCTTACCAGGTCAACTTAAGATCACTTGGTTGTCTGTTACCCAGTAACTTTATTTAAGCTGCACAATCAATGCATAAACACAAACCTTAAAGGAGTCGAAGCCTCGGTCAGGGACGTTCCTGCACATTCATCTGCTGATGGAAACTTTTACTGCCCACACGAGGGGATGGGCTAGAGCTCAGGGCACGGCTCAAAAGGACAAAACCCACCCCAGCAGCAACATCACACAGCTCCTTAGCAGAGGCAGTCTGACCCAGCAACGTGTTTATTCCAGGAAATTGTGTCATTCTGCCACTTAAGCTGCCTGCAGCAGTGCTGCCCCTCTCACACAGCACCTTCTAATCTCCCCGGAGTCACCAGAGGTGATCCCCGTCACACACAGGCTGAATTTCTGTCTGCTCACATCACTGGCCTCCCACCTGCTGCTGGCCACAGGCTCCAGCCACACACACTGCAGGGACACAGCCAGCACTGGCCACTGCTTGGCCACCAAATTAATTTAAAATTTCATTTCAAGAAACCTTCTTTCAATGAGTTATTTAAGGAATTCTCTGTAAATGGTTTGGGTTCGAAGGGACCTTAAAGATCATCCAAGTGCAAACCCCCTGCCATGGGCAGGGATATCTCCCATCAGACCAGGCTGCTCTGAGCCCTGTCCTCAACAATTCCAGGGACAGGGAATTTAAAGCATCATGCAGCCATGGCTTTCTCTCAATTCTATGTTAAAAACTTGCTCTACATTCGACAAGCTTTGGTTTAAGACACATTTGTTCAGTTGCCTTTGTGACACTCTGGAACTATTTAGGAAACATTTTACAAAAAGCCCTTTCTAGACCTATTTGAGGACAAACACACATCAAAATTTTATTAGCCTTGTATCTCTTCATACCCTTGATCCAGTACTGAGCTTCTCTTAAGTGGAAGCCCTCACACTGAAACCTGAGCCAAGCTGTGCTCACTGCATTCTCTGAAGGACTTCAACGTCCTTACCATGATTAATATCTCCTCCACTGCAATACTCCACTTGCTTGCCTTCTAATTTACAAAAATATATGAACTATTAAGAGTTTAAGCTGAAGCACCTGTTATTTGCCTAAGCCCAACCTGGAGCACCTCATAAATCTTATATGACTTATGTTTGCCAATCAGCAAGAAAGTTTCAAGTTGCTACTGAGAGATATGAAAAATATCAGCTTCAAACAAAGCTGGGGCACGGGAGGGGGAAGGGGGTGAGCTGCTTTCTGCAACCCTAAGATAAAAGTTCTGCTAAGCCAGGCAGTTCAACCCTCTCAAGTTCTTTTTCACAAGCTGTTACAGATGTTTTTAATTCATCACTAATAAAATTATAAATACAAAGATGATTTTTGACACCATGTAGTCCTTTACTATTAACATACTAACGGCAATACTTCTGAATTTAAACTTCCAGAAATGGTAAAATTTCCCTTTTAGAATGCTGAGAGTATTTCCTTGAGTTGGCAAGTCCAGCTCAACCCTCTCCAGAGCTAAAAACCTGGCACTTTCTTGCATCCTTCACAGAGCACACATGAAGCCTGGCCAGCAGTTGCCCAAAGTTTAGGGATCTGCTGTAGCACTCAAAGTGGATCAACAAGCAGCAATTACAGAGTACAACTCTGCTACAATTCCAAGAGCAAGTAATCTGAGCTGAACAAACCCTCAGTGTTCCAACTGATGTATTCAGTTACTCACATATAAATCAGCACTCACAGGAGCAGTCCCAAAGTCAGGCAGAGCACCTTGAGCTGAGTTCACCAAGCAAATCCGTGCCCTTGTGTCTAAAGCTGGAATTAAAATCTTTCTGTTCTATATACATTATCCAAGGAAAGCAACCATTTATGGATAGAAAAGTCCATCCAAATTTTGAATTCTAAGAGTTCCAATATTCTGAAGTTTAACAACGTGGAAAAGGCATTTAAATATAGAATTTACTTTCTAAATATCTCAAAATCTCCAGTTCCACTACGCTACAGCTGAGCCACTTCTGTCTCCTCATCCCTCAGAGCAGCAGCCAGCAAAGGCACCCTCAACATGTGACACTTCCCACGGCCACACCAACCTCATTTTTTATAATGGCACAAGGAACTGAGCCACTCCCAATGGCAGCACTACCTCTGTCAAGTGTCCAGTGATTGCCCACATCTGGACAATCCTGTTTATTTCCATCTTCCTTTCATTTACATTCAGATTTTAACTGCAATCCTTCCCCAATCACTACTCCAACAACAATAATCCTTCCTATTAAAAATTATTATTAGGCTTAGAAATTCTAACAGAAGTCCTGGCAAAATACAAGTTATTTCCAGTAATTTCTCCCACCAGAGCAGAAGCTTTATGAAATCCTGTGCACAATGACAATGCAATCCATCATTTGTGGGGTACAGACAAGGTGCTCTCCCATGACAGGACTCTTCTGGTAGAACACCAGCCCACAATTCCAAAGGTTTAAGTACAACAGCACTAAAGAAACACAACCCCATGGCTGTTTCTACTGGACAAGATCCATTCCCAGCTGAAGCTGTTTGCAACCATTTTATATTAAAAATATACATTTACTGGGACTCCTAGAAAACGTTCAGTATTTGTGTATTTCAGTGCAATATTTACTGCTTTTACTGGTTTGCAGAGCAGATTTGTGCAGTCCCAAAGTTTCAGGGTCCAATACCCACATTACCCCTGGTAGCCCAGCACATGTATTTATAAAATGCTGCTCTTTTCCTCTCTGAAGACTTCCAAAGGAACACTTCCTGAATCAGCAGGATTTTTTATTCACATGCATTAAATTGGTCTCTTTCTTCTGGCTCTGAACTTTCAGTTTGACTTTGAGCCTGACCACCAAATAAAGATCACTATTAATTTCTACTTTTTGACAAACACTGACATTATGAAGTGATTATATATTTTCCACTGCAAGTCACATGCTAAACCTAATTTCTCTTGGCTCCAACATAGCATTTAATGATGGATTCAACCTCAATGTCTGTGGCAGTGGCCTCAAAGAAAATGAATTGTCATATTAAAACAAGTAAGAAATGTGCAAAGAAAGAAGATATTTCAGAGATTTAAAGCCAAACTAACCAACAACACCCCTGAGGCTGGGATCACTTAAATTTTAAAAGGGTAACAATACAATAAAGGAAAAATAATTATTTCCCCCCCATACCTATAATACATTGCTATCTCAGGTAATGAAATAGTTATAAATATGAAGCAATAAAATAACAATACCCAAGTGATGAATAAATTCAACATACCTGGTTTCTTCCTCTGCGCTTGCCATAATTCCTTCGCACAAGGGCTTTATAATTTTCATTTTTCTTGGTCAAATAATAATATAATACACAGTCAGGAACATTCTAAAGTGAAAAAGCAGAGAAAAGTAGAGTTTACTCCTAATGAAAATATATGATTTGAGTTTTTAATTTCTCTAAACACTTAAAACTCTTCAGCTCCCAGACTAAAATAAAAAAGGTTCTATTTATCATTATATTGGAAAGTTAGGGATCCCACCCTCAGCTCTATTTATATTAAAAAATGTCTTACCTTTCGTTCCAAGTAGGAAGCAATTAGACCAAAGTTCTTGGGATGTTGGACAAACCTTTTAGAAATCAGAAATTATTTCAGTTTAACAACATAATCCACGATCAAACAAGCAAAATAATCTTGCAAACAATCTCTTCCATCAGCAAGCCCTTCATTTACACAAGTGAAATTAGCCCAAAAAGCACAGTTTTCAGACTGTGCAAATTTAGAACCGAGCACTTAAAATGATAAAATGAAATTCCATATCTACACTTCTCATTTTAATCTCAGCACAGAACTAAAGCACTTCTGAGAAAATTTTCTATTTAAGGACTATAAATGCATGTGAGCACACTCAGATGAAAAATAAGCCTAAAACTTTTGCAATATTTATTACAGTAATGACTTTCTAAGTATCTCAAAATCTCCAGTGAAACTATGGCTGAGCCAGTTCTGCCTCCTTTACCCTAACTAAGAACATTATCAAATATTATTGCACAAAATCTTCAGCATTCCTGATTTAGCTTCATGGGGTTGGGCATTTAACTGTCATTTCAATGCAATAAAAAGAAAAGATAGGAAAGGCAATTACTTTTCCTTAAAAATCTCCTTCTCGTGGTCTGTCCAGACATTCATGAACTGCCTGTCTTTATAAACTTTCATGGGATCCTCCATCAGCCCATTCATGTTGATGAACTTCACCCTTCTCTGCTCTGCATCGAACATCATGGGAGGGATGACAGAGAGCTGGCGCATTTGCTTCTCGTTATTCTGCACAACAAAAGGCAAAGTAAAGAACACACAAAATGCTGCTGCTGATGTTTACAGTTCTGGAATTAAACAGCTCTTAAAGCTCCACATTCACAGTCAGCTGGGAACTTCTTTTTGTACACAGCTCTTGCAGAAGTTGTCACTGTTGCAATGAACATTTATGGGCAGCTAAAGGAAGCTGTGTTGCAATTGATGAAATACCAAAACGATGGAGGCTTTGAGGAAAGGAAGAGTTTTCACATGTTTGTCACAGCTGTAAAAAACTAGGTTGCAGCAAGCCTGCAGTGAACAGCCACATGAGAAAAATCTAGGGCAGATACAATTAGAAAGCAAAACTCTCAAAAAAAAAGTGTTTGTAAGATCTGCTTCAAGCCACACTTCACCCAGATTCTCTTAAAGAGAGAAGAGCTTTCTCTTATCAATGAAACAAACTCCCTACAAGACTCCTTCTCTGGTAGTGAAAAGATATTTATTGGCTGTGCTTCTACAGCAAAGCACAGCCATCAGCCTCACCTCCTGCTCAGAGAGTCCATCGATGATTTCTGAAATCTCGTGTTCACTTCTAGCAATGGTTGCTGAAAGGCCAGCCCCTCTTTGGCCAACTCTGAAACGAGGGGAAAACAGAAGGAAAAGGGATAAAGTGGAAATTAACTCTATCTGCAGGTTTTGTACACCACAAAAACCTCCAAATTTCCTTATATTGCTGTTAGCAGTCTCTCAAATCAGTTAGGACTGGTCTTTCTTCAAGAGAGTCAGAGCACAAAGTCTGTCATGTCCTGCTTGGTTATACAGTGAGTTTGCAAAGCTCAGCAGAAAAGCTCACAAAAAAAGATGTTACCACCAATTCCACTGCAAAATAGGTGCTTCAGATAAACGCATTTGCTTCTGCTGAGCATAAGAAATATTCATCAGTGGCACAGAAATTAATCCTCTTAATTAGTACAACAGCTGCACCTTGAAAAAGCCTTTTATTTTTTTAAGAAAACCACATTAAATTTGCCTTTTATCAATTTGGTCAAGTTACTAATACAGCACTGAGATTTGTTACAACAAAAGACAATTTTCCACTTTTTAATTGATGGGGAGAGCTGTAATTTGGAAGAATTTTTCAGCTTGTGATCTTTACCCTTAGGACCATCATAATAATATAATATACAGCATGTGGATCAAAAAGCATTTCAGAGTTAAAAATCACTACTAAATGGAGAGACAAACTACCTCAAAGATATTACTGAATTCATCTATTTGCACAAAATCTGAGGAAAAAACCCTTAGTATTTACATGGCAATAGTATTAGAGCACAGCTAGAGAGAGAGAGGCCATTATTTCACAGAATGTAAAAATGATGTATAGAGATGACCCCTTCCCAAGTAGTTTGCAATTACAAAGACATGATATATTCTTAAAGTGAAACTTCTTATGTATGAGTGCTGCTCCCATTCTAACAGTTTACTTGCTTCTTTTATTGAATAAAAATCTTGCAGCCTTCACAGTGTATTGCAAACTCTCTTCTTTCCCCATGTTTTATGACAAAAAGGTGATGTAGACAGATGGTTACAAGAGAAGAGATTAAATCTTTATGGGGCTGGAACTCTCCAAGGTGTATTGAAATGATTTTAAACATCAGATAAACAGATTTCAACACAACTGAATCAAACTTGACCTAATTCTAATTTAAATCCTATCTCTCTACCTACAGTACTGCAAGGTGAACTCTCAAGTGAATTTCACTTCATTCCTTTTAAGATTCCTTGTAGTTTCCATCTAACAAATGTCTGATAGATTAAAATTAAATAATAGGGTCTTAATTGTCACACCTTGAATATTTTAAAATGCAAAAACGTCTGGAATAAAATTACCTGGCAAGTACAACAAAAGATCAGTCAAATTGTTAATTAAGAAGATAAATGGTTTTTGAGTGTGGGGGCTAATGAATACAGGTATGATGAAACATAGGAGTAACACAGACAGTGACAGAAAAATACCAGTGTAAATTAGGGTGTGTGCCCAAAATGAACAGGCTCATGGGAAGCTGATGCTCCAATTGTCTGCAGAATTTCACAAACCCCTTTTTGAGCAGCTTAACTCTTGTCTCACTGACACCACAACCTAAGCAGCCTTTGCTAATTGGCCCTTTTCCTGTGTTCCTTTTGGAAAATACTGGGTTTGATGCAGATCTGGAAAGGGACATGGGAGAGGAACCCCATGGATGTCACCACAGCAACCTGAGAGGACACCAAGGGATGAGGCTGGCACTGCTGGCACAGCTGGAGGGGAGGGACAGCAAAGGGGACATATGTGACAGTGGACAAATAAAGTCATGGAGATCCTTAGGATGGGAAGCAAAACTTGAGCTCAGTGCCATGGAAACACAGTGAACAAAGGGAAGAACATTTCACTTCATACTCTGTGACACACTAACATTCTTTTTGAAGCAATAAAGTGATGAACATAAAAACTTAATAATTACAATTAACTGACTTTATAATAAATCATTTTAAAACTGAAGACTGATGTTTTGCAGGAATATTTCAAATCTCCAGTAATACCTTTGGAATCTTTCTTGCTGTTCTCTCTGTTTCCGGATTTCTGGGAATTGTTTCTCATAGTACTCCCGTGTTTTGCTCTCCTTGGCTTTCCTGCGTGGATTATTTTCTATCCTGTCTACTTTCTTCTCCCATGCCTCCATCAGCTGATCATAACGTTGACAGATTTTCTGTTCCTGTTAAATTCCAAAAGCAAACCTTGAACTAAGCAAAATACACCAAGTGATCAGTACCTGTCACATGGGCAGGCTCCTGCAATGCACAGATTTTTCCTGCTCCAGTCCCTACCATGTTGAAATGACTTAAACCAAATTTCCAGCACAGAAAAGGTGAGGAAGTGGATACAAAAATGTCGATTTTGAGTATTATACACTCTTTCTTTGCTTTACACATCCTACTGGTATTTGGTAATTGTCATTACTGCCTTCCAGAAACATCCCACACTTCTTTTAGCTTAAGATCTTATTTTTCCAATTAATATATTTGGGAATGCAAGACAAGGGTCCAAACAGAAAAGCAACCCCATGCTCCTTTTAGAAAATCATGGTGCTCTTACCCGTTGTTTTCTTGCATGGTTCCTTCTTTTAAAGAAGAGGATCAGCTTTTTCCTCATCACCTGGTTTCTGGAAAAAAAATTAGGGGAAAAAAGTGAACTACATAAGAATCAAGCACTTCACAACTACTCAACAAAACCCATCTCAATTCTAGATGCTAGATCTTTATTATGAATAACAGATTCAGGGTAAAAATAGGGAAAATTCCCAATCAAGTCAAGATACCTAAATCATCTAATACTGTATTTTTTCAGAGAGGAGATTCTTGAAGATGGCTGGAATAAGCAATTGAGACACAAAAGGTTCCAATTTCAAGGCAGGTGTTCTCCTTTGCCACAAGAGATATAACATGCTAAAATGAAAAAATTTGATTTAAGCTATTATGCTTTTATGGGGGAAAAGTCTTTGCAATTCAGCCCTAAAGTTAAGTTTTCCAATGTATAATTCAAGAAAAAGTACTTTGGAACTGCTATACAAATCTATTTGATGGAGTGGCACAAGAATTACTTTTTTTAAGAGAAAGTTTTAAAGGACAGCTAACTTGGTTTTATTATTTATTTTTGTCTTTAAATGAAGATGGAAAGCCAAGGCTTCCCTCTGCCTTCAGCACATATAATGCACATCTTGCAGAACTGTTTTACAACAAAGAAATCAGAGTTACATGGACTGGAAGCTTTCAATGATGGTTAAAACTCACACATCCTATTTGGAGATGACAGCAAGGAAAAATGTGAGGGGATGTTTAAGTGCAGATGCCCTGAATGGGACAATGAGAGGGTATTAAAGCACTCACGTTTTGATGTTTTCATGGTACACCTTGGTGTCTGAGGGCTGGTTGTAAAGTGGCTGCAATTTGGGATGAGAAAGGAACACTTAGCACTCTGCAATGCCTGGAACTCTAAATGTGTATGCAACACATTTAACAATATTTTAGTATTCTGAGAATAGTGCACTCAATCTGAGATGCAGCAGAGCTGAAGGGACTACAAGATATTCAGCACAAAGCACAGATTTCATTACTTAAAAGTAGATTATAACTACTTATGTATATAACAGTACTTCATTTCTTCATACTTCAACTGTTCTCTCAAATAGATTAAAATCTGTTTTAAACATCACACTTACATGGCCAATGAACGCACTCAAGCCCCACCTCACCAGTGCATTTAGACACACATTTCTTCTATACATAACCACAGAACTACAGCTGCTCAGCACAACAGAATTAGAGCAACTGGCAACACAGAAAATAGTACAAAAGAAAAAAAGCCAGAATTCTACAACTTACCAATTCAACTTTTGGACCAAGACCTTCAAAAATCTTGTGAGCTTCTTCTGCTTTTTTCTGCAAATAAGAATAAGATTTTTTTTGGTACAGTGTGAGTAAATCCTCTGAAGTTCATATCAAATGTGGATCTGAACTCTCTGTTCTCTGCTAAACCCCTGCCTGACCACACGAGATCCTTCTTAACCTACTTCTGCACTGTTGCCTCAGCAAATAAAGAAACCTGTACTTGAATCCTGTGGTAGTGACTCTGACCTCCAAGTCTGGAAGCTGATAGAGCATAAAACTGACCTCTGCAGTTCAAAAAAAACCCATGTATTTCATAAGACAGCAAATAATTCTAAAGAGGAAGAAAGGTGTCCAGTAAAATAAAAGTATCATTAGCTTTGAAAAATGGAATTAAGAGACTAAAATTCTCCAATTGCCAAATCTGGGAGTGTGAATCCATGTGTACATAAACACACTAAGTGTGTCAAAGGTCCTTCATTCACACTAAGTGAAGACTACAAAATAATTCTGACCCCTCCTTGCATGGAATGCTTGGGACATAGTTGTACTGTACAAAATCTAGCATTTTTTTGCAGGGGGTTTTTTACCTCCTCAAATTAAAAAAAAAAATAAAGACCTATTGTAATAGAAGTGAGCTGTTCCTCTAAACTACAGAATAAAATTGGGAAATTAAACAAACATATACCACTCTCACAGAAGATCACAATACTTTCAAAAGCCCCTGATATCTGACTCCCTAATCTCAAACTACCATGGGAAAAAAAGGCAGGAAGCATTTTTGCTGTTACTGTTGGCAATACTACTGAGCTCCTGAACTTTCCTCACCACTTAAACAACACCATCTCATAATTCACCAATATATTACTACTTCATGTCTGTTCATTTACCCAAATCTTAAGTGCCAGAAGTCAGAGTTTATAAAGGAGGCACAAAATCCTACAAAATATGCAGTTTTTTTCTCTTCAGCTAATTTAAAAATCGAGTCTTCAGCCAAGTTTGTCAGCTCATGTGAGGAATAGGGAATTCAAGATGAATTTCTGAGGCATTTTTCATATCACACACTTAAAAGGATATATATGTGTGTGTTTACACATGAATATAATTCATGCATCTCAGTACAAGGGTCTAAGGATGAGACCCAGAGCTCAGATTGCTTACAGCATAGAAGGAAGATTCCCATGATCAAGAATAAAAATGTCATAAAAATGTCTTTCATTTAAAGAAGCAAATGCAGAGTAAAAAAGGGGTGGGCAAATCAATAAAATGTGCCTCATGGAAGGAAATGATGACCTGATGAGTGTGAGCACAGAGGCAGTGAGAGCCCCGGGGGAGGGGCAGGGGACACTCACCCGGTTCTCATCGTAAATGATCTGGACGATGCTGCGGTGCTTCTGCTCCACGGGAGGAGGGGACACCGGCCTCTCCGGCTCGGGAGGCTTAGCAGCTTCTTCTTCAAGTTGTTGCTAAGAGACCAAAGAAAGAAAATCAGCCATCCATGTTCCCCCCCCACCAATAATTAGTCAGCAGAGGTAAAATACGCAGCTGAGCAGTCAGCACTGCCTCTTATTTCGCTTTGCGCTGACAAGGAATGAATGAAACGGTTTTAATGCCCACAGGGACAATAACAAGACTATTTTTTGTACTGTTGGTAACTCAAATTACCTGTTTACAAAACTCACCTGCCATGAAACAGGTTTCAGTTGATAGCTAAAGCCACTGTCACTTTGTAATTGATCATTTTTTAACTTCAAACAAAAGTATCAACTTTGTAAACAGTTACATCAGAGCTGCCCTCTCTCAGTGGAAATAAACCACAGAGCTGTCTCTCTGCACTGTAGATGTTCAAATGGCATCATTACTGCTGTCTTATGGTTTCAAAAGGTACCAAAGTCCTTCTAACACTCCACAGAGAACATAATTCTAAAGGTACTCCACAGCAAAAATAAACCACTTAACATGCATTAAAGTTTCAAGACTGCTACAATACCAAACAAGCAAAAAAAAAAAAAAAAAAAAAAAAAAAAACAAAAGAAAAAAACCCCACCCTGTAATCCTTTCCTAGCTACAACACTGCTGTGATTTACTTTCACATCAAATAAATCTGGTTCAGTGACATCTTCATTTTTTAAATATCCTTCACCCATGCCTGCCACAAATATACAGCAAAGAATTTCTGACACCAGGGACCCATCCTGCCTTACAGTCCTGGCTAGAACGTGCTGCATTGCTGTGCAAGAATTGCCTAAAATTAGCAGAATGCCTTAAGACGTGGGCTGAATTATTTCAACACCAACTTTGTAGTTTTTTTAACTCAAATCACAGACAAATGTGCACAAATGACCCTTCATAGATGAGTTGCACAGCACTTGCTGATTTTATGGAAAAGTGCACAGCGAGATAAGCATCATTAACACACAAACAGGTACTCAGTGACATCCCTTTTTGTTTTTCTGCTGGAGGTCACTTTACAGGTCATTAACATTCAGACATAATTAAACGCTTCCAGACCCTAAAATCACACAGGTGCTGAGAGTTGTCTGTTATCCCGGACCTACAAGTTAACAAATCCTACAGTGTAACTCTCATTTCCTCCAGAGTTCCAACTAAAAAAAGAGTGAAGCTGGCACTTCTATCTGGATCTTTGAAAGTCAGAAAAGGAAAAGGAAACAAGGACTTTGTTTTTGTCAATGACTAACAGATGCCTCGATTGAAGGGTGGGTTTACTTGGCCACAACAGCTACTGGGAAAGCAACAACTTCTGCCAGCAAACACTTCCTTTGCTTCCAGTGGCTGAAGTGAAGTTCTCTGATGCAAAGCAGAGCCAGGGCCATACCAAAAAAAAAGTGATATTTCCTCCTTTATTTCTCTGCTCTCTGAATTTATTCACACCCCTCCTACTGCACTTTCCCCCAAGGCTGACCATAACTCCAGATGTTAGGATCTCTTGCCCTTGGGAAAACAGATGATCCAGGGACTTTTGCACAAGCTCTGGTTTTGGAGATGCATGCAAGGGATTCTCCCCTTGCACAGACTATGAAAGAAGAAAGATGATCCTCCCCTCAGCCAGCAGGCAGCTCTGAAGCTGAAATTACAGTCACAGTGCCCTTGTTTCACAGCAGTTTCAAATATAAACCCATCTACTGCTGCTGTTCCTATGTGGCTTTCTCCTACTTTCAAAAATATTTAAAAAACTGTGCGATGTCCAACTTATTTAAAACAAAATCATACACATAAACCTTTCCTTTTCAAATTCTTCATCTGATTCACAGAACCAAAAAATTCACCATCACCAAATGAGGTTTTTCCACACCTCCCTCACTGGCAGAAAACAAGAGCAGTGCCTGCTGTGCTTACTTGCTTTTTCTTCAGTTTCAGGATTTGCTGCTCCACTTTTGCAATTTCGCGATCTACGCGGTCCATGCTCTGTATCAGTTCTTCCTTTGACAGCTTGGAAGGTGAAGCATTTTGGTCCTCCCCACAAGGCTGACCAGAAATTGGAGAAGATGGTCCCTCATGCTTTCCACCAAAAGCTGGGTCCTTCCATGGGGACAGGAGATGAGGGGGAGAGAGAGAGAGGAAATCAATCATAACTTGGGAATGATCGATAACCAAACATCCAGGAATTAACAACAATTTCCAGTTATCTGTGTCTCTGTTGAGAAGTCAGTTAAAGTTTTCATAATGCTCTAAATCTTACATGATACAGTAATTTCAAAGTTTCTTTTTTAAAAAACACCATACTGCAATATTTACCTTGAAAGCAAAATAAGACCCCAATGCCTTCCTTTTAAAATATATCTTCATAAATATAAACAGTAATTTTTATTTTTAAAGGAAGGGTTACTTGAGGGCCACTCCTCAATACTCTGCACCTATACTGAGGAGGAAATTCTTGAAGATAATTATGATAAAGCATATCTGGAGTTAGTTGTGGTTATAAATGTGAAGGTCTCTTGAATTTAGCTCTAATATCCAATACCTAAAATAGAAAATACCCACCCCAAACTAGATTGCCCTAGATTTAGCCAAAATGAGACAGTGACAAGTATAATTAGTGTTATGTAAATAAGCAGATTCATTTCAAATGCTTGAAAGGGAAAAGGGGGCGGAAGGAAGTACTTTGACTATAGAGTCCCAATGTTAATTACAGGAAAAAATGGACTTGCAGACATTTGCCAGCAGCTTTCAGTTGAAAAGCAGAAATATTTCATGCACTATGCTACAATCATTTTACAACTGAGATTTGAGTGACTTATGAGAGTAGTGGCAACTCAGAATTCCAGTCTATTTACTCTGTTTGAGTCAGACTGTGTAAGAGAGTAACACTGACTCATGATCACAGCTTCTGATAATGTGTAAAAGTAAATTTTGGGGATTAAAGAAAGAATCTAAACAAACAAAAAAATTACCTAACAGAAAAAAATCCAATTAGCTCACTGCAACACAGAAAAATCAGACCTTCAGCACTGTAACAGCAAATGGCTTTACCTTCTTAATATCTGCAGATCTCAACCCTTCCTGCAGAGGATGCACTAAAGGCAAGACAGTGGCTGCACTGACACGCTGGAAATGGGAATCAGACACTTGTTCAAGACGTGGTCGCTTAGATTCCAGTGAATCATGATCTGTCTGAGATGGACCTGGATGAAACTGCTGTTCATATCCTGTTCTCCTTTCCTGAGGCCTATACAGAAGAGATAAACTGTTAAAATATACATTTTTGATACGAGGAAAATTCTCAGTGCTTCTCAGTTTTAAAGGAGATGCAATTTCGTGAGATGCAACCTTCTAAACAGTAAAGCAGATAAATGATTTTAAATATGATCTTCAAAAACACAACAGTTAAAATCCATTGGAAAAGTGAAAGTGAACTCGAGTCTCAAATTAAAGGTACTCCTATTATTACACAACCTTAAAGAAACTCAGCACTGCTACGAGGATATTGTTCAAATCAAAGCTCTGATTCAGATTATCAACACACCAAAAATCCATGAGAAAAACACAGTACTATATTCCACTGAAGATGGTCACAACTGCTCCATTATTAAATTTTTGCAGCCAAATAATTTTTAAATATACACAGAACGCCTGAGATGAGCCATGAGTCTGTTTGGAACTTGATCTCTACTAAAATGCTACTCTGTGACAGAAGCAGTCATTGATTCAATCTATGAGTCATTTAAAGACTCCTCCTTCTCAGAAAAATGCTCAACAGTTATCACTTGCTGCTCTCAGTGCAGTGCACAGGATGTCCATAAAAGACCCTCATATGCTTCAACATCTTCCTATGAAGTGCCACTGAAGAGATGACAGCAGCAGTTTCCTGCAGTTTGCCAGAACTACCAAATAAGCTTTTACAAATTTACAGTCTGGGGGGGTGTGATTTACTACTGCTATAAACTCAATTTTGAGAACTCTAAAAGCTGCTGTGATTCTCAGCATTAAAACAGAGCCCTACTGACATTTTGCTGACACAAGATGAAGGCAATATGGAAGCCCCAGATTTCACTATCATCAAGTTATTTCTGGGAATATCCTAATGAGATTTTAAGCCAGACCAGTATTTACATAACATTCATCATGGGTATTTGTTCAGAACCAGATCGGTCAGTTCTGGCCAAAATAAACCTCCAGCAGTAATCCTGCATAGAAAGTTGCTCCTAGCAGATATATTCACTAAGAGTCCAAAGCAAAAGAAGGTTTTTACAAGCAGTGAGTGCAAGAAAAGAAGAGGCTGTTACAGGCACTAACACTTACTTCTGACTGTAAGCCAGCAGCCTAACACACTAAAGAATTGAGGGCATAAATATTTCAATCTCTCCCCTAAACAGAAGCATGTTCCTGCTAACTTACTACAATCCAGTTAATGTTATTCTGATCTGTAGTGGCATTTTAATCTCTGATGTTCAGAGAACATTCAATGTTCTTCAAATCAATTCTTGACATTGCCTGAAAACCTTCTTGGAGCTACCAGCAGCACAGCAATGATGATGCACATTGACCATCCCTCAACATCCCCCATGCAGTTTCACCGGGAAGGAAAATACTGGCAAACCGAAAGTCAACTCCACCTTCTGATTCACTGCTGCTGTCCACTCTGAGTGTCCTCAGGTAACCCCAGAGCAGCTGCAGGCACCAGATTGGTGCTCACACCTTCCAGCCGAGCCCCCTCACCTGTCAGAGCCTGGGTGGAACTCGGAGAGCAGGGAGGGCCTGCGCCGGAGCTGCTGCTGCTGCTGCTGCTGCTGCAGGAGCTGCGTGGCCTGACTGACCTCCAGGTGAGACGAGCGATAGTCGGGAACGGCAAATTCCTGAGGGGAACACCTCTCGTGTTAACAGCAACAAAAGCATGCAGGGACCACGAGCATTTCCAAAGATATTACATACAGAGTAACACCAGATCGAGAAAGTCTTGGTCCAGCTCAAAATATGCTGGTGAATGGCACTTCTGAGACTTAAATAAACTTTAAAGAGACTAAATATTTATACTAGGACTTCCACCTAATTTATTAACAACTTCTAACAAAACACAGATGAGTCAGCAGCAAGCAGATGAATAGCCTTTAAAAAATATCCTTTAAAATCAGTCTTGCACATCCAACTGCAAAGTGGTAAAATGAGAGCAACCTCGAGGCAATTTCTTTTGTTGCCAGCTCAAGACACTTTTATATGAGACACTATTAATCAGGACTGAGTCACACAATATGCATCTTCCAATTGATACAATTTACAATCAAAGTGAGGTACAAGACTATTTATTTGTATTTTTGTGTGATCAACCATTTGTTTTTAGAAATTATATGCAGCTGGCACTAACCAAGAGAAGCTCTGCAAGACACGTAATAGATCATTACCCATGAGATTCAGATTTCATAAATTATCTAAAAATAAACACAGAGCAAGCCAAAAAGCTTCAGTTTTTGAATTTCCTTTTGCTAACATGGCAGTAGAAGAAAACATCCATAGTATCTGCAGCAGGGGGAGAATGTCTTTAAATGAGGGAAACCTGAACGGTTGTAAAGCCAACAGCTGGTCCTCCACAGCACAGAGCACAGGATGGCAGAATAAAAGCTTGGCAGAAATGAACAAGTAAGATATCCTTAGAAATCCTTTACTCCCATTCTGGCCAGCAGAACTCAGCTAGCAGCTGCTTCAGGAAAAACAAATCAGTGTAACACAAGTTTTTACACATTCTCCACCTTGCACAGAATTTTGACAAATACCACATTTAACTTACAGAGATTCTAGCCCAACACTGCAACAGAAGTTTAGGAACATAACCCCTACTGAATTTATTCAAACCATGAGAAACCAATGATAAAACCAGGACTTTAATATTCATAAAGAGCAAGGAGGACAATGTAAAACAGAAGACGTCCCACAAGTATTTAACTAAGCAGACTGGCAGCAGCTCTCCCCAGCAGGGCACATGGATGTGTTTTTAAATGCGAACGATTTGTGTTATCTCGGTTTAAAAACCGGAAATAATCCCTATTTTTTTTTTTTTTTTTGGCATGGGAAGCACTGGAACTGCAGCCTGGCTAGAGCCCAGGCTCTGGGGTGTGCCCTTACCTGCTGGTGGCGGGTGCTGGGGAAGGTGTACTGCACAGAGTGGGGCGGGTACCGGCTCTGCTCCGTGCTGAAAGCTCCTTGGTTCGGAGGGTAGCCTGAACTTGACATTATCAGGGAAGGAGTCTCCACAAAGCTGTGAGATCAAGACCAGCAAGCAATCATGTTTCTAGGAAACCGCCTAAAGGGAAAAAGATCGCTGATAAGCACTGAAGTACCAGATGTACTCACAATATATTACAGCCATAGTCACCTAAACAAAACAACCATTACCAGTAAAAGCTTTTTCCTGATGTATTTATTTAATAGGTTACTCCAGTCTGAAACACGTTAACGGGTCTTAAATGGGCTCAAAATGAGACGTGTCAGCATTGTCTACACAAAGATTTGAGGATTATACTGTCGGAATACATCCTTTTACCAGTTACCATGTGAGTTAGAATTTGACAAGAAAAGTAGGTCACTTCAAATAAATTTGAAAGAGGTTATCAGTCTATAGATGGATTCTGCATTTACAGTAAATTTCCTTGGCACAATACGAAGTTCACTTTCGTTTCTTGTACAAAGCTTTTCGATTCCATGAACCGTTGCTGGCTTTCAGATCCAGGTAGACTCAGGGCTGCACTCGGTGTCACCTACAGTTCACTAAATCCCAGTGCATTAGTCAGGCCCTGAATGCCATCACCATCCAACAGCAGCTTAACTCAAGCAGTCAGTAAAAAAGGCACTCACAAAGCAGAAAACCAGCTCTGCTTCCAATGGCAGCAGAGCTTGGCTCCTACAGAATGCCAGAAACTGAAAATACTACAAAGCCTTCAAACAATCCTGCTTAGTTGACAATCAATGACTACTTTGCCTCTACTGCATTCTCCAGCTGCAGATGGAGAGCAAACACCGAACTGAAAATTGATTGAGGAGAGATTTTAAATACTGGAAAAATCCAGAAAAGTTCCCTATCACAGTCTGAGCATGCCTGAGGCTGAGTATAGTTCCAGCTGCTAAAGATCAAAATAAACTGATTCAACTCCGCTTCCCCATCAGTGTTTTGAGCAGGTAAATTACGGCTCTAAGCAAAAAAGTGAGACATAAATATATTTTTAACAGAAAAAGCTCAAAAGATGTAATCCCAGGAGCCTGTGTATTAAATCCAGAATTCTATCAGATGTGTAGTAAATTCTCCACCTGTTGCCTAGAGCCCAGCAGACATATCAGACCTTCAAATAAACTGTTGATCTCTGCCTCAATGGCTACATTTCACAGCACATTAATCCACAGCATTTCACAGACATCACCTATAAAGTTACACTTCTGAACTGTGTTTTCCATTATCAGTCAATAGACAAAACCAGCTCAGCAAAGAGCAAGCTATACAAACAGATCTTAAAGTATATCTGACATATTTTATCTTTTCTGTTCTGGTCAGGAGATTTTTCCTCCTTAACTCTCCATCAAACAAAGCTTTACATGTTGGACTACCAGAATAATGAGACAAATTTACATTTACCTCTTAAACCTGATTTTCAGCTATGAAAAATCAAAGAAAATGACAACAGTTTCTCTTTCAAAGCAATACTACACATCACTAGTAGTGTGCTGTATAGTAGCTATACATCTATTATAGTACCTATAATTCATATCCAAGTGACAAGCTGTAACAGAATGCTTCACCATTAACATTTATTATACTTCATCATTCACACTGCATTCATTGGAGTACAGCTTTACCTACTATGTGATGGTCTAATGGGTCTGAGTCATATGATTTCCATTTAATCAAGGCACAGTGTCACAAAGCCAGCAGGCTCAGCTGCACACATTGTGAGAGCAGAGAGTTGTCCTGAGCACCCCACAGTACCCCTAAACCCAGCCCCAGCCAAGAGAAAACCTGATTTTCCTTTCTTACACGGACTTTCAGAGCAATGAAAGCCATGGACATAGCTGTCAGCTCAATGCAATGTTTACTGATGGGATAACTCCTCCTGTCACAGGCTGGGGCACATTCATCAATAAATGAACTGGCTCCACGGTATAAAGATGCTCAAACACTTGAAGGTTATGGAAGTACAAATCTCAGTTTGATGAATTGCTGATGCCCCAACCTGTGCTCCCTCAGCAGCTTCATGTGCAGAGATCTGAGGAATCTGGGGATGCAGAGGGAATCAGGAGAGCAACCACTTGAAAATCACACACAACTATTGGCCAAGCAGTGCACGATTCAAGGTCCTTCCCACTTTCTCTCTGTCAAGTTACATCTGCTCCCTATTCCCACAATATTCAGTCAAACCCACGAGTTGATCATTAACCCAGGTGCTGAAAGTTCAAGCCAGGCTCACTTTCTATGATGCTATAAAAACCATTTCTCCATTCACAAGAACTTTAGTGGACACAGAGTTAGGTTGGTGCTCGTCTTGAAATCTTTCCCAACCAACTGCAGTGAGAGAGCCTGACCATCTCTCCACATTCTGCACTGGACATGGAAGGATGAGAGAGAGGGCATGGAGTACAAGCATGAGCATCCTGCATCCATCCAAAAATGTCAACCTAAACCCCTTGATAACTACAAGTTTTACATAATACATAGGACAACACTGAATCTGATGACTTTCCTGTTGAAAACTGCAAGTGTGATCATATTCATAGGAATTTTTTAAAAAGGAGAATAAATGAAAGTTGCCAGCAGAGGAAGGCAACAAGGAGCATTAGAGATTACAGTCATGGTCAATATGAGAGATGAGAAGCACAGAGAGGATAAAAAGAAAACATGAAGTTATCAGTGGTGGGGGACCATTCTTCCTCCTCCCTGAGGCAAACTGGCAAAACAGCAGCAGAGATAAGGGGGTAACAGCAGAGGAAAACATGTGGTCACACATTGACAATTATAAGGTGTGGGGGGAGCTAAAGGATGGGGATCCTGCATGGGATCTCATTTCTTTCAAGATAAATCCAGCCTGGAGTACAACACGTAAAATGACACTGAAGCACAATGTTCCCTCCCTCCAAGCCTCCTTTTCCTGTTCAGACACATCCACATGCCTGCACACTCTCCTGATCTGACCCCTCTGTCTGCCCTGCAGACCCTCCCTTATCTCCAGGCTCCCACAGCATGGGCTCGTTTATCCTCTCTGCTGGGAGGGGAGGGATTTTTTCCCAATTTTTGCCTGTAGATTTACCACTGATATTCTGCTCATTTCTGTCTTACTACCTTAATTCTGCAATTGTGGATGTAAATGCTCGACTTCAATTCCTATTTCTCTGCAGGCAACCTTTCGACCTGTCAGCCAAAAGCATCTGCCTCTCTCTTCAGCATCTGCTCACACATTTGCAGCAGACACAGATTATTCTTCATCAATCCAGTTCCTGAGGAGTGAGGGCAGTGCCAGCTTCCTGCTGTAACCTCTCCAATTTCCATACATCCAGATTATGTTTAAATACAGCCATCCTTTTGCATAAAACTGTAACTGTGTGTGCAGACTGTAAACAACCTCATCTGGGCTTTCCTCCCTGCTGTATCCTTTCATTAGTCATGACAAACCTCCTCTTGCTCTACCCAAAGCCAACCAGAATCCTCCTGGAAAGTTCCTCACTACTTATTAACTCTCTCTGCCTCGCTGATCCTTGCACTGCTCCCCTCTCCCCTGCCAGAACAGAGGCTGCTCATCTTCATTTTCAGCACTCCTGATAAATCACAACACCAGAAATCAGCTTCCAACTCTGCTCAGTCAATGACAGCAAGATTCTATTTTTCAGGCAAGTATTTTTGTACCTTTTCATATTATTCTGCAAATTTCAGAGGTTAAATATAAAAACGTTTAAAAGAGCTGTTACAGATTTTGGAATTCTGCCTCATGTCTCACAAAGATAAAGTTAGGTCATGAACACTTTCATACAGCCACCAACCAGGCTGGCAAAATGTCTGTCTCACCAAATACTGACAGTTAGAAGGGACAGAAAGAAATATTTCTTGTTTGCAGTTCAGAACCCAGATATTTTACTATAATGTCCCATTTCACTGACACTCCCAGATTCTACAGCAGAACAGATGGGGAAGCCCAGTAGCATCAAATGGATATTAAAAAAAATAAAATTACAGGACACAGACGAACAAAGAATCAAAAAAGAAGCAGTTAAGTGAAGATACACAAGGGAGAAAAAGCAATGACAAGAGTAATGGATTCAGGAACTGTGAAGAGATACTTGGCCTTGTGTTAATTTGAGCTTCTCAGGCAAGGAAATGATTTAACAATGTTTATTTCTAAAGGTATGATGATATTTCTGTCTTTGGCCAGCTCAAACTACTGAACAGATCCAATTCAGAATTCCCTTAAAAGCTACTGTTCACACTTACACTCACCATATGCAGGAAATTTTGAGCAAGTCAGAAATAATTTGGAACTGAATATTATAATGGTAACAATCACGGCGTAGTTTCAGCTTGATCTCCAGAACTCAAAATGCTTCAGAAGCAGAAGTACAAACTATCTTGAGCAGACATGTGGGAAAATGAGTCACAGAAAGGTTAAAAAATCTATCAAGGACTCCCCAGGAAATAGTCAAAGTCTGAATCAGAAATAAGACTCGATTCTTGCAGCACTTTGAAGGCGCTGCCTGAGTGCAGCAGTTCTTCACTTGGAAAAACACAGCAGGTTCAAAACTGGGACTATTTTTAGCAGGCCAGTTCCCCAAACCCCTTCACTGTGTGGCCACACAGACCTGACAGCAGCTGTCCCAGGGCAGGGCAGTCACCTGCTCCACTTGCTGGAATATCCTGTCTCCAACTCTTACCTTCATGGATAAAAGACCAGTCTCATGGGAAACTCAATTTTCCTTCAGCTATCCAAAACAAGCTGACATTTCTGCATTTAGAGTAATTTTCGTGCCATCTTGAAGTGCTTAACCAACATTTGCTAATTAAATTTCACATCCTTTTGGGAATTTTCCTCATCTTGTTTTTGAGCAAACTAAGTGTGATATAAAGAGTGCAAAGAATGAGATTACAGTCTAACCCGAGTTGGGGGATTTTGTTTTTAAATCAGCAGCTTTAGTAAATTGAGCTCTGATGTAACTAAACCATGGCAGAGCAAAGGAGGCTCTGCCTTGCAAAGGGGATCTACAATGAATCACAAAATTAATTCAGGGATATTTATTCAAAGTTTACTCTGGCAAGAAAATGAGGAGTGAAGGGAATGTTTCAGCAGTTGGTTCGAAAGGCCTTATCCAAGGCATGATAATAATACTTGTGAAGAATTATTTCTGTGATTTCACTTCATAAAAAGGTAATGAAACTACCTCATGGAAAAAACCAAAATCAGGCTGTATTTATGGACCAGCCTATTAAACCACACTGACCAGATTTCATGAATTAGAGACCCTTCAAGACAAAATGCTTTAAATCACATAAAATAAATCAAAACTACAAATCGAGAGTCACATAAGTAAAACCCTTCAGTGTATTGCTAACTTTGCAAAACAAATCTTCCTAGTATTATTTTGTTTTACCAGGTAATCATTAACCTATTCAAACACTCAAACAAAAACATCAACTTTGCAGCCTGGGGATATGCCATACACCAGAAAACACTAATATGCCCATTCAAGACAGATTGCTAAAAATAGCTTAATGGTCCAATTCAATTTAAAAAGTTATTTATTCCAATTACTGGACACAGTACAAGGCTGAGTATCATGTCCCATCTGAAATCCCTGTGCTCAGAACATTACCAGTAGGACTGCAAGCTCACACTGACTAAACAGTCTAGAAAGTCTGCCATAAAAAAGCACCAGTCACTCCTCAGTGTCCACTTATCAGCAAAGTCAAATGTCATTTATTCAGATGGCAAAACTGAGTGACAAAGAAAAGAAGTTCATGTTCAAATTGATCTGTGTCAAGCCTGAAGCCTGACTACAAAATTCTGCAAAGTGGGATGGGGTGGGATAGGATGGGATGGGATGGGAGCTATAAGATCAATAGATAGGACAATCCTGGAAAACAGAAGGTTTTCATTCAGGAACCTACCAGAAGGTTGATGCTTGAGCAGATTTAAGATAATCTTGTGCTTTAAAACTGAAGGATCTGTATTCCAGCTACAATGGCCAAGCTTACAGATGTATTGCAAAGTATGAAAATGTGCTGGGCATACCCTCCAAAAGATGAAACATTCTTTGTGTGCTACAAGCAAAAAAAAAAAATGTTCAAAGGTAAACACTAAAATAAAAGACAACTTGAGTAATGGTCACTTAAATATGCCCCAAAAACTGTGCTTCCCATTTCTGCAGAACACAGGCATGATCCTCAAAGCTCAGGCACTCTTCCACACTTTCTCTAATGTTTTTTTTCACTCTTTTTTCACTCAGTTTTCTGCTGCAGAATACTCAAAAGCTTGTAGTCAAAGCACAAGGACATATGCTATTGGAATGAACAGAAACAATGAATGTATTTTCTCCAAGTTGAGAACAACTCACTACTGAATTTTCCATGACAATTCCACATGTGCAAATGCCTTTTCTTCTTCTCTGACAGAGAACCATGAATTCCCAAATACACCATAAATTCCCAAGAACTTTAATCTCACACAGTTGCACTCCCTCTACTCACAAAGTTATTGATGGAAAAATCACTATTTCTATCCCTGCTAGAAATACAGTAAAAAACTGACATGTGTAAGGCTGTGCTTTACTACCAACAGTGAACAACATTCTCTCCATTAATTAAGATCATAAAAATCAAGCAACAAGAGTATCTGAAAAACAGATGCTAAGAAAAGCCCAAACATCTGAATTCAACCCTTTTCATGTCCTGAAATTTCCACTAATGTACAATATAAGTTTATATCTGAAAATCCAAAGCAGTAACTCAGCTCTACAGTGCCTGACATATTCTCCATGACACATGGTAAATTTAATTTAGCCAATTACAGACATGACACAAGTTAAGGAGCATTACAGCTGTCAATTCAAGATGTCACATTGACTCTATACTAGGAAGATTCTTCCATCTCCATCAAGGGAGCCAAAAAATTAAAATATGTTTTTATACTCCATATTTTAATAGGAGAATATTCCCCATTCACAGATTACCAGCTGCTTAAAGTACTTCAAGTAATCGTTTTTGGAACACTAAATATTAAATAAGTATTAAAGAGTCATTCAAAGGAATTTTTGTTACCATTCCAAAGGTGAAAATAGGTTGCATCCTTACAAATGTAATTTACATCCAAACTCTTGCCAAATCTCAGGATCACATTGTTATGCTTCATCTTTAAATAACAGGTTTTTTTCTCTCTCTCTCTCTCCTGCTACAAATACCAATAGAATTTCTGCTCTACCAAAATGAGGTTGATCAAATTCAGCTGACAAGATACTCTTCTCCTGGAAATTCTATTTTAATCCCTCCTGTAATTTACGATCTTAAAGAAAAGTTATAATGATACATGATTTCAGGACCCAGGCCATGCACAACTTTGCTGCATTATAGGGGAGAAATAACAGGAAAAACGAAGATCACATTAACATCTTTGGAAGTTTCTGATCAATTACCCACTTGCCTACCAAAAAATAAAATAAAAACAGAGGGATGCTGAGCACATCCACTGCCAGTCAGAGTCCAGACCTCCAGCATCCACTCACCAGTTACCACATCACACCCTGGGTTACAGAGAATCCCCGAGGGAGGAAACCTCCTCCTGGACTTTCATGGAGGAACAGCTCTTACACCCTGCCATGGAGTTTATCCAGATCTCTTCTGCCAAGGAGGGTCACAATAACACCAAAACCAGCCAAAAGAGGTAGGAGGAAGTTCTCTCTACAGAAATGGAAATTAAGGATGTAGACATTTCCTTGACTAAAAATACCACAGAGCGATGACTTAAAAGTGAGAAGGGTACAAACATTACGAGGTTTTCTTGTTTTAAAAGTATGTCATAGAAACAAAGATAGCTTCTTTCCTAAAAACATTTTCCAAGGAACACCAGATTCCTGCTTGTCCCAATATGGCAAACAGCACACAGTTAATGCACACCATGAAAAAATTTCATGAGCCAAAGAACCCAAATCTCCAGAACTGAATGTCTAAAGCAAACCCTACAGAGCCCAAACACTGCACAGGGAAGGACTGACATTCTCAAGAGGAGGCAGCTTTTTTCTGAGGTGACTCCAGCAGTTCCCAAATCCCAGACATCTCCCTCACCCCTTTTGAAGGGCCCTATCCCTGCCACAGGGGTAATTTCACTGGTTCTGAAACATCAATGAGCATTCAAACTTCACCCTGAAAACTGCAATGTGAAACAGAAACCAGCCCAGGCATCCTCCAGTGCAGCAGGCAAGACACTCAAGAGAGGCTACACAAACCACAGCGATAAGAACTGCAAAAAAAACCTTCCTCAGCAACTCATCCTCACTCATGAGTGTCCAACATCTCACTGAGGTCTGCTCCAATTCACCTCACATTCCATCTGTGACTTAGAAAGAGCTGTAACTTAAACTTCATATGCATCACACACTATGCATAAAATATTCTCTCAAAACAACAATTTTTCTTCTCCTTTTTTGGACTGAAAGTGTAGACAGCTCAAGAACAGTTCCTGCAAGTGAATTTATTCCTTCACTGTTCATCCACCTGCAGGTAAAACTGCTTTTGATGTCACCTAACAGCCAAGAAATTCTGTGGTCACAGTTTTAAGCTTCCGGGATCTTCCTGTAGTTTATTGATTATCAAAAGTGGATCTGCAGTGACAACTTTTAAAAACAACTTTGGTTTGGAAAAGGAAATATAACTTGACTAATCCATACTGACTAAATCCACAAACTATGATGGATTGTAAGAGAAAACACTTATAAAGAAAGGGTCAGGGCAAACCGAGTATCAACCTCATAATTCCCCTCAGCTGACTGGGTTCAGATAAAATCATGTCTAGATTTTAACTAAAAGATACAGACAGGCTAAAATAACATTTTCTTAACTGTAACTAACAGCAATGACTCGGCCATTCTGATACTCCACAGGAAATGCACCAGGGACTTCTGGAAACAAAGTTTATTGCCACTACATTTTTGATTTCACTTAAGATACTGTATTTCACAGGAAATGCAACAATATATCAAGATATAACTCCAATGGGATTCACACAACAGCCTCCAAGTCATAGAAAAAGGCAAGGAATGAAAGAGATCATAAACTACGAATGGTATAAATCATCTCTTAGATCTGGAGTAACAAAACCCAAAACCAACACAAAATTTCAAGGTTCTAGATGTGTTTAAATCTGATGTTTGAGACCATAGAGAAAAACTAGCACCTATACAAATAATGGCTGTAATGAAACAGGTAAATGACACTTATTATGAGAGGTTCTGGATATAATATCCCAAGACAGCTAAACCACGAAGTTCCAATGATTATATGGGAGAATCCCCACTTTGCAAACATCCCTTCTCTGCAAATCCAGCATTTCAGATAGAATTAAAGCAGAACATGTGTTGAAAAATATGAACCTGATGAGACAAAACTCTATAGGGTATAGACAAATTTTTTGACTTACAGTAATTCATCTTTTTTGCCCCAAAATACTATTAATGAGGTGAAGAGTGCAGCTGATCTGAAATCATATACCTGCCTTGTTTGCTGAACAGCACTTGAACTTGTCATGAACTTCTGTGTGAACTCTGTAACACTGACAAACAGGACAGGAATCAGTCGGTTTTGCAGCTGATTTATATTCACATTTGTTAGACATGTTCCCTGAAACGTGAACGATTTTAATCCCTTCAGGAGAGCATTTGCTCTTCCAGGCAGCCCCGGGCTGTGCCCAGGAAGCCCAGCAGAGGTTTCACGTGGAGCTTTGTGCCCACAGCCAGGGAATGCTCTGGGCTGTTTGCAGCTCCCACAGGACAAGAGTCCTCTGACATGGTGAGGACATAAAAGAGAATTATCCAAATGTCCTTCCCCTGCAGCACCAGGCACAAGCAAGTTCATGACACGAGAGGAGTTACAGCATGTTTTTCACTTAACATCATCCCTTTTCATTTATAGGTGTCCTGTTCCTCAACACCTCTGTGACTGTATTTTCATTTTCAGTTTTACCCAAGAGCAGCCACTCAATATGCACAGAATTTTTAAGTCCTGGCTAGCAGTTTGTCCAGGTAATCTGTCTGCATAAAACATTCATTTCTGCATTTTTTTACTGCTGAAAGTTACGAACAACAGGATTTTTCAGAGATGGCTGATGCATCTTTGTACCAAGAGAATATCTTAAATTTTGCAATAACTTTTACAGTCCTAAGCAGGTGAAGTTGCTGAATTCAAAGCCACATAGACCAACATCTTCCTCGAGCCTGAAGAAAAAAAGAAGGTCTATCAAATCAGTCTGGGAGGGGCAACATTATGAGTGATTTAGATGTGGAGCTGGGCAAGGACATGGGAATATCTCTTAGGATACTGGGAAGAACCAGAGCTCCAAGGTAAGACTGAGCCCTGTCTGACACAACACTGAGCAGAGCCCCAGCAGGCCCAGGCTGTGATTTAACAGACAGTGGGAGACCACTGAAGGAGTATGGAAGGGAAATAGAACCTCACAAAAATTCATTACTGGAGGGAGAGAGACACTGAAATGGAAGATACATTCAGCACTGTCCTGGCTATTTGCATAATTTAGAAGTATCACAAAGTAAATATTTACAGACAGCAGTCCTACATAGGTCAGAAATTTTACCTGGACCAGTTACAGTAGGGAGGGAAGGTACCATGTTCAGTTAATAGCCCAACATTGAAACACTGATTCAGATTTGACTAAAGAACATAAATGACTTGAAGAGCTCAAGCCTGGCATAAAGGAAACGTTTGTTTGCATTATGAAACCACTGTCTGGTTACAGGTCTGTTCTTGAGATTGTTCTGTGCTGCACTGCACCTGCACGAGGAATAGACTCCTTCCAGCTTCAACAATTGTTAAAATCTTCAATGTAAGTCACCACACACACATCAGAACTCTAAACAGTATTTTCAATCGGGCAAGAAAACCTTCATTAAAATCATTTTGTAGGCAAAAGGCCACATAGAGGAATAAAACAATTCACCAGAACTTTTGCTGAGAGCTTTGAAAGAGTATAAATTTCTTATTTATAAGCAGTAGTGTTCTCTACTACAGAAGAAATTTTTTTTTTTCAGTTTCTTTCATGTATTTAACAGGAGCTGAAGCAGAGGCAGCTTCTCTTCCCTGCGAGCATCTCTCATTCATGCTACAACTGAGAAATGAAATAACTCAGAAGATGCAGTCAGAGGAGTACAAGGACTGTGGAAAGGTACTTGGAAAGGAGCTTTAGGGTCTGTCCCTACTTCTACCACAGTTTTTGAGAGACTTTTGTAGATCCTTTAAGATCACAATGGAAAATGTGTCTGGCCCAAAAGAGCAACTAAAACGAGGGGCTGTAGGAGAAAAAGTGTATTCAAAACTAAACAGCAGCAGCAGAATGTAGCAAAATGAATATATTCTGATTCTGTGCATGTAATTTCAATCTGGAGAGTTACTTTTAACTGATGGGTGCAATGATTAACAAGCTAGAGAGAAGCAGCACTTGTGGAAGCAAACACTTGTAACATCCTCTCCACACATCAAAAAAACACACATTATAACTCTTAGAAAGAAGATTCCAAAACGCTGCTCTTTCCCACATTTCAGCAACAAGTTTAGGTATTTTAGTGCAACTTCCAACAGTGTATTTCAAACAGACAAATTACCCTGCACATAAATCACAAAAGAACTCTCTTTCCTCAGCAGCCCAGACCATACCACAAAGAAAAGCAACGTAAAGAAAAAATTAACCACGCTTTCACAAAAAAGGGTCACTGCAGTTGGCTTCTTTCCCCTGAACTTTTGAATCCCTGGGCTAAGCACGAAGGTCTTTCATCCCCCAACACAAGACACCACATTTCAGCTAACTAGAAATCCACTTCAAATATTCCAGACTTCCTTTCCAAATGTCAAGGTTGTTTAGTTAATCAGGAATAACAACATTCTGCGGAATAAAATTCCAGTGCAAAACTGCAACAGAGATGCACAGTCCTTGTGTGCAGTGACATAATCGTGTCCACTTCTTCAGGCACTTACACTCTGCTATCCCATTTATCACCTCCAGTTTTTGTTATAATTGCACGGGTTTTTACCTCTCAAATCATCCTGCCTAGGATAAAAATCCCTATCTGAGCTGAAACAGTGCAAAACTATAGTGCTGTACCGAAAATTAATGAAAGAATACTGCCACAAAAATCAAGTCTTCAAGATTAGACATCCCCACTGTAAGCTGTTCTAGGTTACACCGATTTTTAAAGGTAACAAACTTGTTAAGACCATATCTGTGAAACATGAAGAAACAGGTTTTGGACAAGAGATTGTTCATAATATCTACTTGCTTACTTGAGCCTGTCTAACACTGACAGTTCATACATCCACCTCGAATCTTGCCTAACTGCGACCAACTTGATACACACAGCTTTCCTAAGTACAGAAAAATCAGCAAGCACGAAGTTCTTTACCATCGTCAGAATAATTCTAGCAAAAGCCACTTCCATTGTGCCCTGCAGCAGCCCGGAGATGACAGAAGCCGGGATGTTTACAGGTCCCATATGAATAATTCAGCGTCAGCATCAGCACCAAGTCCCCGGCACTGACAGCGGCCGCGATGCTCCCCCGACACGGAGCTGTGGCCGCAGCACATCCTCAGGAACCACCGCGCTCCTGGCCGAGCCTCCGAGGGGACGATTTGGAAGAATTGACCCTTTTTTTAATTTTTTTTTTTTTTTAACTTGCACTTCTCCTGCCCGCAGCGCAAGGATGAACACCCAGCACAGAGATGCTCTGGGATTTCTGCAAAAACTTCCCAGCGAGGGCCGCCCCTCCGAGCCCCGCCATCCCCCCGCGCACCCTCAGCGTCAATGGGGGGAGAGCCCCGCGGGCACCGGGCACCCCCCGGCCCTGATCCGCCCACCCCCCGCACCCCCGGCGGCTGCTCCACGGACCCCCCGGCTCCAGCGCCCTCCCCCCGGAGACCACAGGGCTCCGTCCCCGTGAGGAGGGAGGAGGACGGGATGGCCGGGCCCCCGCCTCTTCCCCCTCCTCCCCCTCCTCCTTCTCCTCCTCCTCACAGCGGAGGCGCTCAGCCCGCTGCCCCCCACGCCGCCCCGCCGGGCTCCCCGCGCTTACCGAGGCGCGGCGCGGGGGCGGCCCGGGCGGCGGGTGCCGGCGGGTCCCGGCGGGGCTGGGCGGGCGCGGCGTCTCACCTCACCCTCAGCGCCGCCGCCACCGCCGCCATCTTGCCTCCCCTCCCCCGGCCCCGCGCGCTCCGCCCCCTCCCGCCAGGTCCTGCCAGATACCGAACAAGCCGCGGCTCCGCGGCTCGGTGCCTTTCACCGGCCAAGGTGGCTCTCCCTTTCCTCAGGCCCTGCCGATGTGTGGTGATGCACAGGCAGCAAGAAATCGAGAGAAGCCACCGAAGAGCGCGGCGGTGGAGGGCGGGGTGCTATGCCCCTTCCAGGACCGCTGGCCGGTGCGGCGGGGAGGGGCTCCTTCCCCCTCCCGCTGAGGGCCGGGGGGGGCGCGGCCGCCATGAGGCGAACGGGGCCGGGCCCGTGAGGGGCTCCCGGGGCTCGGCCGCGGGCTGGGAGCGCTCGGGAGCCGCAGCGCCCCGCTGGCACTCGCCGGACAGATGTAAATTGATAGTAACCCATAAGGGACCCGGGCTGTGGCCGTGCCGATGAACGCGGCCTCGGGAGCCCCTCGCGGGAGCATCGCCCGCAGCCCGTCCGGTCCTGCAGGGCTCTTCCCGCCCCGTCCCCGGTGCTTCCCGCGCTGTCCCTGAGGTCGGGCCCGTGCCCCGGCGATGAATGACTTCTGAAAATGTGAGAGAGGTTTAAATCTCGTTAAATGTCTGTTCATTCCTCCCCCAGAATGACAAGTGTAACTCGTTTCCTTGCAAACTCCTGTTTCAAATCTGCACGGCGTCGTACGCGCAAATGTATAACTCAGGATGTGCTTAAATCGCAAATTAATCTCTAATCAGGTTTATTATGGGAAAGATGTAGCATTAGGCAAGAATAGATTACCTCATTGTCACAATTTCCATTAAATGGAGAAGTCGTGCCCGCATTTGTAAGATGGGTGCCCGCGCAATTACTGGTTCAGACTAAAAAAGCTGAGGCTCACCCTGTGGCAAACAGGCTCACTCAGAAAACACGTGTTGTACCAAGGCTTGTGTTATTACAGTGGTTAAAAGTGCCACGCTATGGTGACACGGCACATCTCCAGGCTGATGTTCGCAGCCTCTAATCCCAACACAAGCCAATGGAATCACTTGGAAGTTAAAGGTGTCCAAATAAGAGCCAGGGAAGACCTGGTGAGGTCTGAGCTGCTCCTCAGAACTCTTCTAGATTGTATTCACCTTTTATGCTTTAACCCACCCAGCTCCCACACTCCACCATTGCTCTGTACACTTGTCTTCCATATTGCCTATTTGGAAAAGCAAAGTATCCAAGCCATCGTGCATCTGATTGACTATTTCATGTTTATTTTAACTTCCTGTCTCCTGCTCTGCAGCTTTCTTCAGTGGCTGACTTCACTTCTAAACCATATCCAGAAGTTTCCCCTATTTGCAGCCACACTCGGGATAGCTCACAGAACGTGTCTGAAGAATAGCTCCTCCTGCTCTGCTTTTGAGCTTCCCCCTAACCCGCATCTCTTCAGGGATAAAAGGTACCAGAGGCTGAAAAGCTCGACTTTTTTCACTATTAATCACTATTGAGGTACCGGCAGGGTCGGGGCAATACGGCTTTCGCACTAGCCCGTGTTCAGTGCACACCCTCGGGCCCCGCTCTCGCCTGAGACCCGCCAGGCCTGGCCAGGGCAGGGTCCTGCTCCTCACGGGCGGCCCTGGCGCAGCAGTAGCGGGAGCTCCGGAGTGGCACAGCCCGGGCCCCGTTTCCGCGGCAGCGACCGAGCGGCCCCGCCCCGAGGCGGGGACGGGAGGGCCGTGGAAAGGGGGGTGGGACCCTTTCGTGCGCCGGAACCTTCGTGCCGCGGCTGGCGTTTCCCGCCGGCGCGGCGGCGGCGCGGGGCGGTCGCCATGGCAGCGGGCCCGTGGTGCTGGGGGACGCCGGTGGCGGTGGCGCTGCCGCCGCTCCTCCTGCTGCTGCTGCTGCTGCTCGGGGGCGCGCGCCGCCTGCGCCGGGGCCGCGCGGGGTCCCGCGTGTGCGCGCGGGGCGGGCGCGCGCTGGTGCTGACGGCGCACCCCGATGACGAGGCCATGTTCTTCGCCCCCGCCCTGCTCGGCCTGCGCAGCGCCGGGGCCGCCCCCGCCGTGCTCTGCTGCTCCGCAGGTGAGCGGGGACCACCCACGCACCCACATCTCCACACACCCCCCCCCCCTTCCCCCTCCGGGGCACGGGAAGGCCGCCGTGATGGCTCCCCACGTGTGTGGCCGTGGCGCGGGGTGGAAGGTGCTCGGCTGCGGGGAAACTGAGGCACGCGGCGGCCATCGCCTCTCCTTCCCCGTGCCTCGCCTCCCCTCTCCTTTACAAAAGCGTGCCGTGCCGGAACAGAGGGGAACGTGTGCAAATTGAAAGTTGCAACACTGAGGTGTCAATGGGCTGTCAAAGGTGCTCTTTAGCACGGCCTTTTGGCATCGCCTTGTAATTCTGTCGTCTTGCAGAGGACATTTTTGGATGATCCAGTTTTAATGTCGCGATACGTTCACTGTAACACGTCTAAAAATAGCACTTACATTGTAATCCTTGGAACGATAGCCCGGGAGGGAATGCGAGGCCGTGCTGTCCATCTCCAGTGCTCCAGTTGACCTGGAGGCAGCATCGATGTGTCTTCATTTGCTGCAGACAAATGTTTGTTCTCCAGAATGTCCGGGGAGGTGCCTCAGGCTGTGGGGTCTGTGTAGTGCTGCTTTAGCTTTCCTTCAAATCACTTTTTCCTGAGTCACTGCTGTAATTTAAGCTTGTTTGTTTATTTTTTTCGTGCCTGACAGGAACGTGGAAATCAGAGTATCCCTTTGTAACAGCCTCTTACATATTTTAGGACTGTTATCTGCCTCTTCTGCCTTATCTTCTCCAGACTAAACAACCTGATTACTTGCAGTCTTCCCTCACAGATCATGTTTACTAAACCTCTAATCGTTCTCATCACTCTCCTTTGGACTCTTCCTTTGGTTCATGTAATTTTTGGAAGGGCAGTGATGACAAACTGGAAGCAGCACTGCTGCTGGGGCCTTGCTGGGGCTGAGTAGAGTGGAAGGATTCTTACAGGCTCCACTGTTTGCCCAGAATGAGAACTTTGCACAGCACAACACTTTCGTGTTCTTCTCGTGATCTGCTAAAGCTCCAGATTGTTCTGCAGAGCTGATACCTGAGCAGTTATTCCATTGTTCAGGCTTCTGTGCATAAGGAACAACCTCCTTTGAATTGATCTTTCAGTATTTGGTATTGCAGTACCAAAATTCTTACACCGAGAGCTGCTTTGCTTTGGGAAGGAGCCCCCTGTGCCTTTGGCAGCTCCAGCCAGTTCACTGCCAACATTTCTGTCATTTCCAAAGCTTTCTGTCTTGCCAGACCATCCAGGTGAGAAGACAGGGATTAAACTATTGAAGTCCAGTGGTTTGGTGGCTTCACTGATGGCTCTGCACTTCCCATTCAAGATTCAGTGCAGAGCTTTCATTGTCTCTGCTGAGGGACAGGTCTGGGTCTTTTGGCTTCTCCACAGCTTTGGGGAGATTACTGAAGTGCAGCTCTGCCATTTCACTTTTGGGGACTAATACCCTGCTGCTGGTAGGGAACTTTCCAAAGAAGTGTTGTGTTTCTGTTTATTTTGTTGAATTTTCTTTACTCCTGATTCGGTGGCATGACACATTCAGCATGTTTGATGTTTCCTTCTAGGTACTTTCTCCCTTGTAAGGAAATGTAGGGGAGAGCACCTTTATGAGCTAAGAGATTTTTATTTTAAAAGCCTCTGATTAGTCTTGTGAGTGATTCAGATGGTTCATCCTCTCATTGTTTGAGTGATTGATGATGACAAGTGAGTTGATCAAAGACACTGCAAATTGTTAACGCTGAGACAAAATCATTACTTAAAAACCATTGTACTTGCAGTTTTCAGTTATCAATCAATTTGACTTAGAAATGAGTTAGAATTACAGCACTGGGAAAAAGAAATCAGTCTTTGACACGCTGAATAATCTTAGATTGAATTAATAACTCAGTCTAAATGTGCTTTGCTCTCTGTAGTAGCTGGCTCTGTTGTGAGTGCTCCATGGATGAGGTCCAGCAGATCAGCTCTTCAGCTGGTTTTGCTCTCAACAGCTGCCCAGTTTTTCTTGTGAGCATTGACATATTCCTGATGTCCTGACACATTTCTGCAGCTGTGGAGCTTTGGGTTCAGCAGAAGTCAGGTATTTTGAGAGCAGTGGGACTTTTTGGATAAAGCATCACCTGCAGTCTGCTGTGACACTGCACTGCAGCAAAAGCTGTCACCTTCCAGCAGTGTATTGGTAATGGCCTGGTAAAAATCAGTTTGAAATGAATCCTCTTGCACTCATTCAGTCACTCCAGACAAGCTGCACCCTTCAGTTCATGCTGCTGGAGCTGGAACCTGCAATCCCAGGTTCATCCCTCAGTCAGTCACTGTCAGCCTCCCAAAGTCATTCAGTCACAGGCTGTGGGAAGAGGCTTTTTTTTCCTAGTTACTCTTTCCCTCTTTGAAAATTTTACAAAGCTCGCTAGTGAGGGCTCAGATTGCAACACTGCTCCAAAGAAATGCTAGATTTAGATGACTCACACCCACAACAATAAAAAGTTCTAGTATAATTCAAGACAGCTGACTACAGACTTGAATCACATATTAATACTCAACTGTATTTTTTTCATTTTATTTCTTCAAAATTAAAATTGAGTTGCAAGTATTACCCTGCATAGAGCAACGTTCTGGAAGGGGCATCACAGCTCTGGCAGGGCCTTTGCGTGGCTGATGCCAAGAGAAAATAAGGGAATGTCAGGGCAAGATGAGAGGAAAATAATTCAGCACAGAAAGAGGCAGTGTTTTAAGATAATGAATCCCATTTCCTTGTTAGTTGTTGATCTCTGCTACAGCTTTTCCCAACAGCCTTTATCTTAGTTAAGTTTTCTATCTCCTTTTGCCTCTGTAAGTTTTTTGCAATCTTGCCATATTAATTCTGCCTTAATTTCCTCTGTGAATAGAATGAGGAAGAAGATACTGAACTGTTTGGACTCCTCGATGTGAATCTAAACTGAGTTAAATGGTTTTGCTGTGTTTGCTGTTTTCAGGAAATTATTACAATCAAGGAGAGATTCGTAAGAAAGAGCTGGAACAGAGTTGTTGTGTCCTGGGGATTCCTGCTTCTGATGTCACAGTCATAGATCACAGGTAACTGGTTTTTCTTTCCAGCAGAATTCCACTGCAGTTTTAATGGGGGTTGAAGTTCACTTTAACATTCAGGAGAGCTGACTGTGTCGTTCTGAAAAGCCTTGAGGAATCTCAAGAAAGACAATATTAGATATTTTCGTTAGTTCTTCTCATAAATCTAATTAATGCAAAAGACAATGCTTTTGTATGATGGGGATCACAATTCCTAGTGAAGCTCTGTTCATACAGCATTTAGAATAATGATAACCACATTTGTTGGGATCTGGCATGGTGTGTCTGGGCAGCATGATCACATTTTGTTATATAACAACTTGTTGCAGTGTTAGACAGACAGAAATTCTCTGAATTGCCTGGGGCAGGTTTGTCTGTAGGTGGTCTTTGCAGGGTTCGTGTGGAATTCTATTATATTTACAATCTGCTTTAGTGCTGGCTAAAGACAAAAGTGAACTGCAGTACTAAAGACAGTCCACAATAACATGACAGTAAGATTCTTCAAAATTAGGCCATGCAAGATTTGTTTTTCTAAGGTGTGGTGGTGTTTTCTTTAGCTGTGTGTAGCTGCAGAGGTGGGTGACAAAACTGACAGTTCTCTGTGCAGGAACTCTCTTCTGGGAGAGTGATTTAACACTTTGAATCAGTGAAACTTGGAACTAATGTAAAAGTCTCTCAAATTACCCAATCACTGTCTGTGTATAAAATCTGAATGAGACACTGATTGCTAGGAAACATGATACAAGTGGTTGTTTCACTTGTAAACAGCTATCACACTGCCCATAAAGAATATTTCTGTTTATGAAGAAATAATAGCAACATATTGATTTAAAGCCACTCCAGCTAGAAGAGTCAGAGTTGAAAAAAATCTGGCTCCAGGCAAGCCCTTTTCCCATGACCATATTTTCCCTTGAGCTAAAGCAGCAGAAACCACAGTCCAGAATATGAATCTTTTTGAGTTCTTTGCTTTTTTTAGCTTTAGGTTTCTCTCCAAGTTTTCAGCTTGCTGAGCAAAACAGCATAGAAGTTGTTTTTCCTTTGGAATGAAAAGAGATGTTTCCGTTCATGAACTGGCTTTGGGTAACTACAAGTTTTGTAGTACAAGCATATGACAATGCCCAAAACATTCTGGGGAAGAATAAGGAAAAAGCTGCTCAGCTTTGCTAAGCAGAAAGTCTGCTCAATGAACCATCTTTTGACATTAACAGAGCCCTGAAGCCACTTGGCCTTTTATCCTCTGAAGCAATGTGAGGCTGGTTGGTGAGTGATGCAAGTTCTGATGCTGCTCAGTCACCCCACACACACAGCCCCGGGGGCTGCTTGTTGTAAGTCAGTCTTTGGAAGGTGAGGGCCATTTCAGAGAAATCTCTTGGCTGGTGCCTCTTTCTTACTTTGTTATTATTGCACACATTTCTGTCCTGATCTGTGATTCCCCACTGTGAAGGCAGTGCCTGAAATGCCAGAGCCATCCCTCTGCCCAGAGCTGGGCTAGAATGTGCATCATTGTTCCAAGAAACAGGTTTAGATTTGAGGTCTTTATCTCTGAGTTACATTGCTATGAGATAACCATCAATCCTTCAATTTTGTTGTGCATTCAGGGAGTAAATGAAGTGAAGTTCTTGACGAATTTTGCTCCGAGCTTGTTTACACAGCGAAGTTAAGTGTGTTTATAGTGCATTATTTACTGTGCCATAACTCACCATGTGGATGCTCTTTATGAAAAACATCTGTAGGTCAGGTATTAGCAAACTGGTCAGGATTAATTTCTAGACCACGCTGAATTTTTAGTGTAGCTGATCTTTAGATACTGTTTTCTAGTGGTTTGGACAAAACACTGGGACTCAGGGTTCTTGAAACTTGAAGTTACTTGAAGTTCTTGGAGTCTCTAAGGTCAGTAGTTTTCCTGTGTCTAAGACTTATGTAATTTAGAGGTTATACAAAAATATTTACTGGTATGGCATTATGTGTAACTTGCTGAAGTAATTCATTATTTGCCACTAGATTTCAATGTAAATTCATGACTACAGAATACAGCTCAGGAGGCTGCTTCTCCTTAGTATTTTAAGATCAGAGCCCTTTGGCTCTTTTGTTCCTTGCTGAACTCTTCAGAAGATAATTTGCCATCAATGTAAAGAAGGAGCACATTGCTCTGGGAGAGCTGCTGGCCTGCTGCCCATCTCCCATTGCTTACACAAACACTGCATGCTTTACATTAGCCAAGCTGCAGTTTTGTGTTTTGGTAAGGAAAGCCCAAAGGATTGCAAGGTCTGGATCTGCTCCAGCCATTGTAGTGTGGAGCTGAGTCATGCTGCTTCCTCTTTCTTTGTGTGAGTAGAATTTGCAAGATGTAAAAGGGGAAATAGATTTGCAAAGCCAGGTGATTGACTTGCTCTGTCATCTCACTAGGCAGGCAGGTATAAAATCAACGTGACATTTGGGGCTGTGTGTGAACTTGTGAAGAGAAAGCTTCAGTCAGCCTATGATGAAATCTGTGCTAAAAACCAAATCCTTCTTAAGCAGTGCCTTGCCTTAAACAATGCCTCTCTCAAGTATATCCAGGATTCCCAGCAGGACCAGATCAGTCTCTATCACACAGCTGTTCTGCCCAGATCCTTCAGGAGCCGTGTTTGATGTTGCCATTGTGTTTGTTGTATTGCTTAAAGACTCGAATCTGCACAAATATGGCCCCAAGCTGTAACCACATTTCAGCCCTAGAGATCTGAGATCATTGAATTTCCTGCAGAAAAGTTCTTTGCTCTATGGGACATGTCCAGGAGTGGGAAGGGCAGGAGTGTCTGGGCATGCACACATGTTCCAGACTAATTTAGATTTGAGCTCTGGACTCTTCCAGCTTGTGACTAGTGCAAGTCAGGCACCAGATTTGCAGAGGTGTCCCCTGAGCTGCCATGTCATTATCACAGCTCCCACACTACACCAGGCAGCTGCATTTAGGGAAGGAAAGTTGCACAATCCATTTTTGTTATCGTTCCCACACAAGGCTTAACACTGCTGCTGGAGCAGCCCAGCTCAGAACTTGGGCTTGTGTTGTTCAAAGTTAATTCCTGGACTGTCACAATTATTCCTGCTGCTGGGTAAGGGAGGAGTAGCAAGACAACAAGTTCTGAAAATCATGTAAGATAAAAGTCATTTCATTAATTACATAAATGTTAATGTAAACTGTGCTTTTGGTATATTTTTATCACCTTATGTGCTTCAACAGAAGATTTTCCTGTGAGTTAAGCTCCCATTTACAGTGGGCACATCTGCCAATGCTCTGCCTGTCTATTAGTCTGAAACTGCACATGAACAGGAGATGATTTCTGAGCTGCCTTTGCTTTCTGAAGAGAAGCAGATAAAAGGAAGCCCAAATTATTCTTTTTTTCTAATGTGTGTTTTGGGTTCATGGAAAGATAAATATCAGATGTTTTACTGTGGATTCTGAAGCTTTTGTGCACAGTTGTTCTGGACAGAAAGTAAAACTGACTATTTGCATCTTTAATATGACAGAAAATATTTGGCCCAAGTTTGCACTGCAAAGAAAATAATAGCTGAGATCTGTGTAAACTGGAAAATTTTCCATTCACAGTCGGACGCTTACGGCAAACAATGTTACATCTCTTTCCAAGTTTCCATGGAAATTGCACTCCCTTTGCTTTTTTATTATTATTTTTTCACTGAAGTCCAAAAGGGCTTTGATCAGACACTGCACAGGAGAGAGGACATCTGCCCATGCACTATCACAGGCTATTTTTATAAGGCTGCAGAGGCTCAAGATCTTTTTTGGCTTTTTTTTACCTTTTTATGTAATAGTTCTGTACTCTTGGACTAATTTTTTCCTACTATAAGATAGATAGGCTTTATTGCACTTCCTCATATTTAACTTCTAACAAACTTCCTTCCATGACCTCTCCATGACAGAGAAATGAGTCTGTAAGGTCATGGGAAAAATATATCCTTAAGTAAATAATGTGTGTGTCTGGTTGTGGTGATCACAAAGATACAAAAACACTCAGGCCCTTCAGAGAACAAAATATATCACTGGAAATCTGAGCCTTTTTATTAGAATTTAGAGACACAGTCATTAAGTCCATCCCATTGATCCAGTCTGGATTTGCTGTCCTTGGGTTTATTGATGGGAAAGTGGGTGCTGAGTGCACAGAGCTGTGGGTTTCTAAAACACATGTTTATCTTACTTATTATGTTTTTCTATCACAAAGGTGATATTATTCCCTAATATTTCTTCTTTCCTGTTCTAATGTTTCATATTTTGGGATCAGTAGTTAATAGTTTTAATTCTGCTAGAGTAATTGTGGTAATGAGTTACATTTTGTCTTCCTAAGTTCCCCGTGGTATGATAGTTTGACATTTTATTTTATTACTAATTCTAAAAAGCTGATCTGTGTGCTGATTAAAATTGCTGCCATGCTTTATTCTGGAAGAGCTGCATATTTCAGGAGTGAGTGATGGGATTTTCTTAATCTTCCTTATTATGCTGTAAAGGCCTTTTTTTTTTTTTTTGCAGAATTTTCTGTAATTAAGAACGACATCTGTGGGACCAGAAATCTGACATGTAAATTGATCACATGCTCAGTATGTATTGCAGGGAAATCAACCTACATCCCTTGAATCAGCCAAACACACTCAAAATCATCCTGAACACTAACAAGCTTCATCATGACAATAAGGCACTTTGTCAGTCAGGTGGGGATCTTGATATTTATCAATCTGTAGCCAAATTGCATTTCTGTTTAGTGTAATTCTGGAAATGTAAATTGTTTTCTTCCTGAGAAGACAATAAAAGATTTGGCCACCTATTTTTATTTACATTTCTAAATAGATAATTTTTTCAGAATGCTTTCCCACGTGACAGTTCCTGCTGGCATTTTAGGACCTCAGAACACTTTATAAAAAGGATTATATCAAAGTCTGCCTTCAGGCATCTGCTTTTATAAGTGTTCCTCTATGCAGTAATTTAAGAGGAAATTCTTCTGGGGGCTGAGCTGTCTCACAGCCCTCCAGGAAAGCTGCTTTCTGAACAAAAGCTTTGTATTGCACTAAGTTAGGTTTAGCTATTTTGTCCTAAGTTAGATATTTTTGTCAATAAGGAAATCTGCCCTTTTTTGTCTCTGGGGTTGCCATGGACCAGGTCCTTCCTCAGCTTTCCAGCAAAAGGAAATTCCTTGCTGTCCACCAAGGGGGAAGAGGAAAAAGATCCTTTCAGGAGCAGAGGGCCACATCCCCTGGATTCCCTCAGCAGGGCAATGAGCAATGGTGCCTTTGGAAACACTCAAAGATTCTCCCTCAGATGTTGAGACCTGTCCCAGCACATCAGTGGAGTCACTGCAGGGATTGATTGAGGGGAAGAGCCTGGCCAGAGAAGCCAAGGGCTCAGAATAAATGCAGGGGGAAATGAAGAAATACAGCTAGAGGACAAAATGGTTTATGGAAATCAAATCAAAATACTCTGCATTGAAATTTATACTTTTAATTCTCAAGATGATTTTAGCAGAATGAAAACTTTGAAATACTGATCTCAAAACGTGAAAGATGAGAAGAGGGATTGCAGCCATCCCCTGAAGCTGATGAAAGTTTGATTTGACTTAAAAACCATCAGCATTGCTAAGCTTATGGTAAGAAAAGAAATAAAGCTGTGCATAATGGCTGCATTTCAGGAGTCTGGGTCTGAAGATAGGGACATGCAGGAGAACAGGAAAATCCATTACAAGGAATTTTTTTTTCTTTTGTTTGTTCTTAGTTCATTCAGAACTGCCTTTTACTATTCTTTCATGAATGATTTTTCAAAGTCCTCCACATACATTAAAGACAGGCATCATCTTCAGAGTAAAGAAAGCTCCAAGGAGCCATCCTGGCTTTGCAGATGGTTCTTGTCCCAGCTTTGCAGTCTCTTGGGAACACAGATTTCCTGGCTGGGAGCCATTCTGTCACTAGAACATTTGTGTCCAAGCAGAAGGAAGTGTCTTTGGGTTTGTTGATTTCCTGTTAAAACATTTTGTGTGGACTTTCTTCATGGTTCCAGGAAGCTATAGAAAGATACAGTCTTTAGATTAAAGCTATTTTCAACAGTTATACCCAGGAGTCCCTTTTTAAGCACAGCAAGCTACAACAACCTCTTTATTTTGCTGGTTACACATGGAACAATTCAGTGTGTTTTGCCAACGCTGACCCCGAGGAACTAATGGAGAATGACAGGCACTTTCCTTTTGCTTCTGAAGGTTCCCTACTTTGATAGCCCAGCAACATCTCTGTTAGTCCCTCATTTGAACCTGCAGCTGTTAATTATAGGCAGACAAAGATCTTTTTTCAGAGAAATGCTTAACTCTTACCCCTAAAGAGTAACAATTATATCATATAATCACAGCAAGTTAATCAAAAAGGAGGAACAAACAGAAAAAAAATCTAGCAGGGATTCTGCTTAAGCTTTTGAATCTCTGCATTCCTCCAAGCTTACTCAGTATTCCTGTTTCTACTGGGAATGCTCTTAAAAGCCTTCTCACAGTAATGGATCGGGTGTTAATGCCTTGATCACAAAGAGCAGTGTGGTTTCTTTGTGGATTCTCATAACCTTATTTTAATTGTAGTACAGTAGAAAATGTGAATGTCTCAGTTAAAGTAAATCTGTGAGATCTGAGGCTGTGGCATGCTTTGGAAACATCATCCTTTGCATCTGCAATGGACTTGTATTTTCTGCAGGTAATTACTGTATTGGAAAGCAGAGGAGGGGATTTGCAGTCTCTCTTGGCAAACTCCTTTTTGGAATGCAGTCTAAAGAGTTTCAGTTCCATCAATTCCAGTGGGGATTGGCCATTGACTTCAGCACACCCAGGAATTGTCACTGAAACAGTCAAGAAGAGAGGACCAAGTCTTGTTTAAAAAAAAAAAAAGTTGGTATGGGGAAAGTTGGAAAGGGAACTGTACAATGGGTGTTGTGTAAAATGTGTTTTCTCTTAATGAGCTTCCAGTTCAGATTGGCTCTGTTTATATACAAATCAAAAACTGGTTTGTCTCCCTGCCAGCACAGCAAAGCTCAGTCTGGGATCTGCGTTTCCAGCTGTGTCTTTTGCCTCTGACATCCTCCCAGTAATAAAAGTTGTGTGGCTGGGATTTGGCTGGAATTGCAGATGATGTGTGAGCCAGAACTGAGTTCAGCCTTCTCTTCCTCTGCAAGACAATAGAAGTTAAACTTGTTTGTGTCAATAAAAAAAGCATACACAACTCCTAACCCCTCAGGGAGCAGATATGATGAATAAGATGATTTTTTTCCAGCATCATGTTTCTAATCCTGACCAATGTTAGTAGTAAGTCTGTGGGAACTCAGATTTTGTCTTCCTCATTTCCAAGTTGGAGCAGAAGCTTTTGTGGAGTTCACCTGTGAAGATGCAGCATCCAGAGAGCAGATACAGTTACAACAACCTTTGCAGTGTTCCCTAATCCAGGTTCTTTGTTCTTCACTTCAGACTCCCTGGAGGGTACTGTGTATTAAGTGCTGTCTTTGCTCTGTAAGCCTTAACAGCTTCCCTGCAGAGACTGACAAAGTGGCAGAGACAGGAACCTCTTCTCAGGTGAAGTGGCATTGCTGACGTGCCTTGTAGTTGTCACTTTCCTGTTTCCTTCTTTTTTCAAACGCTGTTGTAGGAAGCTCTGGAGTCGTTCCAGGTCCTGGGTGCTGTCTGGATATAGGCAAAGTTCTCTTAGTTCACACAGGAGCAACAAGTGATTAAATTTTTCAGTGCTGGGTCTTTCTTACAGCAGCTGAAAGCTCTGGCTACAGTCAGCAATTCCACTTGCAGGTTGCACATTGGTCACCTCATTGTAAAATACCCATTTGTAAAGCTCTATAGCAGTAGTTAATCTCTGCTCTTCTGTTAATAAAACCCTCACTGACACACGACTGAAAACTCCTCTAGTTGACAGTGTCAGTGTGAGCCAGCAAAGGTGCTCTCAGCAGCCTGGAATCTGAGGCTCCCCAGCTGCTCCTACCTGAGTGCAGTGGGTTTTGCTCTGCAGAGCATCCTACAGCCAAAGAATTCCCATTTGTATTTTCTTGGCTGAGTTTGTTGTGACATGCCCTGTTATTTTTGCATTCTGGGTGCATTCTGAAGCTCCCCCAGGCATCCCTTCAAATGAAACATTGCATCACTGAGGAAGCGAAGCCATTACAAGGGAACGCTTTCGCCAGACACTTGGAGCAGACACAATCAGCTCTCATCTTCCAGAAAAGGACTTGCAAGTTGACATTGCAAAATTTGCAAAGAACAATGGTCCTTTCTTGAGTGGTTTGATGCAGTTTTTTAAAAAAGCCAAGTTGTGCTGTTGGTTTTTTTTTGCCACATCATGAATGAAGGTTTTATATTTGCACAGAAGAAATGTTACAAACAAAGTAGTTGGAGCATGGAGCTTCAAAATCCTTTGGAAGGAGGAGAATAAGTTCTCTGCTGAAGTCTGCTAAAGTCTCTGATCTTCTCTGGGTCTTATTTCATCCTGCAATAACCCTCCCTTTTTGCAGAGCTGTGGGGATGGAGCAGTTGCTGTTTCCATTCTATTCTCATGGTGTGAGATGCTGTATGAGTGTTGAGGATCGTTGTTAGAGTTTTCCTTGCTAGTCAAAGGGTTAATTTTGAGATCTGATTTAGCTTTGGCACAGGAGGAGGGGAGACAGAGGATTTTATTCTGCAGGAAACTAGGTCAGCAGGTTTTTATTATCGTGCTCAACAGCCCAATGTGGTTTCATTTAGGAATGAACTCGGCTGACATCATGGATGGTCGCTTTCCCCTGCCCAGGACGCAGCCTCAGACACTGCTCCTTACATTACAGCTTTCCCAAATGGAATGGGAGGGAATACTCAGCTGAAGAAGCTCAGGCCATTGTGAGTTTATCAGTTACCTTTTCAAAATGTCTGTCAGGAGTGCTCAGGAACACAGGATGAGGTCCAAGATGTTTTGGAGAAGAAGAAAATAGCACTGGAATATTTTCAGTCACTGAAGTGCATCAGAATCACAGAGGTCTCCATTGTTGGTTGTTCTTACAGCCTGTGGCCTTGCTTGGTTTTTGTTTGGATCTGGTCAGATTCTGATCTTGGTCCTGCCAGTGTAAATTTGAGTAATTCCCTTGTTTTCTGTGAAGATCCTGCTGTGTGGACTGAGATCACTGGGTGGTTCTGCAGATAACCTTTAGGTGGGGAGTTTTCCATTACTGGATCATCATTGCTGATGAAAGATTTCAATAATCCAGAATCTTTGTCACATCTCTCAGCTTTCTTGGCTGTATTTCCTGTTGTGTGTTCTCTTCCCAGGAAACTGAGAACACCTGTCTATTCTTTACCTCTGCCTGTTGAAGACCAAACTGTGGCAGACATCATCTGTATTGGACAATTCAGGCTCTCTTTACAGACTATTTTCACTTTACTGAATGATGAAAATCCGAGTAGTTACAACTTCAAAAAATATTCCACATTGTTTTGATTGTAAGGATCAGATGAGGGTGGTGGAGCTTAAAGAGATTTAAGGTGGATCTTTAAAAGACATTACCAAAAAGATTGATAATGCCTAGGAAAATTTCTGAGTAATAGGATTTAAGGCTGAGCATCTATTTCCAGTTTTATGCTCTTGTTGTTTTACAGACTTTAATGTGAGTTAATGGCTTTTCAGCATAATAAAACCATCTAATTCTGTCCCGTTCTACTCTTTATTCAGTTCTGGCATCAAGAAACCCAGACATTTTTGCAAACCAATTTTGGCTTTTAAGACTGAACAAGGAAAATACAGGCAATACTGAGAAGAGAAGACAGCAGTAGGTTTGCCAGCAGTTCCTGGAAATAATGGAGTTTCACAACCATTGCCTGCAGATTGGACATTTAAGGAGGAAAAAAATCCTTGTGGCTTGCATGGATAGAATAATGAGAATGCAAAGTTTGTTGAGAAAGTTTATTATGGTGAAAATTCAGATGCCATTCTTGGGTTTAAACCAAAGAGCAGCATATCAAATGCCTCAGAATGATGACAGCATAGAAATAACACAGGTCAGAAAATTGCATATGGTCTCTCCTGGATTGCCTTTAATGCTGTGGTAGGCTATACATTTTAATTGTCCAATTTTGAATCTCTATAAAACAGTTTCAGCTGCAAGAAATGTCCTCAGAGAATCATCTTTAAAATGTGAACATGTTCAAGGGGGATGAAAAAAGGAGGTGTTTCTGCAATGCCCTTGTGCTCTTCCCCTGCTGTGACTGGGAGCCAAGAAAACGCCAGCGTGTGTCAGAATGAGAGGCAGTGACAGGACTTGTAGCAGGCAGACACGTCCACACAATAAACAGCAGAGCTGAGGCAGCATTCTCAAAATTGCCTCCTGCATAATGAAACAGAGGAGTTGTGGTAGAATCTCCACAGCTTCATTCAGAGTTGGCAAATTATTTCATTCAAATTTGCAGCAACTCGGGAAATGTCACTGTGCTGCTGGAAGATTTGGGTTGTGTTTCCTATTCCTAAATTGAACTAAGTTCAATTGAGCTCTCAGCTCAAGAAATGAGAGATGAAAAGCCTCTCTTCCCCCCTGCAGTGGCTCTCCAGAATGTATATTATATCTCTTGAGGCTGTCAGCCATGTGAAGCCTTCAGGATGTGACTCATAGGATAAATAAGTTTGGTCATTCTTGCTGTGAATAGAAAAAGGTAAAATCTTGTATTTTTATAAAAGCTTTTTCTTCCCTCCATGAATTCAGAAAACATCCCAAGTCGTTAACATGCTGGAGCTGTCACTGAAAATCCAGTAGCTTCAGGGTTGAGCAGAACTGTTAATAGAGCTCAGTGATGCCATGTGTGTGAAACGTGTGCTGCTGAATTTTTGTGCTCTTTCAAATGGATGAACTCGAGTTCCCAGCCTGCAAACGAGGGTGGTAATGCAGAGGAGCAGCTCATGTGTGTCAGCAAAGGAGCAGATGCTGGCAGGAGAGCGGGGGATAAACAGATGCCGAGTAATGCTGATGAAGGGAATGAGCCATTTGTGCCCGTTTGGGAGCTCTGCTGCAGAGAGGATGCAGCCTGCAGATTTAAGTAGGTTATGATGTTCTCCCCTATGGCTGGGGCTGGAGGCCTGGCCAGTTAACTGCAGAGTGTCACTTTGTGGTACAAACATCAAAAAATCATCTTTCAGAGAGCAATGGCTTCAAATGGGTGCATTCCTTTTTTGTTTTTAAATGTAACCCTATCTTTACCAATTAAAGTAACTATTCAATGGTTAGAATATGATCTCTGAGCTATGAGCACAGATCCTGTTTATCCCTTTTGTGGAATAAAATATATTTAGCCTTGCTGGATTTGTAGTTAGTATTCCTTCTTCGTGTTTTACGTGGCAATTAACCCTCTCCTTTGATAGCTGTTTACAGCCTTTAGCAGGGCGACAAGAATGGTGCTCTTTGTTCTGCAGAAAGCAGGGAGCAGTGCCAGGTATCCTGTATCTGTTTCCCAAACTCAGATAACCTTCTCCTGGGGCAATCCCAGTACCAGGAGAGAGGCAACAGCAGTATTCTTAACGTGGCTGCTCACTGCCAGTCTTTTCAGAGAATGGGAATCAGCTGATTAATTTTATTGACCAATTATTGCAAGTAAAAGGTACCAAGCTGGAAGCACTGGTCACTGGCAAAGGCTCCTCACAGCCTTGTGTTTGTGCTCTTCATCATTCCTGCAAGTTGATTGCTTGTATCTGCAAGAAGATTACTGCCCACTGTAATACAACTTCTGGCCTCTTTCCTTGGATGCCAATAAGAAGATTAATTAGAACTGGGCTGAAAATGTATTGGTATTTAAGGGAGATATCTTTTTACTGTGCTGCCTCATCTCTTATTCCACTCTGCGCTCAGAGTCCTCATGCAACTTCTGCTGTTGAGTGCCCTCTGTACCTGCAGAGAGGTAAGGAAGGACTTTCTGTCTCTGTGCTCATACATCCTTATTCCAGGAGAATGTGTGGGTTCTGGCAAGAGCAATCTGGAGGCAGCACAGGATGTTGGATACAGGACACACTCAGCACCCCCTCCTACAATGGCTCACTGTGGGGCCACCACACAGCTCACAGGTGTTCTCTGCTTCCACAGCAGCTCTAAGACTGAAGTAATTTCCAGCCAGGCTTGGCAGTTGGACTTTCCCAGTGATCTGTATAAACCAGAAGTGTCTTGGGAGGTTTCCCAGTTACACCATCCTGCTTTTGGTGTTTACAGCTACAGTAACTAACTTCTGACATTTATACCCAGCTGGTGCTCTGACTGCTGAGCTCGGTGCCTGTTTGCACATGGGGCCTTCTGATAAGGCAGGCATTTGACCTTTCTATTCTTAACCCATTAACATTTAGAAGAGTTGCTCTCCTCACCTCTGAAGCTGTGTTCCTCCCCCTCCCCACAACCCCCCTGTTCCTGCCAGATAAGATTACTCCTAGGTTATATATTGATCTAAAAGCAGAGTGCCAAATGCAGCCCACAGCAGTTCAAGGGCAAACACTGAACTCACCGAGTCCCCATGCTCAGCTCAGTGGGAAGGAGGTGACCAGAGGCTCCTTTTGCCCTCAGCAGAACCTGGGGAGAGGCACAGGGGTCTCAGTTCTTTATTGTACCATGAAAGGACCAGCAGTGGGACCAGCCCAGTTTGCTGAGGCTGCACCTTTGTGCTCCTTCCTCTTCTCCCTGTGCCTGTGAACAGATGAATGGGTTGAGGGGATCCTTACACAGGATTATCACACACTTGAGGCAGTGTATTCAGGAATCTGAACATGCAAATGAGAGCCAAGAGTGCTTTGTTTTAAGCCAAGCCCAGCTCAAGGAATGCTGCACCGTGTCACTTCACCTGTGCATGGGTATTTTGAATATCAGACAGGAGTAAGGAGCTGTTATTGCCTCTTCAGGTGTTGTTTGAGAGTCTCTTGTTCAAGGTCAATATCTTGGTGTAAAATACTTGGGAAACTGCCACCAGAATGATGAAAGAAGTGGAAAACAGGCCTGATAGTGGATGTTATAAATGCTTGAGTTATTTGCTTTATCCATGAGATGACTAGATGGTCATTTGGGAATACCAACACCAGCAAGAGATTTGGTGGGTGGGGTCTGTTGAGCTGTTACACACATTTTGTGTGAGAATAATGACCATAGTGGTCCTGCTGGCTTTAAAAGCCTATGACACTGATAATAACTACAATCAGTCACAAGAATTAATTACCTGGCAAGCCGGATTTTCCCCTGTAAAACCAAAAACCACTGGAGCAGCATGGATCAAAATTTATTGCAATTATTAATATTTTATTATGTTAAATTAAATGGTTTAAAATAAAACATTGTGATTTAATGTGCATTTATGACCATTTGTACTAAGAACTAAGATTCATATATTCTTAACGTGATAACTTGCATGAAATTAAAGAGGCAAGCACTGTGCTTTTCCCTGTCACTGTTTAAGAGAAAGTAAAACCACAGAATGGATGGAGTCCTCTCACTTAGCACTAGACTATTTTAGAATGAGAGACTCCTTTTGAGTTGTCTTATCAGACACTCAGTAATTCAGAGTTGAGAAGCTCATTCAAAACTGAAGGAGGAAATCCTTTTTCATCTTGTGGTCTGTGAATAAAAATAGATGTGAAAGTCTGTTCTACTAATTTTTTAGATGCCTCAACAGCATGTGTGATCCAAAACCAACTGCTTTATCTCCTTAACTACAGTTAATATTATCTTTGTTTACTGCGTGTGTTAGTTTTAAATACTGTGTTTTGATAAGCTTTTCTGTTATTTCTAGAAATTCTGATATAATTTACCCAGCTGTTTGGAAGCAATTATAAAATACAGTTATGATTTGGAGCTCCAGCTTCCATTTCAACTCAGAATTGCACAAACCATAACTAAAAGTTCATTTAGTGAGGAGAAATGCATGACTCCATCCCTGTTAATACAATAGACTGGAAAAATTAAATTCTATCCTTGGAGAGAGAGTTGTTTTAGAAAGAACTAAATTACTTTTTTAAAATGGGTGGGTTGAAACCCACCTGTCCTGGGCTGCAGGAAGAGGTAGGTAGGAATTTTGCTGGCTTTGCCCTCACCAGGGCCTGGTTTGAATTTTCTGTGTGGCACTGTCACTGTTGTGGTGTCACCAACACTCGCTGGCCCTTGGAGCAGCTGAACTGACAGGGACAAGGCCCAAGGTTGGCAATGCTCCTGCCAATTCTGTTTTACAGAGTCCTGTTTTACAGGGCTGCTTTCCCTTATTTTTTTCCTATCTCAAATGTTCCATGAAGTAAAATTTTTATCAGTGACTCAGAGCAAAAGAAAATTTCAGATTTCTATGATAAAATATTAGATGTCTGGGCAAGCCTTGAACTGAAAATGTTTTTTGGCTTACCCAGCATACTGTACTTGCTGAGATGGGAGTGTGTGAGCCTCTAGTTATGATTAAAACACCAAAAGCATGAATGTAGGAAGCAATAAAGTATTATGTAGGAGAAGATTCGTCATTTTTGTGACTTTGTTTAAAGAAAACCCAGATGTGGGAGCAGTTACCTACTGAATCAATCATTTCCTAAGCCACAGATGACCAGAAAATTAATTAAAGAATATGAAGAGGTATTAGAAAAATAAACCTGCAGAACTTAATGTTTAAACAATGTTGCCCAGACTCGTTTGGTCTTAAAGTGATCTGGATTTACAGTAATTGTAATTTATTGGGGATGTCTAACCCTCAGGATGTACATTCAGGAGATTGTTCAGGGTTCAGGGACTGGATTGCTCCAGTTTGCTTCTGCTGAAGAGTTTGTGTCAGGAAACAAAATCTCTGCCTTTGACTGCAGCTCTGCCAGGATCTTCCTGAGGGTGTGGGAGGGGTGAAGGTGTGGGGAGGATGATGATGTGGGGTGGATGAAGGTGTGGGATGGGTGAAGGTGTGGAGTGGGTGAGGGTGGGAGCTTCTCAGGGCTGATGCAGCAAGACTGCTTTTCTTACAAGATCTAATTATGCCATTAGAGTGCAGATCTCTGCTCCTCCCTTTCTTTGTGAGCTTTATACATACTCTGTGTGGTCTTGTGTGTGTGAGACATGCTCAGAAAATGTTCATTCCTCTGTTATGTTAGCAACAGGTGACCAGAGAAGTAAAATCCTTCAGAATACTCGGACTGGCAGAACAGCACCAGGTCAAGGTACTTCCTAACAGCTCAATAGAATCTCCTTTAGTAATTCCTAATAAACTTCCCTGGCTTCCTGGCCTATTTACAGTCCTTGTCCTTAGCCCTAATCCATGTCAGAAGTTGTGTTTCCATTTTGACTCAGGGATTGCCCAGCAGGACGTTTGTCTCAGCACACAGGGACAGCTGTGTTGACAGTCTCAGTGGCCTCGGGGCATTACAGGCTCTCTGTAATCAGATGTGACCTGTACATGCTTCAGTGCCTTCCAGTGAACTGAAACAACCTTTGTCTGCTTGGGGTGATGAAGGAAGTGACCACCTTAAGGGGCTTGGCTGTCCTTTTGTGAGACCTTCTAAAGGATACACAGACTGCAGAACCAAGTGAAGGTCCTGGAGTCAGTGTTAGTGTAGCAGTTCATCAGGCAGAATGAAAAAAGGGTGGTTTGATGGTGGAGAAATGCATGCAAGAAATGCAGGGGATTCGAAATTAACTTGTAAAATTATATTGAGTAATTTTTTATATATCTGTCCCCTAGATTCCTATCCAGTGTTAACCATTGTACATAGCTATTTTCCAAAACGTTTCTTTTTCTTCCTTTGTACTGTATGGCAGAGATAAATATGCAATTCTTTCTATTTCAGGAATCCTAGGAGCCACTGGTTAACAACAGTAGGTACAAATTAGACAGAAATGGCATTTTTCAACTGCTGGCACACCACTTAACATGCACTTTGCATAGCAATGACCAAATCCCTGTTGAACACTGGCCAAGAGAATCCATCAGCGTGTTTTATTCATGTGGTGTGACAGTGCAGTTAAGTCTGTATTGATTCTGTTTATTTCAATTTAGAGAACATCTCCACTGAGCATTCCATGTAATTATTATACAGACAAGGAGCAACATCCAGAGCTGACAGCCAAGCATAGAAATACAAATCTTTTGCAAAACATTCTGTCATGCTGCTTCTGCAAGGAGAACAGGTCAGACATAAACAGGAGCAGATTCTGCTGTCAAGATTTTTGCTGAAATCGCCTTTCCTCCAGCTCTGTTATGATTATATCAGGGCACCATTTGTTTTAGTCTCCCACATGATCTCCACAGCTGCATTACTATACAGAGAGAGAGAAAAACGGGGTTTAAAAAACACTGAGTAGCTAAAGCATGTACTTTACATTGTAACTAACAGACTGTCAGTAAAATCCTCAATATTGACACAGTGTAAATAGGAGTTTATAACCTGCTGCTTCCTGAGATGCCAGGGAGTGTGTGGGTGCTGAATAGATCCAGTTCCACGGTACAGAGTGCAGGGTTAGTGCTGTAGGTGACTTGGTTGTCCCAGGGAGTTGCACAATCAGAACTGTTTGAATGCTTAGGCAGGCCAAAGGTTGTGAACGTGAGGCACGAGCTTGAGGAAGTCCATTCAGGGAGGGAACCTACAGTAATTAGCTCTGCCACTTGTTGCAGTTGTTTCCTTCTTAGGATGATTAAGTCACACTGATCTGGTCAGCCCAGGTCAACCACAATGTTACCAAGACAACGCAGTAAACTGGTCAGTGCCCTTGAGTGTTGCACAGCCCATGAAGTGCTCCCAGATCCCTGCTCCAGCTTTGTCCTGATGCTGGAAAGGTGCTGTGGTGGGACACAACCTCAGCTCCTTGTACAAACCAGCTCTTCATACAGCTGGAGTGTTGTTCAGGGCTCCTCAGCAGCAACAACCAAGATGGATGAGACACTCAAAAGTGAACTGGACACACTCCATCCCATAACAGTGTCCCATTGAAACATCCCTCTGTAACAGTCCCAGTTCCTGCCTGCCAAGGATTTGCTTAACATCTACAGTTAGACTGGAAGGGGTGGGGGAAGGAGAGCCCTTGCTGTCATTAAAAAGGAAGAGGGAAAAAAAAGTCTAATCAAATAAATCCCTGTAGTTCATTTCCTCTTACGAGCTCTGTGCTCTGTAATTATATTAGCAAAGAAGTCTTTCTTCTCTGAGTTCACGTGAAACCTTAATGGTTTTATTCCCCTTGGCCCTAGTTCAATCAGCATACATGAAATGACAAAGTTTTTCGGTTCCAGTGTAAGCTTGAATTAAAGGTGGTAGGTGTGGTACTTCAGATTAGAGCAGACTATTTAAAAGAATCAATTTCTTAAATGACACTTGCTAGGTTGGGAGTACATTTAACATAAGCCCACTACCAAGTAGGAATTTTGTTTAAGAGAGCCCAGCCTCACCAACAAAGAGTGCCAGCAATGCAGAGTTCCCAACACACAGCAACTATGAATAGAACAAGATGTTCTGTTAGCAGGTAGGTGATGCTGGCAAGTGGTTAAACACATTTAGGTATTTTCATATGATGAGTAAAAGAGTGTAAAAGATTCTCAGTATCTCAAAGAAGTCCGATGAATTTTACTTGTTTGCTCATGGAGTTTTACTGTTGCTCTTGGTGGAGATACTGAAGCCAATTTTGAAGACTAGATAATTTGTTCTGAAGGAAATGCTGTTCAGATGATGCAACACCAGCTTTTTTAAAAGGAGAAAACAGACCTTGAAGCAAATAGGAAGTGAATGTTTTCATTTGTTTCATATTTACCTTTTTCCTAATGTGCACTAGGTTAGCAAATGTGGGAAGTGTTTTATAATTTCAGTTTTATTGCATCAGGAGGAAGGGAAATGAACTCTTTGCTGGACATCATTGAGCATTTTTTGCCTCTTGTAGCTTCTTCAGTCAATTTTGGTTAAAATGAAAAAAAGTATTCTTATTGCAGCACAGGAAACTGAAATACCTTTTAAGCAAATGAAGTGGGATTTGGGGTGAATATTTTGTTTTGTGATCCTTCTGTGCCAAGTGAAGCATTAAATAAAAACATTTTGATTACAGTTCCATGCCAAGTCATGCCCCCTCTTCTAACCAGTCACATATTAACTCAATCTCATTGTACCTGCAGACGCCTTGTACAGTAATTTCAGGGTTTCTCATTTCAGTGTTGCAGTCTGTTTCTCTGCAATTGCCATTTGCACTGAAATAATTCATTACACATCCTCCCCTCCATGCACATACATTCTACATTCTTCATATGTGACTGTAAGCATAACAAATCTTGTCTGAGTTCCACGCCATTTTCTCGTCTTTGATTGTTAATAATTAACTGAATTTTGTTAAATGTAGAAGTGCTCAGTTTCTTTTAGGATGAAGGATGGATATTTTCCTGTGAATCAGTTTTTAAATCTGAGCACTGAAAAGTCTGACAAATAATGCTTGAAAGAAGCAAATTTTGTTCCTATTTTGGGGTACAAAATGGCAGGCGATAAAAGGGGGCAATTCAGAATTGAAGTTGGTTGAATTCTTCATTAAGTTCTTGTCATTACATTGCATCAGCAAGATTTAAACCCTTCATTTTGGAGAAGGGTCACATCTGTAATAAATTATGGTCTCCATTATTTAAACAGTAGCATTGTTATAAATATTTTCTTCCTGTATTTCTGTTTCATAAGCCAAATACTCAGCATTTCTCTTCTTCTTGTAAGTAGCCACACGATGGGCTGCCAAGGCTGGTTTATCATTTTCCTTGGGAAAGGCACTGGATAATATTGCAGGATAAAACATTTACAGGCAGAGGTTTGACCCGTGGGGGAGAGAGGTGAGGGCTTTGCAGGATTGGTACCAAGAGACTGAGGCTTGAAGAAGAACTCCCACAGCTGCTCTCACCAGTGAGGGTCAGAGAACTGCAACAAGCTTGGTCCTGCAGAAATGAGACTGAGCCACTGATCTAAACTGAAATTTGTGAGCGTTAAGATTTTTAGCCAAACCTAACAAATTTCCTTTCTATTTTTTTTAATGATACTTTTATGTTTGGATATAGGGATAACTGGATGAACATGTGAAAGGCAGTTCTGGTGTCAAGGCACTGCTTTTCAGAGCTGTATCTGCACAGTCCCTTCTTGTGACAAGGAACTTGTCATCATAGTAAAGAAGAGAAATCCACACAACCTCTTACTGAGAGTAGCAAGGTTTTACTGGAGAACACAATATTTTAGGGCAAGACATGAGTTTTTTCCTTAAAGGAAGAACAGCCAAGAGTACTGACACAAAGAGTCATCCAGGGCTGTGTCATATAGAGCACAATCAGGTGATGCAGAGGTCACACTTTGGTCCCCTGGCAAATTTTGGGGGTACATTTAAGCAGCTCCTTTGATGTTGGTGGTAATGGTGGATCATTTGCAACTGTAAATGTGTTTTCTGCCAGTCCAAGTGCCCAGGAATCCAGGAGGCTCTGCAGAGCACCAGTGAGAGGCCTGTTGAAGGCTGGATTGTTGTTTGCCCCAGGCAGTGAAACATTCCTGGAGTGTTGTGTGGGTGCTGCAGCACCGAGCCGGGCTCAGGGCTCTGTTCCAGGCTCTGCCCCTGACTCAGCTCTGCCTCGGGCCCTCCAGGGAGAGTTACCTGAGCTCTTAATTCTCTCATTAGAAAATGTGCAGCTTATTATTCGCTCACTTCCCCATACCAGCCTCACAGGGGTGTGAGTTAATGAACATCTGTTAATGTGTGGAAATAAATGCTGTGGAAGTGCCGGAGCAGTAGCAGCGCTCACACAGCGCTTTGGGAATCTGCAGCTTTTTCCTACGGGATTGTGCTGTAAGACTAAATCACCGTTTTAGCAAGGCACCTGTGGAGCACAGCATCCCTGACTCCAAATCCCCCTCTGTGCCCTGGTAAATGCTCCCGAGCCCAGGGCTGGGACAGTTCTGTGCAGCCCCGTGTAACCCAGGTACGTGCAGCTCATGGCACACAGCTCTTGACGAGTGTTCTGTGCCCAGCTCCAGTTCATTATCCTCACTCATCTGCCACTCATTAAGGAAAAAAAAAATAATACCGTTGTCTGCAAAAATCGGATTTGTTACCCGGTGTGCAGCGAGCCAATAATGGCACACTCGAGACAGACATTGATTATTAATTTCAGAGTTGCCAAGCTTGGGTGCCAGGTGGAACTCCACGAATCAACCATCATAAATTTTTACTATTTATACATTTTAGCGAACAAAGGGAATTTTACATATTGTTTTGCAGCAATGCAGTTCCGTTCTTTGAAGCTTCCTGCTTTCCCTCTCCCATCTCTGGACCCTCAGTGGGATGATGCTGGGAGGACGAAGCCCCCGGTCCCTTCCCTTCTCCGGGCGCTGCGGGCGGCCCCCGCAACTCGCAGGAATGAATCGCTGCCAGCCTTTGGCAGTGCTGGCCGGTCCTAGAAATCCGCCTGGCTGCTGGAGCCGCTGCCAGGAGCCTCCCTCGGGCCGTCATGTGAGCAATGTAAACAGCCCGGCCGGGCGAGTGGGCGGCTCGGCGCTCGCCAGTGGGGCAGAGTTCAGTGGCTCTGGCGGGGTTACTGCCGAGCGCCCGGGGTTGCCATAGCGAGCATTGCATAACGCTGGCAGCGGCCCCGGCCACAAAGGGCCCCGCGTTCCTTCTGCTCGCTTTGTTCATTGTTGCCGAGGCCCACTTTGCTGTCGCAAATGGAGTTCCAGGCATAGTTCGTGGCTGTGGGAGCTTTCGCTGGGAGCAGGGACAGAGAGGAGCTTGGTGATGGAGCCCTGGAACTGGGGCGTTCGCGCTGCCTGCAGGAGAGCTGTTTGCATGAGCAGAGACTTTGCATGCCAGTCAAGTCTGTGGGAGGAAGAGAGGTGTTTAACTTCCTGATGCATTGTCTTCTAAAAGGAAATGATTTGATGTAGGACTGAAATTTGCACCCAGCTAGAGAGCCCAGGGCATCAGAACATCAACATTATGTGGGTACAGCATGACTCCAAGAATTAATGCTCCCATATCATTGCATAGATCAAATGGATTGCAGGAGATGGGAGTTTTGTGGGAGGCTGAGAAGTCAGAAACTTTTTTGGATGGAATTGGTAGAGGGAAGTTGGAACGTTGCAGCATGGGAAGCTGCATTTGGAATCAGGCCATCGTCCTCTGGAGATCTCTGCTGAAGTTGCATCTGCATTTACATAAGTTTTGGCATGAGAAATCAATGTCCATGAAGTGACTATTCTGTGCTTTCCCTTTCTAGATGATTAATTAAAGTGGCTGAGAGATTGATTTGGCTACAAGCTGTCTCCTGAGGTTTCTGACTGTAGTATTTTTGTTATGTGGAATAGACCAAGGTCTATCTCTTTGGCTGGAGTGATTATGCTTTTGGCTCTCCTGACTTTTGAGGGTCTGGCCATTGAGTCAGTGGCAAAGTCCTGTTTGACTTCCATGGGCCAGAATCAGAACTGCAGTTTTGCCAATACAGTGTGGTGGATTTATCATTCCAAGAGCAAACAGATTTAATATTAAGGTTCTGATGAAGGGTCACCAGGTTTATTTGGCATATGAAGGTTGTGGTATTTCAGTCATTTGCCTCTGAAAGATTTTGCTGGCTGCTGTGAGAGACTTTTTGTTCCTTCCCCTTGGGTTTGTACCTTTTCCACTGTGAGGTCCTGGGCATGTTAGGATTCATGTGTGACCTTTTGTGTGGCAGAACTGCAGAGCAAACCTAGCTGAGAACAACAGAGTATTGCCTTCTACCTGTGCTCTTACAGCTCTTCTGCCAGGACAGTGAGACCTTCTGCCCCAGTTTGGAACTGGAAGTCTGTCCCTGAGCCAGTGGTGCCAGAACTTGTGTGAGCTGGACATGGCTTTTTGGTCCCAAACTCTGCCCTACTGAGCTCTTCTTTCCTTCAAAGCATTTTACAAAACAAAATAAACTAAGGGAGGAGTGAAGTCCTGTGGTCTGCTCCTCAGAGAGTCCTGGTTTTGTTGGTGATTTGTATTTCAGTTTTAAAACATCAGTGGTGATTGTGGGATTGCTGGGCTTTTTGTTCTCAGTCAGGGCAACTTAGACTGTCAGGGCCCAGCTGAATTCTGAGGCACCATAGCAAAGCCAACAATAATAATGAGGAATGATCATGGCTGGGAGCTGTTCTGGGATCTGCCTGATCACTTCATCTGGGGCTGGTGATGCTCATTCCTCACAGTGCTGATGGTGCTTTGGAGAAATATGGGCTGTGTCCTTCCCCTGTTACTGTCCAAAATATCAGAGGGGCAAAGGAATCCCAAAGGGGGACATAATGGAGCCCAGGGAGTTAGTAGAGACCAATCCACCTTTTTTGGGATCAGGTCAGTCTATCCCTCCCCTGGGGGCTGACACAGACAAGAACAGATGGTTCTGGGAGTGTGATCTGAAATTCCCAAAGACCACCAGCTGCTGTAATCCATGTCTGCTGTTCAGGCTTTCCACTGAGCATTTCCATCCACCTGCCTGGCTTTAGGAAGGTGCTGAACTGAAATGCTGCTGCTTTGTCCAGGGCTTGTGCTCCCTGAGATCGTGACCAAAGCAAGGTGCCCAGTAGGTGGCACATGCAGCCCCTGTCCCGTGCTTTGGCAGATGGAGTCTCCATTGTTGGGGTGACATTTGGCCCTGATGTCTCAGCTTTCTCATCTGCTCTGGAGACCCTGGGGAATTTTGAACTTTAAATATTACTGAGTCTTCTGCTAAAAAGGACAGGTTCCAAGGAGGCTTCCTGGTATTTGCAGTAGAAATCAAAGCAATCTGTGATTACTTGATTTGGGAGCCCATTCACTGTTTGGCCCCAGCCTCTAAGGAAGTCCTGAGTGATTGAAATGTTATCCTTGTTGCAGAGCTCCTCTGCTCCAAATGGACAGAACTATTCACCATACTCAATTTTGGAGTTTTATGCAGTATTTTGTATATTTTGGGCTAGACCTTCAAGGCAAGACCAAGATATTGAACTTGATCCAATACCCCATGGGAAGACAGTACAAAGAGTAAAAGACAGGTTTGTGGGGATCCCAGTACCCAGGATTGCTGAGACACATCTTGGATTTGCATCCAGAAATCAGAGAACAGACAGAACACTTTTCTTAGGAGGATCCCAAACTTCTTTACATAGGGGTAAACATATGATTATTTCCATTTCAGTGGTGTAAAAAGCAGAAGATAAAAATGCTGTGACTAAATATCAATTCAGATATAATTGAGTTGAATTTTGTTTCCTGTCTTACACAGCAGGGCCTGATGCCCTCTCCAAACTAAATTTTTTTAAAGTTACTTTTTAAAATTAGCTTTAGCCATCATAGCTTCTATGTATTTCTGGTCTTGAAACAAACCATCAATTGTTTTTGTTTGAAGACATTGAATATGAACTTGTTCCTACAGAGCTTTGTGCTGCAATTTATCAACAAGGCACTGAGGCACAGACGTCAAATGAATACCAGATTTCAAATTATGATAAGCAATTGTGTCATCCCTGTGAATAGACATCAGTCTCTGCTAAGAAATCATCAATAATTCATTTAAAAAAATAAATTAGTACAGAGCCATTTGGATAGGTCTTGCAAACAACCAATCCTGTGTTCTGTCATAATTCCTGTGAATATAAACCCAAAGGATGCTTATTTCTTGAAGAGAAATGTATGATCATGCCCAAGTCAAAAAAATGTGTTCCCTCAGGACCTAATTACCATTTCTCTTTGGGGAGAAATGGAGGAGGTTGGAGTGTCACCTGTCAGAGGTGTGCTGGGTTTGTCCCTGGCTCAGTGGGAACATGCAGAGCTCTCCCAGAGTATTTTACTGTTAATATTCCAGTCATTAACATCTTCCCCACTTCCTTTACCCTGTGCCTACACCAAACCCTGAGCTGATTATTTCCAATCTTAAAATACAACTCTCAGAATAATTTGTATTTCTTTACTATGAGGAGAGGGAGGATGCTGCTGGTTTAAAAATTTCTTGAGCTTCTCTGTCGTAGGTGGTTTTTCATTTGACAGTTGGCATCCTGCTCGAGTCCATTTCTCTCCCAAATTGGAGGTTGTTACATTCCAGTAAGCACACAGCATCTGTTCTCTGTAGAACATGATGTTGCAAGATGCTGATCATTTATCTAAGTGGGCTATTTTCAATTGAATCAGAGATGTACATGCAGCCTAACAGCAATAATTCCCTCCTGTCTGTAATTGCCCATTATAGGAAGAGGAATTTATAAATAGTTATAAAAGTCAGGATTTAGAGGCTGTGCTTCAAGACCTAGGGCTAGCCAGTCTTAGCTTATCTCAGCATAATCTCAAAAATAAAAATTCTCTGCTCTACTTTGGAGAGCATGAAATAATTTCTGTTTACACAGTTTTTTCAATTACTTTGATGCTGTGATATAAAGGTCACTGATTGCCTCTAGTCATCACATGGCTTTTTCACTAATTGTGCACTCACGTCATTTTGTTCTGTGGGATCTTTTGCTTCTTGATCCAGTTTCATTGCCCAGATGTTCATTTCATACAGTTATAACTTTATACAAAGGGCATCCTCTGTTCCAACAAACACACTGTGGTCGTTGTTCCCAGCTGGGAGCCTCGTGCACAGCAGCTCACCTGCTTCCACCATCTACCCACTGACCTTTGGGCTGATTTAATGTAAAATCAGGCACTGGGGATAAGGAGAAGAAGTTATGCCAAAAAAATTTCCTGGTCCCTAGCCTTGGACTGATTAAGGTTGTGCTGCAGGATAAAAAGGCAATAAGAGATGGGAAAGCTCTTTCATCTTGACCCTTTAGGTGTGTAGTGGGATGGAAAATCACCTGGGCACCTTGAAAGTTTTGCACTGGTGTCTTGGAATGTGTGAATGGAGACCTTAACATCTCCAAGAAGTCACTCCGTTGCCTGCTCTCTATAAAAGCCACCCACAAAGGTTTCATGTCAGGGCAGAGAGGTCCCTGCTGGTCCCCATGGGGTGACTCCAGGGCCTGGGGATTTCCCAGCTCCCAGATTTCCGGAGGGTCAGGTCTCAAGGTTATCCCATAGCCCATTTGCTGTTTGTGGAGCCACGTGGCCATCACACAGGCCAGCTGTTGGGTTTAACTTAACCTTTAGAGCAGTCATGAGAGCTTAGTTCATGAGCAGAATAAATTACACGGAAGGCTTCAAGAGAGGATTGTCCATCTGAATGCACTGGCTGCTGCTGAAAGCTCTGTGCAAGATGAGCAGTGGAAAATTGGACAGGGATTGAGCAGTCTATCATGTCAGGAGGGTATAACTTGGCAATATATATCTGTGAAGGTTTTGAAATCTCTACCTACCTTGACCAAAAGTGACCTCCCAAATGACAGGAATCTGGTCATCTTGAGTACAAATGTTCCTAGAAAGATGACCCTACAAGTTGTGCTGGCTGCTGGCAGGGCCAGCAGTGCTGGCAGGGTACAGCATGTTCCAATGGCCAGGCTGAGGTGGGAGAGCAGCTCCAGCCCAGGGCAGGCACAGGAGGAGGCCTGGAGAGGAGCTGGCACCAGACAGTGTTTTTGCCATCTCTCCTTCTCAGCTGTGAGGCTGCTGGGCCAAACCTGCACAAGGTGGGATATGCTGATGTGATTTTCTGTGTGTCCTTGTAGCTCCCCACAAGGGAGCTGCAGGATATCCAGGACATCCACTGCATCCTTCTTGGGCAAACCTTGGGAAGGGGAGCTGCAGATGCCGGTGTCTGCTCTGCTCAGCTTGCAGGGAGGAAAGCAAAGCAGCAAGATGGAGAAAACCAGAGGTCCTGTCTGGTTCTTGCTGCCAGTGGATGGATACATAGGAAAGTGCAGGATTTTGTTTTCTGGACATGATGTTTCCAAGACTGCTGAAATCAGTGAGCAGAAACAGACCCTTCTCCACACTGCAGCAACTGCAGCACCATAATTCTCCATTTCCTTCTCTTGAAGCTGCAGATCCCTTGGCACAGCTGTAAATTCCCTGTACAGTGCACAGCCTGAGTTTCACTGAAAACTCCTGGGAAGACTCTTCTAGAGCCTTATTCCATTGAAAATATTTTTTCCTCCTGTGCATCTCCCTATTTTTCCTTGCATCCAAGCAGCCACCTGCATTCAATATCAGACAGGTGGAATCCAATAAACATCCCTTCCAGACCATAATAGTTTGATGGAAATATGGCCAAGTGCCCAAACCCCTGTGCCCTTCCCACAGCCCCCTCCAGCAGCATGACCTGGGAGGCCTCCTGTGCAGGATTTATGTCTTGATGTGTGGCAGTGACTGACAGCAGCAACGAGGAGCTCTGTGGGGCAGAGGACAGGGAGGGGAACATGTCTCCTGGGATGAGCTCCAGTCTGCTCCAGGGAATGTGCTAATTTTCACTCCTTTATAGTCCTTTATCTCAGCCCTTCGACCTTGAGCTCAGAGGCTTTATCAGCCTTAGCCAGAAAGGCAGCGTGCAGTTAACCATTGGAATGCTGAATGTTTCTCATACAAAGTCCTGAAGGTAAAACCAATGAATGCAACTTATTTTAATAGTGCAGCACATCAAGGGACTGTTCAGGTTTGGGGAGAGCTTATTTATGATATTAGGAAAAGTATTTTTTTCATGTATGATTTTGTGAGTACTTTTCAAAGTTTGATGTCCCTTCAGAGCTCCCTGGGCATGTGGAGATCTCCTGTAAGCCTCTCCTATGTGCTTGGCTGTTTTCTTCATCACCTTTTCATCCTTATCGTACCTAATTATTGATACCCAGAGCACAGGCAGAACATTACTGGTCTCATGCTTGGTCTCATACTGGTCTCATGCTCATATGGGTCCCTTACTATCATGGGAACACATTTCCAACTTCATAAAGTATTACACAAACTCTTGCCATAAAAGAAAGGTCACTTCCTGGAGCAGTCCAGGTGAATGTATTTATTGCCAGTTCTGCTGCTGACTTCTGTGGGTGACTCCGGGTTTGTCATTTAGCTGTGTGTAATTTTTTGTGTTTGCAGAGTGAGCTGGGAGTACTTCCATGGGCCATCATGGCTGTTAATGAGTTAGGAATGCATTTCTGTGCATGTGTCTCTTGTTTGGCAAGATCATCTTCTCTTCTGCACCTGACAAATATGATACAAGAAGGATATTTCCTTTTCCATACTGGCAATAAGTGATCTCTCTGTGACCAGAAGTAGTTGGGTAGAAGCAGAATTTTGGGTAGAATATTCCTGCTTTATCAGTTCAGTGTTGATGGAGTTAATTTGCTCATGCCTTCAGATTGTTTTGTTTCCAGGGATTCTAAACCCTTGCCTCCAGCTGTTCATTTCCATTGACGAGGATGATCTTTATCTGTCTAAACTAGTTAAAACCTGCTCCACTACCCAGCAGCCTTTTTGGAGACAGCCCAATAAAGCTGAGTGCAGTGGCTATGACACCAAAGCCTCCTGGACATCATAAATTCCAAGCCCTACTTTTTTTTCCTGGCCTCTCACTGTTGGAACAGCCTTCCTGTTTTAATGGGACTCTTCACTTCCTCCATTTAAGCCCTGTCCAAAAGGGGGAATGATATTTGCACTCCAAGTGATCAGTGTAAGAATCCCTGTTCCACTAATTTGCTGCTTTAATATTATCAGATTAAGGCTTGACAGACCTCGAAGGTATCATTCAAACAACTGAAGCACTGTCAGACTTGCACTTGGACTCAGTGTGGTTGTTTCTTGGGATGTTTGAGGTGAATCATACTTATAAATGTGCTCAGTTTAAGGCTTGTTGTGACATGCTGGGTCTTGTCATACCTTCAGGATCACCAAGGCCACTTCCTCCTCAAACAGGAGGTGTGAAAGTTTGTGTGTGAGCAGGGGACATGCAGGTTTATTAAGTTGATGAGGCAGCCACCAGATGCACCAGGGCATCTTTCCAGTGGTAAAATTCAGGTGTCTGGTGTCCCTCAGGCAGAGATGCTGTCTGTACCAACAACACAAAACTTTGTGTTGCTGTAGTGCTGCTGCAGGGACCAGAGCTGGAAGGTGCAGCCTGGTGTAGCAACTCCTTCCCTTGTGCTGGGGTTTCTAATTCACATTATTTGGGCCTGAGCTGAACAGGAACACATAACACAAGTAATGGTCAGTTTGGACATAGAGCTCTTCCTTCCACTCCAACTACTGTTAACAGGAGTGGGAAGATCTGTGGCCAGAGGACCTCTCCTGAAAGCCCAGGCTGAGGTTTATTTTGGGATGTGCCAAGGAGACGTTTCCCTGTAGTTTTGTTGCAGATGTTGCCGTCCATGTGTTGGGATGTGGCTCCTGCTCTGTGCTGCAAACAGCTGGATCAGTTCAGCTCCAGGCCCCTGTGTCTGTGGGAGAATGCTGTGTAGTCATTTTGCTGCTGAACCACCTCACAGCAATTATCAGACTTCCAGAGCAGGGAAAAGGTCTTAGAAAAAGACCAGTTTTACATGTCATTACTGGGCTTTAGCAGCTGTGTGTTATCCTATTGTTTCTAATAACCTTTGCAGCTTTGTGAGCAATGTTTTCTTGGCATCATTCAAACATAATGACTGGGGGGTCACATTCAGCTCTCAGTTGTGTAAATATGGAATGTTCTCTTGGCTGTCTGGTGATATTTTGCATTTGGCTCATGGTCCCTGCCCCTAGAATCCTGCAATCCAAAATACCCAGGCAGAGAGTTCAGTCACAGTATGCTCTGCATACCAGCTGGGTATGCAAAGCACAAAATAAACACATGAACAGCTACTATCAAATCCAAGCCATATAATTACAACTTGACTGTCCTCTGGTTGTGGTTAATGGATTATTCCTGAATAAACGACAGCAGGAGTTTGTTTGGTACCTTCCCAATGTAATTTACCAGCATATTATGATTGGGAAGTCTTTCAGAAAAATGTGTTTTTAAAGGGGTTTTAAATTCGATTGGGATAAATCAAGAAAAATAATTTATAAAATAGCTGTTGCTTGAAGTAAAGCAGTCACAAAGTCTGCCTTGATGGTAAGAGGAAAGGGAGACCTTGGCAAATCCATGAGGAGGGTGTTGGAACTGCTCTTTCTCTTTCAACCTTCCAGTATCCAAGCTTGTAAGACTCTTAAGTAAGGTTCAGTGGTTTTATATGGTAAATAAATTTATCTTGATTTCGTTCTGTGATTAAGATGATCTCTGTCTTCCAGAGTGGTCTTTACAAAGTTCTCAGCAGTGAAGTGACTGATTGCCCTTCTCATTTTCAGGGATCTTCCAGATGATCCTGCTGTGGAGTGGGACCCTCAGCTCCTCGCCACCCTTGTCCTGAAGCACATAGAAGCCAAGAACATCAACCTGGTAATGTGACACTTTCTGCAGCACAGGCAATTGCCACATTACTCCTGAGCCAGTGTTCTGGGCTGTGCCTTTCCCTTTGGAAGCTTTATTTGGAGTCTCTAAGGTTAAGATGTTTCTTCTCTCTAAGGAGACCTTTCTTTGTTTCCCAGTGAAAAATGAACAGTGAAGGAATTTTGCTTTTCTAACTTTTCAAATGGTTTCTGTATTTTAAAGTAACCATGTTGTGATGGAGAGAGCCCATTTGGGCTTTAGGCTTAGGTTTAGGCTTAGATTTGAAGCCCATTGGCAGATGTGTGTTAGAGAGCTCGATTAGCAGGGTTATAGGTCAGGACTGAAGAATACTAAACTGGAGAGATTTCCTGGCATTGGAATAGTTTGGGGTTTTTTCCCACAGAACAGGAATAAGGGCCTGAGCATGGAAAGAGTTGTGTTCTGTTCTTCTCTGTTGAACCCTGCTTTGATCAGGCATGGCACTGTCACACACTGATTAGCAGCAAAATCACGAAACTCTCAAAGCCTTTCAGCACTTCACAAAACAAGAAACCACATCTCCTGTAGCATGAAAGCCCCACGAGCACAAAACCAGCATCGTGCATCCAACTTTGTATTGATTCTGAGGCTAATTTTCCATGAAATTCATTGCTGTGCACAGAGACAAATGCAGTTTTCCTGGACTCCTTTTGTGCCTTTTGGCCCCCTGAATAGATAGGTTTTAATCGAATGTGAAAGCTCCAAACACAGGAGGATTTGTATTGCATGTTTGTGACTCTCAGGGGCACAGGGACAAGTGCACCAAAACCCCAGAAGAAATTCTAAAAACACCAGAACTCCTCTGGATGGTTAGGAAGGATTAGATCTTTGCTTCAGGGAAAATTAAACTCCAGCAGTTTGTGCCGGGGGAGGCTGGAGTCTGCCCCTGACAGACTGAGCTGAGCTGAGCAGTGAAATGTGGGGTTTGCAGAGCAGGAAACATTCCCAGGCATGGTGCAGGATGAGAGCCACTGCATTCCCATCAGCTCTTCCCTGAGCAGCACCGAGGACAAATAACTGCAGCAGGACACAGCAGCAGCACCAAGGGCAGCTGGAGCAGCTTCTCAGGGCTGCTGGTAATGAACTGCTCTGGAAATGTTCATTATTTGAAGTGTCTCAAGCAATCACACAGGTCTCAGGTGTTTGCTGTAATACCATTCATTTAGGAGAACACTGAATTTACCAACAACAGTGAGAGAGCACCTAATTACCTTTGTTAAACATCCTGCAATTTAAAACTTCAGAGCTTGCTCTCTGTGATATCTCTGCTGTCCTAAACCAACAGCCTTGCCTTGAAAGGTAAATTGAATCCATTTTTCACTAATGTTGAAATTGATAGAATTGGCTGAACATGTTAAAAGAGCCTTGAAAAAAACCAAAAACGAACAGAGTTTCAGACCAACTCAGTGGAGTCAACATGACTGGAAGGTGTGGATTGTTGTAGCTGTCCCTACAGTGGGAAAACTTTGCCCAGTTCTCCCAGTAGTCACAGTATCAACAATGGTATCTTTATTGTCTTTATTTACAGAACATGTTTTGTGCCATCTGGCCGTGGAGCAGGGGCTGCAATTCCAGCATGTCTGAAAGGAAGGATTGCAAAGCAAGGAGTCCCACATGTTCTGTGTAGTTTCTTTCCATTACATGGTTACTCATTTGTTCAATTGCCCTGGAAGTCCAGGAGTAGCTCAATCTTTTTTGGGAGCTACAGGGACATATTTCATCCAAGCTTTACATTAAATAGTGCAGACACAGAAATTAATGGTTGGTGTACTCAAAGCCAAAACTAATTTATAGACTTTGGAAATTATTTCCTGCCTGCTGGATTTACAAGCAAAAGCCAATGTTGCAGGGAGAGGCAGCCAAGGCTGCTCTGTCTTGCTCCGGATTAGAAAGTGTTTGGTGTGTAAAAAAAAGAGTTCCATAGTATTGTGTGAGCTGCAGGCAGGCTCTCGTTGCTCCTAAATCAGACACAAAAGACATCTCCAAGATCAGAAGGGACTCAAAGGGAGTTTGTATCTCACTGGTCTCTGGGAGTGTAAGGAGAGATGCTCAGGGGAAGGCCATGAGAAGTGGAATTGCTTGCTGTGGCATTTTAAGGGATGGCCCTCGTTAAAAAGGAGAGACCTTTGTGTCCCCACAGCAGATGTGTGCTGTGTTTGAAGCACTGCATGACACCTGAGAGAGGAGAACCTCAGCTCTGAGGTGTGGGGAGGGATCATGGACTCCAGACCTCTCAGGAGTTTTCACTTCTGTTGGTAATTGAGTAATTTCCTCTGTGCTCTCCCCTCTCCGGAAGGGATTTCTGGACCTGTTTGTCTTGGCTGCTCCTCTGGCTTCCACTAGTGAAAGCTCCATTTCCTGAATACCAAGGTCACCCAGAAGAAAAACCAGCAACAGCAGCAGCTCCCATTTCAGAACAGGTGTGGGGAGGGAACTCCCTCTTGCCCTAAAGATTTCATTGAGCAATAATTTCCACATGAAATATATTTACTATCCCAGCCTTTCTCTCCCAGAACTGGCTAAGCCTGTTTTGAACCCAGACACTTTCAAGATGTTCAGGTTTTCTCATCCTGTCCTGATTGTTTGCTCGATTTCATCATCAGCCTGGTTCAGGTTAGGAGTTAACAGCCAGCACAGCAGGAGCTGCACCGTGTGGAAGGAGCAAATGCTCCCGTGTGAAAATATCTTCAGCATGTGAGAAAGAAATTCAAATTCCTTATCAATGAAATGAATCCCTGAAGCCAGAGGGATTGATTTACATGTGATTGCTGCCTGCTTCAAGTCATGAGCAGCACAGTGGTGCTGTGGAATCAGAGCCCTGTTAGATGACTTATATAGATATTTCGATTATATATGATATATTTAGGGTGGGACATCCCTGCTGTCCCAGAGCCAGATGTGTGCTGAGAGGGATCAGACAAAGGCAATGCCACCTTGGCCAAGTCACTGTGCAGATACTTTGGGAATTGTACTTAAAAATTCCTTAATTTGAAGAGACAGGCAATTCAGGTGTAAATGTCCTAACAGTAAACTGTACTACAGCAATTGAAAATGGGCACACTGGACTCTCTTCAGCTGGTTCAGATGTTACATAAGCTCAGCAGCTTCTATTTTAAAACAGATGTGGAGAAGAAAAACCTCCAAAGGTGTTTCTGAACAGATAATTCCCATGTCAAGAATATTTCTTAACCCAGCCTTGTTGCTCCCACAATTGGCCCGAGCCAGTTTTGTGAAAACAATGATTAGTTTATTTAGTCTGCTCACTGAAGTCTCTTATCTCAGTCTTCTGGTTTGTTCTCTTGTAACCTCCACAGAAGAAAAAATGTGTGTTTTGGCTTGTCTGGGGTCTTTAGCCTGATTTCCTAAGGAAACAGGAATAATGCAGTTGTATTTATGTGTATGTGCACATGCATGTTTCAAAAGGCTTTAGAGCCCATTGGCTAATTTCCACCACGTTTGACAGCAGGGTACTGCTCTTAAAAATGTTCTGTTTGTACAGGTTACATGAAAATCAGGGACCAGGCAGAAGAGACAAACCCTCTCTCTTTCCCTATTGAGTAAAAAGATTCAGTGCAAGTCCAGCCCTTATCAGACTCACACTGTTATTCACCTGAATAGGAATTTATTCTGCCTGCAGTGAGTGGGGTATGTTGTCATCTTAGGGAAGTACCACTCTAAGTAGGAGTGACTTCAGAATGTGTTTTTTTCTTATCTGCAAAGTCCAGGGGGCTGTGCTCACCCTGAGCTGTACTGAATTTCAGGTGTTTCCACATGAGCTCCTCCAAAAGCTGATATCCATGGGGAGGGCTCAGCACCGTGGCAGGCCCTGCAGAGCTCTCTGCTAGTGCTGATGTGCAGCAGCAGCAGCCAAGGTTAAACACATCCTTTTTCTCCTTATAAAATAGTAGTTGACCAAAAAAATGCTTCTTTGTATGTGAATTAAACCAATTTTGGTCCCAAAGAGCAACCTGGTGCTTGCTGGCAGCCACTGGGCAAAGTGGAAAGTCTAACTGTGGGCTTGTCCTGGGTGGGTGGGTTTATAAGCAGGCTTGTGTGAAGATTATGGGTTTTAAAGCATTTCTTATCACTGCCTTTGTGTGACTCTTGACTCAATCCCCCGTGTCTGAGAAGGCCTCTCCTGCTGGAGGGTGGAGGAGAAAGTTGCAGTTGCAGGAGGGGCACGGTGGCTTTTGATCTTCCCCTGATCTCTAACCCAGTGCTCCAGGCCCTGCATATAAAATAGATTTTGAAAAGGGAGGTGCAGTGGGTGAGCAAGGCTGTAGCATTTCCTTCCCTGAAGAGAGAACAAGCTGGCAAGGAAGCAAACATTGCCTGAAATGTGGGAGTTGATGATTTCTTCCAGGTCCCAGAGAAGGGAGCTGTGGAGAGCTCTGCTGCTGGGCCTCTCCCAGAGCAAGCACTGAGCTTTGCACTGCCCAGGGACTGTCACTCACTCCCTGCAAAGAGGATGGGCACACAGTCCCTGTCCACTCTACAGCCCCACAGAGGGAGTGAGTCCCCAGGGTGATGCCTCAGCCCTGACACACAGTTATTGTGTCTAACACAGGGGAGTTCTGTGCTCTGGACACTGCCTGGGCAGTGCTGTGTTCACACATTACTTCTGCATTTCGGAGTTCCCATTTCTCCCTGCAGAGAATCAAATAACAATACAATCTCACTCAGTGAAAAGCCTGATTTGGTTGTACAAAAGTGCATTCAGATTGTTTAAAAAGACTGCTTCTCCTATCACATTATTTTATCACTGTGTTACTCTGTGGTGAAGCCTCATTACCACCTTGCACATGCTTGTGTGGCTCTCGTTGCAGCAACGTCCTGATTCACAGCACAGCAAATCATAGCTTCAGCCTGTCCTCCACAGGCACTGGAGGATGTTCTCAGATCCAGGAGAGAGTGATTCACAGAGCTGGACCTCTGGGTCAGGAACACATTTGCAACAGATCATTTTGAAAGTGACCTTTTGCCCTGGTAATAAGTAACAAGTGCATCCTGCCAGTGGGGACACGATCTTTGTCATCGTTCTGTTGTTCAAGCTGTTAGGCTGTGTAGTCATCTAGTTCCAGGGTGGCTTGTTTGTTTGGTTGTATTTCTGTGGCATGAGGAGTTCACACACAAGGCCTCATTGTGCAACCCATAAACAGCTCGTTAGACACAACAGGCTGGGTCAGGGCTTGGATGTCAAATTTGGGAATTGCACAGGCTCCTCCTCCTGCTCCTAAATGCTTCTTGTTGTGTGGTTTTGTTGCAGGTGGTGACGTTTGATGCAGGAGGAGTGAGTGGCCATGCCAACCACATCTCTCTTTACGCTGCTGTCAGGTACAATGTCTGCAAACTTCTCTGGGTGCCTCCCTGGGCTGGTGCAGGGCCGTGGTGGTGGGAGCAGAACCAGGGGCAGTGTTCACTTCACTGCTCCAGCTCAGTGCCAGGCTGTGGGATGTGACACTGTCTGGAGAAACTGCCACAGCTCTGGAAATAACCTACAGCATCTTTTCGTGTTCCATCAGCTGGAACCTTGCCAGTCTCCCTTTCACTGGGCCCTCTTTGCTCTTCCTGTCCTTGATCCCACTAAAATAAGCCACAGATCACTTTTCACTTCTGCTTTGAGAAGAGTGTGTGAATACCTGATGCCTGAGCAGGTGGCAGGTGGGTTTTGGAAAGTTCTTCACCAGAGGATGTTGCCATCTTGTCCAGGTACCTGAATTTACCTCTCTGCCCCAAGAACATTGCTCTTTCACTGGAGTTTTCCCTATTTACCACTTTTCAGATTAGTTCCTTCACCATTTTATTCCTTACATTTTGGGACCCTCTGTCTCCGTGCTGTGATAGTGAGGTTAATGACAAACATCCCTTTATTAAAATCGCTTTTTAATAAAGTGATTAAAATCACTTTTAATAAAGGTTGCTGGCAAGACAGCCACTGTATTTTACTTTAACCCTCTGCTCATTCAGACCTCACTGTGTCCTAGAGAGATCTCCTCTAAAGCTGCCCCTGCCTTTCCCAGGCATGAGAAGAACTCTGCAAGTATAGCTTTATATTTATAGCACCCATTTGTTTTCTGAATCATCTGTGCAATTCAAATAAACAAATTCTTCTGGCTCTCCTTGCTGACAACATCACAGTGATTTGCCTTTCTCACTTGCCTAGAGAAAGCTGCAGTTCCACAGAACCCATACTGGGACCTTCAGCTCCTCTGGGAAGATGCTGAGAGCTTTGATGGCTGGAATGCAGTGTTAGAGGGGGATCATGGCTTTTCCCAGCAACTTCTGAAATAGCCTAGCAGAGGAGAGGGGGTGGAGTTAAAGCCAGCAGTGTCTTTGGGCTGAGGGGGGACATGGTGTCAGGCACAGTTTGAGGAGTGAGCAGAGGTTGATGACCAATGCTCACACCACTGGCACTGAGGGCTCTGTTTGCTCACATGAAAAGCAGGTTCCTAGGTGTCCTCCTCCACCCTGAAGAGATCATGGGAAAACAAGTTAGCAGTTGAGTTATATATGAGAAATTTAAGGAAAACTCTTGATTGTGATCGCAGTTCTACTCTTGGTTTCTTTGTGGCTGTGCAGAAATCACTTTCTCACCTTCATGCTTTATGTTTCCTGTGTGTGCAGTGGGGATTTAACCCTCTACTTGTCTCAGAGCATGCTACCAGGTAATGCTCATTGTCTACAATTCCCTTGAACCCAGAGCTTTGCACTGGTCCTCAGCTAGAGCAGAACATTGTCTGGGCTGATGAGATCCGTGCTGATAGGGACACCAGAGCACGAGCAGTTCTCATTAACTAAAGGCTGGTTTGTGTCTTGTCTCCCTTCCAGTCCTGAATCAGCAGAATTAATCATGGTAGCCCCATCATCTGCATGTGGCAGGAGTGATGCCGTGGCTGCTGAAAGGTTAAGTTTATTTTTAGTGGCTTGCTTGCCCTCATTATTTTTCAGTTTGTGTTATGGAGGAAGTAGAGCGTGACTGTATCACTCCTGACTCTCAGTGCCCTGATGAGTTCTCACATGTTGGCCAGTGCAGGCAGCTCTGGGAGCATAAACTGAGGCTTCTCCTGTCTCCCTGTGCCAGCAGAGCTGTGCAGAGGAGCAGTGGCTGCCCCTGGGGCCCCAGTGCTACATTGCAAGAGAAAGGCAAACGACCTCTCCCCTCCAGGTATCATCTGCAATGTATTTATTAACCATCTTTAAACAAGTCCTGCAGGGTTCTGCCTCCCCTGTGAAAAGTGGAGGAAAGGATGAAGCAGGGGGCTGGTGCAGTGATCCTCAGCTTTTTTGGGTAATTCCCAGTCTCTGGAAGCTTGTGCCCATTTCCATGAGATTGCCTTCTGCAAGAGCAGGGGTAGAACAGGCTCTGTGACCCCTCCCACAACTCCTGGCTTCAGGACATGCAAATTATTGAACAGCTTCAAGGAATAAAATAGTTCAGGACGTGGTCATAGCTGAGCAGATGCTCAGTATTGTCTGCTAAGGGCATAAATATTCTTTCCAGTGTCTGGAGCAGAGGTTATGTTCAAAGGAACAGGAGCTACTCAGAAGAAATGAGCTCCTTCCCTTGCAGCAGCCTTCCTCCTGACAGCTTGCAGGAGTCCAGCTGCTGCTGTGTGCCTGCCTGGCCTTCAGATCTGGGAGGAACTGGGAAATGCCAAGTTTTGAGGATGGATTTGTTCTTCTGCAAGGGAAAAATAAGAAAAAAACAGGATGGGAGAGGAACACAAATTGCTATTTGATTTCAGTCTCCCCTGGGAGTATTTCAGTTCTGGCTTCCAGACAGAAAAAAAAAGACCAACCCAAACCCAAGAAAAACCCTGCAGCAAAGCAGTGAGAACTGGAAGCAATCTTCTGTAGCTTGATTTGGCAGCATCATCCTCTCTTATCCCTCAAAACAGGAGCTTTCCCTGTGGCCATGGGAGGTTGGATCCTTTACACTCATCCACAAGGAAGAGCAGGTCTGGAGTGACATCCAGGTCACTTCATCCCCCCTCAGCATTTGGCCAGTCACTAGGCACTGTGGCAATGAGCTTGGTAAATACTGTGTGACAGGAATATTGGAGAACCTCTCTCTCCTGCACTCTGAAATGACAGTGCCTGCACTGAGATCACATGTAATATCAAGGTGGTTTAGATTTGCATGAGTCACTGTGCATTTTGATTTTAAACAACCCCTCTTGCCCAGGAGCCTGGCAAATGGGGGGCTGTTGGGTTTGTTGTTTGCTTGCTTAGGATGGAGAAGAATCATCTTTGTGAGGAGGAGGAAGGACTGTACCACTTGTTTTCTTTAGTGAGCTATCAAATCCATTTCATCCCAGCTAGAACAGAAAAGAATAGTCTTGTCTGCTTAGGGCAGAGCAAACTGAGTGGAAAATAGGAGCTGCTATATTTAACCACTGTGCATTATGTTGTTATAGCAACTGCATCCATAAAACTTCTATCAATGATGCCATATAAAAAGCTACATCAAGGAATCATTAGCTGAGCCTATTCTCGTCAATTCCATTTGGAAAAACACCTCTCAGTCCTGCAGGATGTTTTTTAACATTTGCCAGCTCTGTGGCAGGTTGTAAATGAGGCTGTGCAGAGATAATATTTGGGAGCTTTATCATCAGCAGCTGATTAGGATGCAGCCTGAGTGCCACCAATGCCTTGTTGCACCTCCATGTCCCAGCCTGGCCATTGAATGCCCCATTCCTGAATGCCATGGACATTGTGCAGAAGGGCTGCTCTGAGGCCAGGGTTGCTTAAATGCCAGCTGCAAATCCGTGTATGGAAACAAAGAGCAGAGCAGTGTCCAGCCAATGCCACTTGGTGGGAGTCATTCTCACCAACTGCATCCCACCCCAGCAAAGCACAGTTCTGCTCTGAATTTCTGTTGAATTTCCAAGGCCAGGTGTTAAAGGACAGGGAGGAAGCAGGGTTTGGGTGATTAGCTTAATAACAGAGAATGAAATCTCATTTGCCATTTTTATTTGGTGCCTTCTTGCAGTGTAGGGCTGGAAGATCTCTCCCTCCTTTCAGCAGCTGCAGCCCATGCATTTCTCACTTGTTTTACTGATCTTAAATGTCCTGGGGGAGCTTATGAGTGATGGCTGTGGCTGCAGCCAGACTGTCCCCATAAGGCTGAGACAGAATTGTACTCTGCTGTGTATCCTTGAGACTTCCCCTCAAAGCTCTCTGCCCTGGCATATATCCCATAGCTGGGTACGTAATTCTAGATTTTATCTCATTCCTTTATCTCTTTCCCTCATTCCTTAATTTGACCAAGTTCATTCATCCCAGTGCCCTTCCATGACATTGTTGAGAGCTATTAGGATTAAAGCTGAACATTGAGCACCAGCATAGAAGGGATTCCCCCTAAAGAAAGTTTTTTTTTCCCAAAGAAACATCCTCAAGGAATGTCGTTCCCTGTGTCACTGGGCTGCTGGCAGTGAGGGGAGCAGTGACACTGCACATTCTTCTGCTAGACAGTGCAAGGCCCAAAGCACAGAGCCAGCTGGAAGATCTCTGGATTGCCACTGGCAGAACCATCTTTTGCCACTGCCCCAGGTGTGAGTAGAGAGTGCCTGAGCAGTGTTGTACAAAGTGTTGCTCCACAGTACAGTTCAGGGTGCATGGAAATGGAGCCAAAAAGTCCAGTTAGGGAGGGAGGAGGCGCTCCAGAGAGCAAACATCCAACATCTGGCAAGTATCTCCTTCTAATGTCTCTATGATTCCTAGGAGACTGCCTGTTCTTCTTCCTTCACATCTGTTCCATCAGATTAATCGGGCAGATTAAAGGCTGGGATCCTAAATGGAGCCCCAGTGCAGCTTTAAGACATCCATTCTTTGCCATGCTCTCCAAAACTGTATTTCCCCAGTGCTCCACAGCAGCCAGCAGTCAGTTCAGTGAAGGGTTTTTGCCTTTGGCTTGGGAAACTATTTGGAGAGTGAAGTCATTGAATTCAATGAACAACTTCTCATCAAACAGAACATCACCCAAACTGTAACACACCCTCATAGGCATGAGCCCCAGAGGAGTTCTATGCTCCCCAGGACCAAGGTTTCAGCTCCATCTTGGCTGTTCCTTCTTGGAACAGCTTGGGAATTTTCACTGGTCAGTGCCACAGAGGAGCTGATCTGCTCACTCCTTTCCTGGAGGGTGCCTGAGTAAAGACAGGGAATTTGGGAGCAAGCTCAGTCCTGCAGTTTGCAGGGTGAGGGCGTTGGGCCATTTCAGTGTTTCTGCTGAGCAGATGGAGCTGGTGGCTGCAGACAGCAACAGCCTTCAAAGCAGCTGGGCCTTGAGGGAGGAGCTGGGGATGAGTTCTTGCAGGGCAGAAATGGTTGGAGCCTTTGGATGGCTCATAACCTTCCCAAATTCTTCCTTGCAGAGGGTCTCACATGTGGATCTGAACCTACCACAGGCATAAAGAGAGAGGGTGCAGGGAGAGGTGCCCTGTAATCACCAGGCTCTGGCACTTGGGCAGTGGGTGGGAACGAGCCACCTTCGGTCACTTCATGTTTAAAAAAGGATTATAAAAAGTCTCTCCGGGAAAAAAAAAAAACAAAAACAACACCCACATGGAAAAATCTCCTGAAAAAGAGCCTGTTTGTGTTTTACTTGTTGAGATTTTATGCCAAACTCTTTCATTTCACCCAAACCACAGCAAGTCCAATCTGTAAAACAACATTCCCAAAATGGCAACAACTGAGAGCTGTAACCTCTCCCCTACTTGGAAGTGTCCCATGGAGACGTTCCAGCAGGGTGGAGATGGGAGCAAGAAGATGGATTTGGGAGAGGATTGGCTCATTTTGTGAACGTGTGCAGGAGGTAGAGCTTCGTGTTTCTCTCTCTCTCTGCAACCACAGAGAAATACAAATGAGCAAGGCTGCAATTCCTCTGCACACAGAGCTGGGTGGAGCCCGTTCCCAGGGCTCTGCACTGAGCCTTGCTGAGAATTGAAGCATTTGGATTGGGACAAAAAAGATGAGGAGAGATGCAGTTTCTTCATGCCTGTTCTTCCAGATGAGTGACAGATCTATTGGCAGCAGTTTTGAGGACCTTTCAGTAACCAAACACAGTTTATGTCTCCCTCAACCTTTACACAAGCACAAACTCCTTAATTTACTGCTGAATCACACTTTTCTTCCCTGCTGAAGATGCTCCCTGCTCCTGCTGAAACGTTTCCACATGAGCTGGATCTCTCACTCCTGTTTCTAGTGACAGGGTTATTATGGTTATTATTAGTTCCCCCTTGGAGCAGCTCAGTGCTTTGAAGGTGCCTCCATGGCAGAGCAGCACACCCAGAACAGACACGGGGCCTTCAGAGAGTTTGCCAAATTTCACAACCACTCGCTGCTTTATCTCTCCGAGCTTATTCTAAAAGGTTCCCACCCTGCTAACTGTAGCAAGTGCTGAATCACTTCTTTGGGTGGCCAGATTCCACTTGTGGGGGAAGAAACCTCTGGCAGAAGAGCAGAGGAGATATTAATGGAGATATTTAAATTACAAGGCAACAATTAGCAATCTTTGTCAGAGCAGTAATACTTGAGTGGTGGGACAGAAGGTGGCCAAGTCACTATTCCAAGGCCATTGTTTAGTAGGAATTGGCATTGCTTTGGCTCTGGAGCAAAGGACACCACTGACAGGAGAATCGATTTAAATATGTTTTCTGATTGCTGTTTGAGTTCTGTCATGACCTGCATTTCTGGCTTGAATTTTGCTTTGTATTGCATTGGGTATTCATCACTCAGTGCTTCCTATTTTGTCTAGGCCTGTGTAGCTAATCCTTTTCCTTGAACTTAACCAACAGCCAGAGATAATCCTAGTTTGAAAGTGACTGGAGAAACACAGCAGTTTACATATAATGCATGTTTTATCCTGGCTGATTTACACATGAACTGGCACATTGTCCTTTGTTAGATACACCACTATAACGTGATAACAATCTCTTTAAATATTACACAGGGTTAAATAACTTTTTTTTTTATTATTATTTCCTTTCTCCTTTTGGCAAATGTTCCATTGTTTGGATTTCTTTTTCTCCTGGAAGAGCAGGACTGGGTGTGGGACAGCCCTGAGTGCCATCTGCTGGAGACCTGCTGCTTCCCAGCCCTGCCGTGGGCCAAATCCAGGATGGGAATGTCAGCTCAAGTGCTCCCGAGCCATGAGCAGGAAAAACAAGAGAATTAAGAAAGGAATTGAAATGAACACCCTCTGATGCCCTCAGCATCCCAGGGTCATTTACTTACACTTCCTGATGGAAGTGCCATCACCATTCACGTCTCCCATTCTTGGTCCTCCTGTTCTGTGTTGTTACAGAGACTTCCCAGGACAAAGTCATGAAAGGATTAAAGTCTTGGTGAGCAAAAAGCCAGAGCAGCTTCTCAGATGTCCCTGGCCAGCAGAGCCTGGGCTTTAAACAGCCAGAGGTGCTCCCAGGGGTGAAGAGCCTTTGGCAGCCTCTTGGGTTTCCCTTGAGAAGTCTGAGAGTGAGTTTGATTTATGGAGCTTATTTGTGATGTGTCCCAGCAGCCAGGATGAGGAAAGGAATGGCAGAAAAATGTGGGGAACGAGGCTTAGCCCTGCCTGAGGTGCATCCAGTGTGGGCTCCTGAACTTTCTCACAAGATTGGCTATTGTCACTGTGTGTTAAATGAAAAGGGTTGGTTTAATGTGCAGGGTTTTATTCCTGTAAAATCAGGGTTTGGGTAATTCCACTGATTATTCACCCCCTTGTTTCTTCTTTCTCTGCTTTCACAGGTACCTGCATTCAGAGGGGAAGTTACCTAAAGGTAGGAGTCCATCACCTCCCATCCCACCTCACATCCCCACCCTGCAGTCCTTTACATCACTGTTGTGTCCAGGGTTCCAGCTGCCCAACTCACCCCTGCACTGCAGGTGAAACCCACAGCTGAACTTTTATCTTCCTGCATTTTTTTACCAGTTCAGGCTTCTCTACAGTCACTTCTCAGTCCCTTAGGGTTGTCCTGCCTCAGTGGTGTGATGCAGTGTCTGGCCTGTGCCTCTTTCCAGGTGAATTTGAGTGCTCTTTCCAGGTCCCTCAGCTCAGTCACAGAGTTTTTGGTCACATTTTGCTTACAAGTCTTTTTCCTTTTCTGTGACAAAAGCCTCAGAAACGATTACCCACTCAGCCAAAAATATTTGCATGTAGAAAGTTAAGCCTCCACCAAAATATGCTCAGGAAAAGAATCTGAAATCTGCAATGGCACAACAAATTGTACTTGCTTCTTCCACCTGTGAGCAAGAATCTCTGAGAAATTCTCTGTACAGTAGGGAAGTAGGGAAAGCAAAGAAACAAAGTACAGAAGGAGGCTGCTCCTGACCCCTTTTCTAGGGTAGAGCTGCAGCCTTTATCTCTAGCAAACAGTGCCTGCCCAGGGACAAGTGTGTGGCCCTCGTTTAAGCACAAAGCTGTCACTCAGCTCTTTGGACAGGGCATAGGAAGGTGGCTCAGCCAGGCCCACCCAGTGAACCTCCTGCTCCCTCAGTAGCCATCGAGGCTGTGTTCCTTCAATGTTAATTCCCAAATTATTGTAGGATTTGAATGAGTCACAGCAAATCAGTTTTAATTCTCTGCTAGCAGGAAGTTGCAGGCCTAATGAGACAGCATGAGCCAAGATGGCAGGATGCCCTTAAGCTGAGCTCTGACTCTAGTCCCTTCAGTTCCCCAGTTCATGAAAGAGGAGCATTAGTGCCAGCTTCATTCCTAGGACCTTTTCTTTGTTCAGCCTTGGGATGCAGCAGAGCTCTGTGTGCTGTGTGCAGCACAAAGGACAAGGAGCTGCAGTGGTTGGTGTCACTGCTGCCTGTCAGGCCCCATCTACACAGAGCCATTTTCATGTGCTGCTCATGCAGGTTTCACTCTGGTCCTGAATATGGGCTGTGCCTCAAATCCATTCAGATTTGAAACAGCCCCACATGTAGAGAACATTTCCATTTCTCCAGCAGCATCAAGAGACTGCTGGAGCTCTGTGCAAGCCTTGCTGCTCTGATTACATCACATCTGACATGACCTACAAACACCAAAGGAACGGGGAGCTCCCATGCTGCTGCTTATGCTAAGCCTTTCCAAATATAGTTCCAGTCTCATTGAAATTCCCAGTATTTATAATTTGATCTGGCAGGCGTGCAGGGCTGTGCATCAGAGGGGCTTAATGAAACAAGAGTGATGCTGGGATTGAGGCTGTCTGGATGGAGCTGAAAGGCATGTTCAGGCCATGGAAAAGTGCTGTGCTGCTGTTGGTAAGAGGGAATTGTTTGTGGGTGAGCCTATGTAAGCCCATGTGATCAGGGAATCCACAGAAAATCTTCCTGCAAATGCAAAAGCCAGCTAAGCCTTGTATTGCCTCAGTGATATGCAAATGAGCACCCTAAATATCCTGCTTTGCTTTCTAATGCCTTTAGCCAGCACAAACACAACAGGCTTTTTATAATCTGTAATCAAGTTCTCCAGCCCAGGCACAAGCACTTGTTTCAAGAAGCCAAGACAACTGCTGGATGTGCTCCCACCCCTCCACTGGTCCCTTCCAGCTAGAACCAGTGCTCTTCCAAAAGAACCAGTGCCCCCTTCCATCAAGAGCAGTGCAGGCCTGCAGCACACACAGTGCTCACTCAGGAGCTCCTCATTCTAGGCATCCTTGCTGCCTGAGTGATTTGGAAGTGGAAAGCCAAGCTGAGCAGGCTGCAGGCTTCACACACTTCTATTCTCAGCCTAATCCATGAGCTATATTGATCCTGCCCTTTCTGCCAACCTGGAGAGGTTGCATTACACTGTTAATCCCATCCTGCCCAGGTCACAGGCATGACAGGCTCTGAAAAGCTTCACCTGCTGGTGTCACAGGAGCAGACTCCTCAATGGCAGCACTGCTCTCACCCCTCTTGGCAGGGAGCAGCCTGTTTCTCTGAACCCTTTGCCCTCTCTCCCTGGACTGTACATTCCTTCCAGCTTCATTTCATCTCACATTGCCATGCAGAGCAGGCTTTGCTGTCAGCACATGGAAATCCTGGTTGGATCACTGACACAGAGGGCTCTTACAGTGCCCTTCTTTGTGGGGACCTGGGTGCCACCACTTCACCTGATCTGACCAAGGAGGACCCAGCTGGTCAGAGCCATCCACACTGAAATCACTTGCCATGGTTGTGAGTCCTTACTGCTGAGCTTTGGGGAACAAAGGGGTGCGATTGCTGCATGAATTAATATTTCTCAGGGAAAGAAATTGAGGAAAGGGAGAACACATTTGGTTAACAGAGCAGCTCAAGCTTCAGAGAGTGGTGCCAGGTGTCTCCTCCCATCACCGTGAGTAGGAATTGATGTGGCATTGACAGAGTCCATTAAAGCCATCCAGGAAAGGAAAGATCCATTGTCCTGTGGTTGAAAAGCAAAGAGGTGCCATTGGGAATGCTGACAACAGGAGCAGCACTGTACTAATTCTTCCCTCTGAAAATACCCCAGCAGCAGCCCAGAGGATCTCTGCAGTGGAAGGGGAAGAATGATTCCCTCATTCATAGCCCATCACAGTTTCCTTCTAAGTTTGCTATTTGGAAACAAGAAATGTCTCCAAGCGGGATTAAAGGAGTGTCAGGGCACTTGTGTGAGCGACTGCAGCACTTGTGCCTGCAGAGCATCCCTTGGGAGAGCAACTGGAACTGATGGCAGCCGAGCAGCTCTGCCTGTCCCGTGTCCTTGTGAGCGGGACAGGGGCTCAGGTTCGCGGGCAGGAAGTGTCGGGGCCGTGCCAGTCCCACAGCCCCGCATTCCCGCACGTCCCAGCAGCTGCTCCGTGAGCCCGCGGGGCCGGGGCTGCGGCAGTGGGGACACGGCAATGGGGACATGGCACTGGGGACACGGCAATGGGGACACGGCAATGGAGACACGGCAGTGGGGACACAGCAGTGGGGACATAGCAATGGGGACATGGCAGTGGGGACACGGCAGTGGGGACATAGCAATGGGGACATGGCAGTGGGGACACGGCAGTGGGGACATGGCAGTGGGGACACGGCAGTGGGGACTCGACAGTGGGGACATGGCAGTGGGGACTCGACAGTGGGGACTCGGCAGTGGGGACTCGGCAGTGGGGACACGGCAGTGGGGACACGGCAGGGACAGGAGGTGCTGAAGGGATGCTCTCCCGCTCTCCGGGTCCCCTCCCCGGCGGACGCCGCCACCTCCCGGCAGCTCCCGAGCACCGCCCGCCGCTTCCAGCTGGGATTTTCCGCCGCTTCCCGGCACTGCACGGTCCCGTGGAAACTCCCGTGATTGCTCTTGAGGGCTCTACCCCTGGCCACTGCTGCCCACAGCAGGACAAAGCCACTCGTGTGGGTGCTCTGTGTGACCTGCTGGGGAATCGGGTCCCAATGTCCCGTGTCCCCTTCAATGGAACGGGAGCCCGGCCCTGGAGCCTCTGTGGTTCTGAGAGGAAGAGTTAACCAGTCTTGCTTTGGAAACTGGGAGAGGCTGTTCAAAAGTTGGACAACACCCTTGGAGAAAAGAAAAAAAGGAATTGAAAGATCCTGGAGATGTCCCAGAGGGAGTCCATGAGAACTCTGTTCTGTCTCTTCTGTGTAATTTCACTGTTTCAGGGCTCACTGAAGGAAATCTCATTGCAAATCGAATTGCGTCTCTGACCACCTGTGTAAACTGTGTCTTTGGCCTCTTGTTTCAAACTTTAATACAATGTGGGAAGTGTGGAACATAATCACAGCAGCTTCCAAGCCAAGGAAATCCCAAAGCAGCTCCCTTGAGAGCTACAGGCTCTTAATGGGACCATCAGTAGCTCTGAACTCATCAGTGAAGACAATTTAACCATGGTAAAAAAAAAAAAAAAAAAAGCAATTAACTTTTGAGTTCAAAGGGATCTTTAAAACAGAAAAAAAACCCTTCAACATCAGCAGAATCTTGAAACATGTTACCTTCATCTGCTTCATCACAAACATCTGAACAATGAATTCAGGAACTCTGTTAAAGTGTAACTGCCTGCCTGAGTTAATATTTGATTCCTGAGGCTTGTAAATATTTATTCTGTAGCTAAGAATTGGAATAGAAAGATGAAATTTCATTTTGGTAGCTGAACCAGAATCGACTGTTTTAAAAATCCATTATATGATATAGTGTCAGCATTCAGGGAATTATCTGCACCTATTTTTTTGAACCTAATTAAGCAGGAAGAATTTAAATTATAAGCAAAAAAACCCACTCAGTTTTGGCATATTCAAAGCTAGCTTTGCTTTCCACAAGCTGTTACAGAACAAGAACCAGTACAAAGGGTCACATACAGAATATGTGGTCATAGATGTGCACTGGGCACAAAGAAATCCTGGTAGGAGCATCAGAAATTGTTCTCCTTTCACACAGAAAAGATTCCCAAGGCCAGCAGCACAGGGAAGCTGCAAAAAGCTGCTGAACCTGGAGAAAAGGGCTTTACAAGAATGCTGTTGTTTTGAAATATTTATTCTCTTTCTCTGTGTAGGGTGCCGTGTGCTGGTGCTGGAATCAGTAAATCTCTGCAGGAAGTACATTTCCTTCCTGGATGTCCTCATTTCCTGCCTCCTGCCCAGGGATGCACTCTTCATCCTCACAGAGGAGGAGACTGAACAAGCCAAGGTGAGATGTGTGGCACCTGCCTGACCTGTTTGAGTGGCTCGTGGTCATTGTGAGCACTTCAGTCACAAGTGTCACATTCCCAGGGAATGCCAGAAGTAGTTGTATCCATAGGTTATAAATGTCACTGAGGAATGTCTGCAGCGATTTTAAAAACATGGACAGGCCAGGTTACCTCATGTGCTGCATGAGAGGACAGGGCTGAGCAGATCTGCAGCTCAGACAGTCACAGGGTACTGAGGTTTACACTCTCCAGGATGTAGGATGTATTTCAAAAGATGCATTTCAAAGGAAACCGGATCCAACACAGTATTCTGAACATGTGAGTGGCCTGTTAAAGCCTGGCGTGACTGCATGCCAGGAACAGCATCCTTGGATCACAGCTCTCACTAAAGATGGAGACAGCCTATGAACTTGTGGTCCAAATCTCTTCACAAGTTCCCTTTACTATACATTTTTAAACTATTTTGCTGCATAGGATCTCACACATTTACCCCACAGTTCCCTATATCAGAATCTGATTAGCTCGCCTTCCATAGCATGAAAATATTTACCCAGCAAACAGTGCTGTTAATTCACAAATTACAGGCTTTTCCTGCTTCTGAGGCTGTTAAAAGATAAGAGTTATTTATGGAAACAGCTTGGATAAAGGCAGTGGTCATTATTCCCATGTATTTTTGTTCCTGAAATCTGACCTTTCTAGGCTGGTACACTATAAATAGACTCAGTTGCAGCTGGCAGTGTGGTCAGAAGGAGCAGAGATGTTCCCAAACACACCTATTAGGCTCCTGCTTCCCAGCTTGTGAGCACTTCCCCAGGCCTGAGATCACGTGGGGAGGAGGAATTAGAAGTGACACATGAAGTGTCCTTTGGTGCAGGACCCTCTGAACATCTGGCAGCACAACACCAGGCTCGGGGGCAGACAGGCCCAAAACTTAGGCAGCTTCCCACCTCCCCTGCCTCTCCCTGCTCACTGAAAACAGGCTGCCCTATAAATGGGCCCTGACCCGCACAGCAGGAGCAGGAAACCGCCCTCACATCAGCTCTGCAAGGTTCTTGTAATGCTCTCTGCACTGCTTTTCCTCCTAGAGAGCCATGAGGTGCCATCGCAGCCAACTCCTCTGGTTCCGCCAGCTCTACCTGCTCTTCTCTCGTTACCTGGTGGTCAATTCACTGCGCCTGCTCTGACAGGACATCACTCACAGCAGTAAAGAGTGAGCAAAAAAACAACTGTGCCAGGCCCAGGACTCGAGAAAGCTCCTTTCTTAGGTGCTCAACAGGATGGGGTGCTCTTTGTGTGGCATTCTCCACACTACAAAACCCAGGATGGGTGAAGTTCCTTCTTGTTTCCTGATACATTGAGAACAGGATTAACAGCTACTCTATTTTCTCAACATAGAAGCTTAAATAAGATGAGAAATTTGGATTGGCTTTAATTGGGAGTCAAGCCCTGGAGGATTCTGCATTGAAGAAGATATGGCACAAACTGTTTCCCCAGGAAAAGAGAGCTGCAAGGACTGCTTGGCAACTCTCCCTTGGTGCTTTTGTAAAATCCAGATATCAAGAGTAGCTTTTCCAAGACCATGCTGTCTCCACAGATACCACAACCACAACATCTTTGTTATTCAGTCAGAACTTAAAATAGCCAAAGCTTTTGAATAAAACATCAGAAATAATGTAATTTTTTCTAATTGCACTGATGTTTGCTGTTGCTTCTTTTATACACATTGTGTTGCAGGTTCCACCTTGACATTGTCCCTCCTGAAATATGAGCTCTATTCTTGATTCAGAATAGGGCTCAAGATCAACTCACAAGAGTCTCAGCAGGACACAGGAATGAGGTGCAAGTGACTGTATGAGGTCTTTTGTATTGTGATTTGAACTTTAGCACAGCTAAAGGCAAAGTGCCAAACTAGCAACCCTGCAGTGGATTCCAGAGCAGAGGCAGTTTGAAAATTGAACGTCACAAAGGAATGAGACAATCAGGATAGAAAGATTTATTTAAGAAACTGAGAACAGGTAATAGTAGAGATTGATTTCACCATCACCCAGGAAACCCAGACTGCAGTTCCATGGCAGTGCTCCCAAGGCTGCTAGAAGGGTGTGTCAGGGTTTTGACATGTCTCTGATGGTTTTATGTTCCTTCACTGCTTTCTCCCATTCCTTGCCATTGATATCCTCTGTGATAATGGTCTGCACTGTGCCATCATCCAGACAGTGGGGAGCTATTCCTGAAGAAAGACAGAGTACACAGAAACCTGCTTTTCATAAAATGCGGGAGATGCCTGCTCCATTCTATGGCTGAGCATCTCAGGGAATTGTCAATGCTGCTGCTGTAAGGCTGAGGAGCCTGGATGAGAATCCTGTCACAGACAGCAGCCCACACATTATAGGTAAGATTGTTTTTTTATGAAGGAGCTACAGGTTCAGACTGCAGTTCCAGGTGTTTATTAACACTTTCAGAACAAACTCTTAGGACACATGCTGCTCACTGCTGTCATGTCAGCATTCAATGGAGCCTTTATTTAAAGTTTGCTTGGTGGTTAACTCTGGTTAGCACAGCTTGCTTTGTACCTACCATAACCATCAGGGTTAGAACGAGGAGTATAAAAGCTCTGAACACCACAGGTCTTGCAGAACGTGTGCTGGGCACGGTGTGTGTTGAAGGTGTATGTTGTCAAATTGTCAGCACCCTAAGCAAAGGAAAAGCACTGTAAGTTTTCCATGGAAATAGATGGATTAATTACTTTGGGCCTGTAGCTAAGAAATGTACAATTTAAAATGCCATCTTGCTATGTTTATCTGAGATACAGAACTGTGCTTTCCTGCTCCTTTCCTGAATCCCTGTGCTTTGTACGTACAAGTGTCCATAACAGTCAGGCCTGGGAACTGCAAGAGCTCTAAACAAGATGCACTAACACAACCACACCAAACAGCTTAAAATGCAGCCATTTCCCCCAACCAACCAAACTTAGGGTAGAAAATTGCTTGTTCTTGGCTCTTTGAGGGTAACACTGCTCATGCTCATGGCCATGCTCTTACTGTGTTCTTACTCTACCTTTAGCAGCTTGAAACGCGACGCTGGCACAATGAAATGTCTGTTCTGTTTCTTTGTGCAAATGCTGCAACTGTAAAAGAAAAAGGAGACCTTTCTAGAAGTGGACAGGTTGTAGAGCAGCAATCAGATTTCTTGACAACAGAAATTCCACTGACAGCTAGAATGGCTCAGAGGTAAGTGGCAAAAGTGGTGTCAGTAGTGTTTGGCTGAGCACACCCGTGAACAGACTGACCCCACACAGGTACCCCAGTAAGATATTCTCACACACAACTCTTGAGGACAAATTTTAGCCCTAAGAAATCCACTTAAAGGTTCAGAGCACGCTTGGGCAATTTTGTCAACATTCATTACCCTGCAAAAAAGAAAGTTAAGTTCAGAAGTTCACCCATGAGCTGGAAGCAAAAGGGTTGCAGGAAAAGAGGGGTCACTACTGAAACTAGAGAGTGTTTTAGTTTGAGGCACATGTGGTCAGAGCTGTAATGTCACTTGAGAACAAGAAGTTAAAAAAAGACCAATGTGCTTTGAGCCCCCTGCATGAGAGGAAACAGAAAGCAGGTGGCTGAGCACCTGGACTCAGATCTCTCCTGACACTTTCTGTGTGAGCCCGGCTGTGAGACATGAAGTCCTGTCCAAAGTAGCACCTGAAATCACGAACACTGATCTCCTAGTCGATCAGGAATAATTAGGGGTAAATCCTATGGAAACAGCTCAGAGGGTATTCTGCAGCTGTCTCATCTTTAGCTGTGAGGCTGGAAGAGCAGAGAGCTGACATTCATCTCTAGGAACAGGGAACAAACCAACTCACTTGCAGTTAAACACGTGCAGATCTGCTGAAGCCCAGACCTCAAAGCGGACGGCTCCACAGTGACAGCCTCCAGTGTGCTTCACCAAACCCCTGTATTCACTGGGGAGAGACACAACAGAGCTTTTGGGATCATCCTCTCTTGTTTTTTGCCCAAGAAAACAGTAAGGTTATACATGACATTATTCAGTTCTGTCTTGACTTGTTGCAGAACACCAAGAAATGTATGCACTCAAATGTATTTAATAACATGTGTCAGAATGAGGTAGAGGATGGCTTTTGTCCTCTGCAGCAATTGCTTTTGTGGTTTAATTAAAAGGGTGAAAAGGAAAGAAGAGCACCACTTTGAGGACTCTCCACTCTGTACAACTCAGCTCCCCAGCACACTCCAGGTCACACTGCTGACCCTACAGCTGTGTCCATACACAACCCTACAGAGAAACCAGGGCTATCTCAAAACAAACTGCTTGGAACTGAGAACTGAATTTCCCCACAATTTTCCCCATAGTTCCTCCAACACCATTAATATCCCTGCATTTAAAAGCTGGGGAAAACAGAGATAAATGGATTCTACATAATATTTGAAATGTCTTTTATTTTGGGTTGTATTTGCAGAGGAACTTTATGACCAAGGAATTTCTGAGCCAGTGCTTGTCCCCCTCCCCGAGCCGCCTCCACAGCAGCTGGGCAGTCACCGTGCAGGTCAATCGCAAAATGCAAAGGAAAAAAATTTTCCTTCCAGAATTTGCCTCCCACGGACAGTTTCTGATGCGCCGCGCTCTGCACAGAGCGAGCACAGGAAATGGGTGGAGATTTAGAAGCTGAGCCCCGCGGAGCCCTCAAGGGCATTTTCCATGGGAGACCCGTAAAACACGGGAAGCTTTAGCATAGAAAACCACTTGCTTTTTTTTTTTTTTTTTTTTTTTTTTTTTCTCCCCGTGGTGCGTGCGTCCCCTCCCCATTCCACGCGCGGTCCCCGTTCCCGGCAGCTGCCGGGCCCCGCAGTGCAGATGCCGCGCACAGAACGCTGCCATTAACGGGGCCGGGGCGGGAGCGCGGAGCAGCCGCGGCCCCGTTACTCACTACGCGTCCAGCAGCAGCCGCGCCGCCTCCTCGCAGCTCAGCCGGTGCCGCTCCTGGAAGGCGGCCCAGCGCCCGCTCTGCGCCCCCAGATCGATGGCGCTGGGCCCGGGGGGTTCCGCCTTGGCCCCGTCCGGGGTTGCCCCCGCATTCCTGCCCCGGGCCCGGCGCGTCCCGCCCGCGGCCGCGCTGCCCCGCCGGGAGCGCCGCGCGCCGCCCGCCGCGCCGCGCCCCATGCGCCGCCTCCGCCGCCGCCACCGGGGGGCGCCACCGCGACGCGCACGGCCCGGGGGCGGAACGGAGACACCGGGGGGACACGGGAGGGGACACGGGAGGGGACACGGGAGGGGACACGGGAGGGACTGAGGGGACACGGGAGGGACTGAGGGGACACGGTGGCACCTGGGAGGGACAGGGGAGGGGCCGGGGTGCAGCGCGGGGAGCGCGCACTGAAGGAATCTTTTCCTTATATCCAACCTAAAGCTCTCGTGGCACAGCTTGAGGCCGTGTCCTCTCATCCTTCCGTGTTACCTGGGCAAGGGAACGATCCCAGCTCGGCACAGGGAGCTGTAGGGAGGGGGAAGGTCCCCCCTGAGCTCCCCTTTCTCCAGGCTGAGCCCCCCCAGCTCCACTCCTGCTGCTCCAGCCCTTCCCAGCTCCGTTCCCTTCTGTGGACACGCTCCAGCCTCTCCGTGTCCCCCTTCCCGTGCCGGGCCCAAAGCTGAGCCCAGGATTCGAGGTGTGGCCTCAGCACAGGGACAGTCACTGCCCTGGGCCTGCTGGCCACCCTATGGCACCCGAACAGGCTGCCCAAGGGAGTGCTTGAGCCACCAGCCCTGGAAGTGTCCAAGAAATGCTGGATGTGGCACCTGGGGACATGGTTCAGTGCTGGACTTGGGTTAACAGTTGCACTTGATGATCTTAGAAGTTTTTTTCCAGCCTTAAGGATTCTATGATTTTCTGATTCCAGGGATGCCAGTTATCCACAGGCACGAGCCCGAGGTTTTCCCTGTCATTCTGAACACGATGCCTCACATATTCAGGGATGGGAAGGTGCTCAGCAGACCCGAGGTGCTGCTGGAATTGTGGTGTGTCACTTGTCGGCTATGAACAGCCCTCATTTAGACACAGCATTGCTGTGACAGCACAGGATGTGCCTTTGGAAGTGTGTTCAGGACTTCCTGAGGTTTGCAGTCATTGTGGCAGCTTCGCAGAGAAATGGCTTCTAACAGCATTCCCATTAGCTTTTCACTGATTCTGTTACCAACTGAAAATAAGACCTTAAATAATATCTTAAAAAGCAAAAAAACCCCCAAAACCAAAAAACAAACAAAACCCCACCAAACCAAAACCAAACAACAGCAACAACAAAAAAACACCCCAAAGTCGAAACAATCAACCAAATAAGCAACAGCAGCAAAAAAATAGGAAAACGTGAAATCTCCCCTTTAGTATAAATATCTTACAAAAGGTTATTTTTGAACACTGAAATCCGATGCTGTTTCTCAAGTAAAACTATCAATGCAGGGGAAAGTAACAAAACTTGGAGGTCTCCAAGTCACACTTGGTTGGGGAAAAAAAATAATCACTCCAATGACAAATCTTTGTGCCCAGTGTTGCAGGACTGGAAACTTCTTTTGTTTGACATATAATCGAGAATCTGTAATCAACAGGACTTAATGTCTCGCTCTTTCCAAGAAAGGGGAAGATGTAAACAAGTGAGCTGAGTCTTGAGAGGCAAAGAGCCAGGAAAATGGCAAAGCAAGAGGGCAGTGAGGAATAAACATCCTTCAGCACTCTGGTCTGGAAAAGAGATTTAAAAATATGTGACTCCAGTGTTCAGGCTGCCTCCCGAGATGGCACATGCCCGCATTTGCATAAGAATCCTGTGGCTCAGCACCTCTCTGATGATAGGAAAGGGCACCGAGTTACAATTTCCTGTTATCCCTTAGTCGAACCTCTGCTCTGGTTACTCATTCTAATGGAAGCACGAGAATACAACCTGCGTGACAAAGTCATCTGCAGCTCCCGGTCTGAGCCACTCCCAGACCTTTAGACAAAACAGATTGCATATCAGTCACCTCATATTTTGGGAGGAAAAAGTCACTGAGGTGAAACTGGAAAGGCACTGAAACTGAGCCTGTGCTGGCTGAGCAGGGATTTATCTCCCCTCGGGCACGGCCAGCAGCATTCACGGTCTGTCCTGTCCCAAAACCACTGAACTCAACACTCTGAAAGCCAGAGTGGAATTTTAGGGGCCCATTTTAAGGGCTAATTCCGTCGATTCACACAAATGTCCCTCTGTAAGACAGGAGCCATCAGCACTCGTACACACTCAAAAAGCAGTTCCAGGAGAAAACCGGAGTGAATTTGTCCATGTAATATCTGCAAATCTGTCACTCTCCGTGCCTCTCCACAATTAGTTCACTTTATTTTAAATGTAGAAGTTGTTTTAAGAAGCTAAATTCTGTTCCCCTGTGAAGTTTCTGGATAAAGAACTGGAGGACAAAAATGGAAGTGCAAAATGCCATAGTGAAGAAGTTCCCTTTTTTCATTCGTTTCTTATTTTATCACGAGGGACTCAAAACACAAAACTGAGTCTCACATAAATAACCAACTCCAGAGCTTTACGGTGGAACTCTGAATAATTATAAATGTCACATATATTCTTAGCTGAAAGCCCTAAATTTCAGTAGTCAAATGTTGTATTGTCAGTGTACCTGGACAGCACCTTCCCAGTGCCCAGAGAGTTAACATCTCTCATTTCACTGCTTCCAAAACTGATGCAATGTTTGCCAGGCTTTAGGAGAGGCCAACAGCTTGATGAAAAATGCATTTGCTGTTAAGCTTGAGAGGCAAAATGGAAAAGGAAGAATTATCCAGACTGATGACGGGGTGGACAAAGTAAAATTACTGGAAAAGTCCAGTAAATTACAGTTGCTTCTGTGTAGGTGTCTTGTGATGCTCAAAGGCCAACAGCAACTGACGTGTTCAGTATTAAAGTACAAAGGGGCTTTTCTGTGCCATCTCAGCTCTGCTTGTATAACAATGACTCAGCTCTGCAGCCCTGGCTCACAGCCAGCATTGAAATTCTGCCTGGAAGAGCATTTTTATCCCTAAAGCAGCACTGAAAGCAGCTACATGTTTGTGGGTGAAAGAGAATTAGGAATTGTGGATGTTTTTTATAGCTAATAAGCAGGGAACTAGGAGTTGTGTACAGCTGACAGCACACTTAAAAAAACCTGAGGTGGATCAAAGTACGTGGTTTGTTCAAGGGAGAAAATGGCAGTGCTTGGATTTTAGTCTCCCTGTGGTGGAGGGGGAAACATTCCAGACGTTTTCCTGCCATCAAAGGACCCAAGCTGGATCTGAAAACAAAACGCAGGAGGTGACACCCCCGGGCTGTTCAGAACGGCCTTGACAGTGTTTGTTTTTGTTCACTCTTACAGACGTTCTGTTGAACATGCAAACAATGATTAACAGCGGTTTAGGACTCGTTTCTTCTGCCTGTTTCTTCTGCCATTTCTTCTTCTGTCTGCCTTGTTTTTCAAGGAACTTCTTTGCTGTTTTGCGGGAAAAGCTCGGCCCAGAGACACAAGCTCAGTGTGCTGAGAGGCAGCAGAGAGGAGGTGAACAAAGCAGCTCCCTCCCTGCACTGCAGCTTGGATCGCATCCAAAACATTCCCGGGCAGCAGGCAGAGCGGGACATGCACACAAGGAGCTTTAGAACAGAGTTATTAGAGTTATTAGCAGTTGCTTTCGCTGGCACACACGCAGGCACAAACGTGTGATTTCAGCCCTTTATAAAATGCCCTTTGCACGTCTCCTTCCAGCAGAGCACAGGGAGCTGTCACATGTCCCTCTGGGTCACCCAGCCTGTTTATCGTGGCAGCACAGATCTGAAAGCTGAATCCCATCTGTCCTACAAAGTTAAAATACGCTTTAGATAAACAGGGAGACAGAGGACTATCACTAATTTTCATCTTTTTACTACCAATCTGTTTTTCTTAAATTTTTTCTTCCTTCAGCTCCTGAAGTTGGTGGCTTCTTAAAAACTTTGTTTAGTGAAGTTATTTTTAGCATAAGGCTATAAAAACAAAACCGAGGGAGTTGTCTTTTTTTGGTAATCTCAGAATATCACAGCCAATCTCACAGTACTTTGAATTCTGACTCACTATTTGTGTAACCCTCCAGGCTGGCAGCACAGGGACAAGCAGTGACATGCCACGGGTCTGTTTGTCTCGTGGGTGGAACCCGAGCCAAGCCTGGATCTTACTGCACTGCTACAGGCTTGGGGAAATTATATTTATCTCCACAACTGCAAACATGTAAATAGAATGAGACATACCTATAAATATAATATAAAATATACTTCATCATACACACTGAGAGGCAGGTGTGAGTAATGTTATGAGATAGGAATATATAGATTTTTTTTTTTCCTTGTGGCAAGCAGCCCTATTTTTGTCTGGACAAAGAACAGTAATTGGACTTGCACACACCCTGTGATGGCCTGGCTGGCTGTCCCAAGTTAAACCTGGTAGCTAAAGATAAACAGATTGCTTCATGTAAAAGTGATGCCTCGTTGCTAGGACCTTAAAACCAGACCCAGTTTGTGTTCCAGAATGTACAGATTCGTTGGAAACATTTCCCTGACCCCAGATTCTTCTCTCCTGAAAGTAGGTTGCTCTGTACCACTGCCCAGTGACCTAGTTTTGAAAAGAAATGTGTGTTCCCAACTGCAGGCCCCGTGCCCTGGCAAAGGCTGTAGCCACCTGTGCAGTCAGAGCAGTCACAAGATACAGATTTCTGGGTTTTTCAGCTTTGCATTTATTTATATACAGCTCAGAGTCAGCTGCTCAACGAGTGTTATTCACCAAGAGCTACCAGAGGGAGAGTGCAATGTTTGTTAAAAGCATGTGCTTTGTTCAGCCAAAACAGTTCCCCCACCATAGATTTAGTCATATTAAGGGAAAAAAAACAAGGGGGGGGGCTCCTGTGCTTTCTGGTTTACACAGAAAGGAAAAAAAAAATTACAGAAATTTCTCCTTCTCCATCTACAGGAACATTAAAAAGAGAAATATGCACCCTAAAATCCTTAATAAATGTGTGATGTGCTTTAACACTGCCCAGGCTTTACATCAATCTCCATCTTTACAGATGTGGCCTTTTATATTTTTAAATATTAGTCACTTGTGGCCTTTCCTCTGGGAAGGGTGCCTGGGATGTGCAGCAAGCACAGGCCAGCCTTGGAGCAAAACTTCAGCCACTTGGCACCACCAAACAAAAGCCTTGCTGGAAACAGAGCAGAACTGGCAGCACAAAGCAAACCAATGGGACATTGCCCACTTCTACCTTTTGTCCTAAATTTATGTAGCCAAATAATATTTCCAAGGTTGGCTATTGCCATGGAGCTTTCTGAACTTTCCAGTTAACATTTTTCCCTCTTCCTGTTCTTGCATTTTGAGTAATTATTGTTAGGATGATTTATTTCCTTTTTACTGTAAACCAGGAGGTGCTAGAAACTCTGTTAGGAGAAAGGAAAGTAAAAGGATTTTGTTGTTGGGGTTTGTTTTTTTTAAATTTCTTTGGTGGTTTTGTATTTTTGTCTGGGTTTGAGGTATTTTTTGGGGGAAATAGACCAGCTCCGTAGTGAATCTTGCCAGTCACACACGTGCTGATGCTTTGTGAGTGGAGGATTTAACAAGGTCATCTGGCTTCACTGAAGGAGCAGCAGATAAAGCTGCTAAAAAAACACACTGAAACCATCTTGGATTTTGTGCACTCCATCTTTAATGTGATACAAAATGAGTTAAGAGCCAGTCTGAAAGGTATAATGAAGTTTAATTAACCCGAGGCACGTTTCTACATCAGTTCACAGAAGGTGGCTGCTTCATAACCGATCAAAGCTTCCTGTTCTGGAGGCGAGTAAACAACCATTTGAATTTCAAATGTCAGCATTTCATCACAGGGCTTGTTTTGCAGGCTCACATCAAGAGAATTAACTCGTCAGGCAGCTCCAACCAGTTCCACGGGCAGCTCGGGACTGGGCCGCGTGACTGGGGCAGCTCGTGTGACACACCAGCAGCCACCTACGCTCCTGTGTTATGTTATTTTTCCAACTTTGCTCACTCAGTTCTGCTTTTTCTCTCAGCCTTACAGGCCAAGAGCAGCCCTACAACCAGTCCTGGGCTTTTCTATGGAGCCTCAGCCATCCTGGGGAAAGGGCTGGTCAGAGGCCTCAGTGGGTCATAAAAAACTGGCAGCAAAGGTCGCCCCCCTTTTCTTTAGGGCACTTCTCCCCCGTCCCTGCTAGGTTGTTCCCTGAGCACTGCTGGGGATCAGGCAGTAGCTAAAGATCCCAGTATCGTTCCTATCGCCATCATTAATCCCAATCTTCATTATAATCCCTGTCCCCTCATGGCCCCGGCTCCCTCCCCCTCCCCGGCCGAAATCTGCCCCGCCAGGCGGCTCCCCCTCAGCAACAGCGTGACCTCACCGCGGGCCAATCAGCGCCGAGCAGCGCCGAAGCTTCCAGAGCTTTCCCTGCCCCCGCCGCCCCCGCCCCTCGCTAACTGCCCCCCCAAGCAACCAATCAGCGCCCGCCCTGCGATCCACCCCACCAATCACCACCGGCTTCCCGGTCTTGCCACCAACGCCTGGCGCAGACCCGCGGCGAAAAACGGTTCCAGATCCATCCGCGCCCTCAGAAATTTGCAGATTTTTTTAGGGTCTGATCCCCCTCACTGAAACTCTGGGACCCCTTTGCCTGCGGAAGAGGGATTTGAGCGGGGAAAAGGCGAGTGCTTTCCAGAACAGGGGTCTTTTCCTGGGGGACTACTTTGGGAGGCGGATGGACACGTTAGTTTTGGTGGGCGGGGCACGGAAAGCCCAGAGCCCTATAAATAGGGGAGGGTGTGCGTCACTCGGCAGATTCTGGGATTAGCACTACTGGATACTTTGGACAAACTCATCGCTCAGGGCCGCAGACGTGAGTGCGCTGAGGGGAACTGGGGGGTGCAGGGCGGGGGGAGACAGGCTGAGTGCTCCAGGCAGGACCGTACCCAGCGGGGCGGGTGCCGCGGGCTGGTTTGCAGGAGGGTAACAGAGGGAGCAGGCTGCAGAGTTCTGCAGTGTTGCTTAGCGCTCTGAACCGCGGCGGTGAGCGCTGGGGCTGGGAGGGGGGGCCGCAGTCAGGATAATTGTTGTCCGGGGAGGCGGTGCCGTGCTGGGGAAGATGGCGCGGGCCGAGCCGTCCGTGCCGGAAGGCGGCTGTGAGTCACTACCGGGGCGGGGGAGCGGCGGCGCTGCCGCAGGGCGGGTCCGCGGGGCGGGCCGGGCTGGGCCGGGGCTGCCGCATCGCCGCCCCCGAGAGGCTCCGGGGCTCCAGTGCTGCCCTGAGGGGGAAGAATGGCACGGGGGATCGAGGGGCTCCGGTGCCGCATTGCTGCACTGCGGGCATGAAGGAGGAGCAGTCTAGGGGTCCTTTAGTGAGTAATCTGTTAATAGAACTCGGCGGACTTCGCGGTAAAACCAGGTTTAGTTAGTCAAATTAGAAAATTACATTTTTATTTCACGTTTTTTCTTACAAACAGAGGAAAAAATTTTAACTAGTGGGAAATAGTAACCGTAATCCCTTTGTTTAGGATTTACTAAAGGTTTTACTTGGCTAAGTAGCTATAGCTGAAACACTTGTTTGTCTTGCAGGTCAACATGCAGATCTTTGTGAAGACCCTGACTGGCAAGACCATCACCCTTGAGGTCGAGCCCAGTGACACCATTGAAAATGTCAAGGCCAAGATCCAGGATAAGGAGGGCATTCCTCCAGATCAGCAGAGGCTGATCTTTGCTGGCAAGCAGCTGGAAGATGGGCGCACTCTCTCCGATTATAACATCCAGAAAGAATCCACCCTGCACCTGGTGCTGCGTCTCAGGGGTGGGATGCAGATCTTCGTGAAGACCCTGACTGGCAAGACCATCACCCTGGAAGTTGAGCCCAGTGACACCATCGAGAATGTGAAGGCCAAGATCCAGGACAAGGAAGGCATTCCCCCGGATCAGCAGAGGCTGATCTTTGCTGGTAAGCAGCTGGAAGATGGGCGCACTCTCTCTGACTACAACATCCAGAAGGAATCAACTCTGCACCTGGTGCTGCGTCTCAGAGGTGGGATGCAGATTTTTGTCAAGACCCTGACTGGCAAGACCATCACTCTTGAGGTGGAACCCAGTGACACCATCGAGAATGTGAAGGCCAAGATCCAGGACAAGGAAGGCATTCCCCCAGACCAGCAGAGGCTGATTTTCGCTGGCAAGCAGCTGGAAGATGGGCGCACCCTGTCCGACTACAACATCCAGAAGGAATCAACTCTGCATCTCGTCCTGCGCCTCAGGGGTGGGATGCAGATCTTTGTGAAGACCCTGACTGGCAAGACCATCACCCTGGAAGTCGAGCCCAGTGACACCATTGAAAATGTGAAGGCCAAGATCCAGGACAAGGAAGGCATTCCCCCGGATCAGCAGAGGCTGATCTTTGCTGGCAAGCAGCTGGAAGATGGGCGCACCCTGTCCGACTACAACATCCAGAAAGAATCCACCCTGCACCTGGTGCTGCGTCTCAGGGGTGGGATGCAGATCTTCGTGAAGACCCTGACTGGCAAGACCATCACCCTGGAAGTTGAGCCCAGTGACACCATCGAGAATGTGAAGGCCAAGATCCAGGATAAGGAAGGCATTCCCCCGGATCAGCAGAGGCTGATTTTCGCTGGTAAGCAGCTGGAAGATGGGCGCACCCTCTCTGACTACAACATCCAGAAAGAATCCACCCTGCACCTGGTGCTGCGTCTCAGAGGTGGGATGCAGATTTTTGTCAAGACCCTGACTGGCAAGACCATCACCCTGGAAGTCGAGCCCAGTGACACGATCGAGAACGTCAAGGCCAAGATCCAGGACAAGGAGGGAATCCCTCCTGACCAGCAGAGGCTGATCTTTGCTGGCAAGCAGCTGGAAGATGGGCGCACCCTGTCCGACTACAACATCCAGAAAGAATCCACCCTGCACCTGGTGCTGCGCCTCAGGGGTGGCTGTTAAGTTCTTGTGTATCTTGCTTGACACCAGGATTGCCAGTGGCACTTGTGTTTGCACTGTAGTTCTTCAATGTCTTAATATTAAGTTAATGCAAGGTTAATGCAAGCTTGAGTAACTGCTGAACAACTGTCTGTTGAAATGCTAATAAACTTTTCTGTTGCACATTACACCCTGTAGTCTGTCTCAGTTCAAGCAGGTGAAACTGGTGTATTAAGTGAAATGCTTTGGCTTCTTACCATGGCCGTTTAAACCTCTTTGCATGTATGATGAGGACCAACCTTGTGGTTAAAATGGATCTGGATTAAACTCTTAATGAAGTGCTAATAATACCATGTTGTTTCTTCTTCCTAGATTTTAGCAGCACTCTGCTTCCAGGTGGGATTTGAAGACCTCACAAAATGGTGTGGTGGTCATTGCACGTGGGGTGGGTTTTGCTGCAAGTTCTGGACTTGTAGCGTGTTTAAGTGGTCTCTGCTGGCCCTGAGGGTGGGTGTGAGGGGTTCCAGTGCCTGGCACTGCTCTGAAGGGACCTTTTGTGGGTGGGGGTGTTTTTTGGGCACATGGGTCTAGGGGAGGACTGGTCACAATGGGAATTGTGTGGTGGGTGGGAATGTGAAACTTGGAATAGGTGACTGAACAGAGTTAGAACCGGCAGATTTGGTAAGTTCTACACAACCATTAGTGCCCAAACGGGAGGGAGGGACTTCACACTGAAGTCTGGGTTAGCTGGCTTTGGGTTTGTTTTTTATGGGGTGGGTTAAGGAAACTCAAAAAAGTGGGGTTGGGCTGGTTTGGTTCAAGTGCAGTGGTGGGTGTTCAGAAAGGAATGCAATATCCACATGCCCTTCCCCAAAAACACGGAAAGGAATGCAATATCCACGTGCCCCTTCCCAGAAACACGGAGTGGCTGGCAGGCTGTTTCCTGTTGAATTCTGACAGCTGCTTGCCGTGAAATGGGGCTCCTGGCCCATCTGAGTGCCCACACCCTGTGCTGCTGTACTCACTTTACCCCAAAAACTCAGTTAGGAACCACCTTGGCTCCCTTTACCCCTGGAGTGCTGCTGTGGAAGTTGGTTTGTTCCTTTTGAAAATAATCACTTAGCATCTGTGGTAAGTGCTGCACTTAATGAGAAACTAAACCAAAAAGTTGCTGTTCTCATAGAATACTGCACACTGCAAATTCAGTGTGGGTTTAAGGGTTATATCCATGATCAGGTTTAATTTTTTTTTTAGGAGCAGGACTTGCATTTATGTCTGCTGAGCTAGCAGAAATACAAAGTTCAATAAATATTTGCTGTCTCTGCAAGAAGAGACTTCCCTTAGTTCGAATTTTGCTGCAATTGCTTTCTTGGTTTTGTGCTTTTTGCAGTTTAAGCACGTGGCAGGGTGCCCAGAGAGGCTGTGCAGGCAATTCCCTGTGAGGAACTGCAAGGCCATGGACGAGAACCATGGGAATAATTGAGGGCAACCACCTGGGGTGGCCCTGGTTGGGCAGGGTGACCTCAAATGTCCCTCCCAGCCTCTCTCTGGGCTGGGTGTTTTAGCCCTGCTCTGTGTTCAGCCCTGTCCGAAGTCCCTGAGCAGTTCAGAGTCCCACAAAAGTGCTGAATAATCTGACATTCCTGATTTTTATCTTTGGGGTTTGAGGTGGGCACTGAATAATCTGACATTCCAGAGGTGACAGGAGGGTTCTGCACAAAACCTCTGGTTTTTGGCCTGAGCCAAACTGGTGTTGAACTGTGCCTGGGGTGGTCCAGGAAATGACTGCAAGGATTTCTTCATTAATAACAAAAAAATCCTTGCAATTTAAGTAAATTATATGAATTAGGGAAATGTATATGAATCACAAAGAAATGTGAATATGGAATTTGTGTAACATGCAGTGTTTATACTGAAGTTATTAGCGTAAAACAAAGTAAGATATCAGGCAATACAACTGATTGATGGTATTAAAGTATACTCTTTTTTTATCCCTAAAATACAGTGGTACCTCAAAATTCTGCTCAGAGACAACTATTCATAACAAAAACAAGAATTCAATAGGTTTTAGCCAGAATCTCAATGCTGTTAGAATAATCTTAACGGTCCCATATTTACCACAGATTCTGGCAATATCTTTTAATCCTGCTGTAATCTGAGTTTTGTGACTGGCCTTTGAATTTTTTTCGTATTGCATTAGTTAATTTCTAGTCTGCTCTCCCTAAAAAAAAATCAAACAGAACTCCAGAAAGAAAAACCAGCCAAAATTCTGGGGATTTGTCTTCTGTGCTTTAAAAAAAAAATTACTTATGCCTATAAAAAGAGACATTAAATAGCCCATTATACTGGGTTTGGATACATTTGGGGTTTTCTCCTTTCGCAGCTGCCCCACAACATAATCCTGCAGGGAAAGTGAGGGTTAGGGCAAGTAAATATTGGGAATAAATCCCTCAGTATTTCTGCAGCCTTGTCCACAACAACCAAAGGTGTTTTTGAAGATTTTGCCCCATTTGTCTGTTTGAAAAGCAGCAGGAATTCCTGTGCCTCCGTGGCCACAGGATGTCACTGTTCCTCCACAAAAAGCTTATTTTTGATCTGGGTTTCCTCTTTTGCTGCTCTTTGGTTGTCGGCAGAGCATTCCTACAGGCTGTGATCCTACAGGCTGCGATCCTACAGAAAGGGATACATCAAGGAGAAAGAAACTTCCATTTTAGGAATAAGAGAGCTGGATGGTTCCCTCCAAGGCCTGAGAAAAATATAGATTGGAGCCTTCAAATGCTATGATGTGGAACTTGCAGCTCCAGAAATAGTGTTGTGTAGATTGGTCGAGCTCCCTGGGCTATCAGACAACTTCTGACAAGGGATTATATCGAAGAATATTTTATGTTTCAGATTGGGCACTGGCACTGGTGTCTCTAGAGGCACCGGTTTCCATCTGTAACTAAGAAATGAAGTTACTCAAATTTATCACTTCACTGTGGCTTTTACATAACTGCTACATGGAAAAAAAAAAGAAAAAAAAGCCTTACAAAAACACTTGATATTTTCCCAAGTGTGAAAATACACCTTTAAAAGAAACTATTTTTTCTTTTGCTGGCCTACCTGTTGTATTTGAGAGAATTTTCTTTTTCCACCCACGCATGTTGTTATTACAGGTTTTCCTCCTCCTGTGAGGATGATTTTGAGCTGCTTCACCTGAATAGCCACAGATCCATCCTGTAACTAAATTACAAGTGACTTTGAGCTTCTATTTACAGCACACTGAAAACATGGTATCAATCATAAGACTGTTAAATTTTTCAGTATTTGGTAAAGATGGGAACTTTGGAAAAGATGCAAACCAGAACATTTCCTGATATAAATATTCTGTGTTCACCCAACACCATCATCCTCACGCTTCCTTTTGCTTAAGCAGGTTCCAGTCATTGCTTTTTCTGCTGCAAATTGCTCATCTATAATTATAATAATGAATATATTTGATAATATTATTGAATGAAAAACACTTGACTTGAAATTTCACTTGGCAGTTTGACTTCTCTCTTCCCGGATTTCCATGGGCTGTGCCTCTCCTGTCAGGAGAAACTCAGACACATTTCATGAGTGAAACGAGCACTTGTGACATTCCTTCATAAAAGCCTCAAAAAGCCAGAGGAAAACTCAGGCTGGCAGTCAGGTGAGATGAAGTCGCAGCTTTTCTTCTCCCTGCTGTGTTTGTGTGCCGTTTGCTGTGGTGACCTCTCAGCTGGCAGCGATTCCTTTCCCAGGGAGCTGCTCGTTCCCGTCCCTCCTGCAGCCCCAGAGCAGATGTGCAGGCAGGGCTCTGTCACGATGCACTCCCTGATTTCATTCCTTGCCTGCAGTGCTGGGATGCCTCCCAGGAAAGCTGGAGAAAGAAGCCCAAGAGGATTTAAAACCAAAAGTCTGAGCTGGGCCTGAAGCTCCGTGGATATCGCAGTAAATGAAGTGTAACACAGCTAAAGCAAACTCAGCTAGGTCAGTGCAAGGCTGGCATGGGGGAGGCATTGGAGAGATTAGATCTGATCTTGCGTTTATCTTTTCTTTATAGGCTGTTCTATGGTCTTAATAAATCGTTAAGAAACCATCATGGAAAGAAAAAGCAGCTTTGTATTATCCCTGGAACCAGCTTCATTTTTAAACACAGGAATCTTGAGAAATAAGGTTGAGAAAAATCTCCTGCAAAACCACGAGGAGGGAAAAGGCACGGTGCCATTGAACTGGTGTATTTATGGGGAGGTGTCAGCCTGCATCCAAGCTGAAAACATCTGGGAAAGTCCCTGTGGGTGAGGATCACATCCCAAGGAAGTGTCACAGCATCCTGCACTCCTGTGGGATGAGGATTGCTCCAGGCTCTCCTTTGGCTCAGGGTAGGTTTGGAAGAAGGGAGGCACAGCCAGAGTTCAGATGTTGTGCTGTGACACCTCCAAAAAACCCACCAAGGGGTTCACCTCACTTCTGGGGTTTCTCCTGGAATGTCTCCCTACTATCAAGGTGTTGGTTGGAAGGAAACTTCACCATTTTGCTCATTAATAAGATTTCCTAGCTGAGCTCTAGATCACATGAATGGCTTTGTAAAGCATCAGGAGTTTGGGTGGGAACTGCTGGAGCAGCATCCCTTGGGGCAAGGCAGTGGCTGCTGCCTGCCAGCCTGCACTGGTGCTGCAGGAAAGGATCCCAAAGCCTCCTTTGGGAGAGCTGGAACTCGTGCTGTGGGATGATATCCTCTGTTTCCCAGGGTCCTGTTTTGTGAGGGGAAAGTGAAGCAGTTTTGGGGTGTGTGGGCCCAAGGACAGTCAGTGGTGGGGTGGGGGCACATCCCTGCTCCCAAGAGAAGCCTTTCCCAGACTGTTCTCCTTTGGAGAAAACACAGGGATTTTTATGAGCTAGATTTTTCTAGCTCATAACTAGAGCAGATGAAGTAACCAGTGGCCTGGGAATTTGGGATCTGGGGCTGTTCTGTGCCCATGAGGAGCAGCTGGCACTGCACTCGGTGGGGTCACCGGGTTTGTGTCACTGGGGCTGTGCTTCCACACCCAGCCTGGCCTCAGCTGCTCCCAGGCGCTTCTGCCTGTGCTGGGCTGGCTTTGGGAGCCTTGTGACATCCTCATGGGGCTGGGCATGGGAGGCACGAGGTGCTGGCTCCCCGTGTGCAGGCAGGGGTTAAGCATTCTGAATTTGCAATAGGCAGCCAGCTTTCCCATATAAGAGCACTGCACTCATTGGCTCTCCCCTCTACTGAGAAATCTAGCCAGTCATTTCCTGTGCGAGCCCTCCTTCACTTTGCAAAAAGCCACACGGTTGAGTAAATCCCAGGGATCTGGGGGTGTTCCTGCTCACAGGCAGCTTGGATTCTCTCATGGAGCACCAGCAGCCAGGAGTCCCACACTGTGCCATTGACAGGCTGCTGGAATGAGCGGGGGCTTCTCTGCAGGGCTGCTCACCCATGGATGGAAGGAATTTTGGGTCTGCCTTCATGCCAATTAACACTTCTTGGTGCTTGGTTTCTGCTGGGAGGTTATTTCCCCTCTGAAGCCTCCGTTGGGGTTCCTTGTCAGATCAGTTCTTGGGTGGAGCTTGCAACTTCTGGTAAGTGCTGTGCTCTTCTGACAGCAGGGCTTGGTGAGGTCTCAGGGAGGAATAACTCCGTTCTTGAGCTGTGCAAGTCGAGCTGGCAAGCAGAGAGTGCTCCCTGTGCTTCCCAGGGATGCACAAAGTGGGTGGATACATCAGAGGGTCCTTTTTTATAGGAGCATTTTGCTCTTGCTTTTAACCCAGACGCTCTGTCTGTGCAAGACTGACAATAAATAACTCTCTTGGGCGCTGTGGAGAGATGGAAACTGCAGCTGAGAAATGATTTTGGGGAGAGGAAGACAGAAAAGCACAATCAAACTGATATGGAAGTGCAAATATCCTTCTAAAGGATTCTGCAGATCTACCAGTAAGTGTTTTGGGGAGGGAAGCGAGTCTGAAATGGGATTAAAGGGTGTGTGCAGAGGAATGTTTGTCACTAGAGTGCAGACTAAACGGAGTGCCTGAATTATCATAACAGTTTGTCTCAAAATCAGCCCTTGCATTTCTTCCTGAGAGCTGCATAAAGATGTTTTGTGGTCGTTTTCTGCTGAGACCTGTGCTTTTTCACACCCTAGCCTATGCCAAAACGCTTATGCTGTGTCCATTTACCTCTGCTGGTGCAGGCTATGGAGTCTGGCTGTAGCAAGGGAGATTTCTCTTCAGAGGAAACCTGTTAACCATTTGGAGAGAGTGCATGGGAATGAGGAGGAGTTATTAACCAAAGCTCTGCTGCAGGTTGGTAATTGTAGATGTTTAATTTAATAAACCTTGTGAATCTGCAGCCTGACTTCAGGCAGTGTGCTTTGGGTGTGGTGTGAGATGTACCCAGGCAGATATGGAGAGATGTCTCCAAAGAGTCAAAACAGAGTTCAGGAGGCATCAGATGAGAGGAGGGAGCTGGCTGGGAGCTCTGCTGCTGCTCTGTGGGCAGCAGATCTGGTGGATCTGGGCTCTGTGCAGGCTCCCAGGGCTGGGAGTGTCTGCAGGGCAGGGGGCTGTGCTTGCCTCGGAGCTGGGAGCTCAGATTCTGTGCTCACACGGGTAGCCAGCAGCTCCAAATATTGGAGAGATCCCACTCATTTTGTCCCAGGGTGAAATGTCAATTTGTGCAGGTGTTTTCCCTGTCTGAGCAGCCCAAAGCTTCCCAGCAGGGACTGTGGGCAAACCCATCACTGTTCCAGAGAGGGCCCTCAGTGAACCTTTATCTCTTTGGCCACTTGGTGAGCAGGCTGTGCCTGTGCTGGCTGCTCTGAGACAAGAGCAACGATGACAGGCTCCTAAAGAGCCACTTTCCTTGCCTTTTATGTCAGGAACCTGTGCTGCTGCCAACAGGTGAGGTCATCTCACACAGGGGTTCAGATGTGCTGCAGACAAGTTGCCTGTGCTTCATAAAATGCTTCTAAACTTCTCCTCTACTGGTCCCCATTTAGGACCCTGATCCTTTATTCAAATACTCCCCCTGTGCAGAGTTTTATTCAAATCTCCCTCTCAAGGCACCCATGGTCAAGCCGGGAACTTTCTTTGTGTTGCACCAAACGCTTTTGGGGTTGGTGAGGAAATTGTGTTAATTGTCCCCATCCCTTGCAGGTTTAGTGCCCCAATAGGGAACATCTCTGCAGACCTGCAGGACCATCTCTGCTGGCAATGGATAAATTCACAAACGGGCAGCCAGGCCCAGTTCAGAGGAACAGGTTGATAGGATTGCTAGAAACTGATGACAGCATCCAGGAAGATAAACCTGCCCCGAGTAAAAAGGAAGAAAGGTCAGGACATGGAAGGAAAGGAGAGCCACAGCCCTTGGAGACACCTTATCAGAAGGAGAGCAGTGACTTTGCCCCTAAAATCAAGATTAATCTGAACTATCGGCCAGGACTCGTCAGCAAGTGAGTGACTTTTGGGTATTTGACCAATTTGGGTTGTGATCCACACTGATCCTGGCTGGTGGGAGCTGATGGATTTTCCCAAGTCCACACTAAAAGTGGCAGCGTGTCAATGTGACAGGCACGGGGTGGGAGGAAATTAAAAGCAGAAAGGGGATGTGTCGGGGCTGTGCTGCTCTGGGGGTGCCCGGGTGTGTGGGGTGTGCTGGGGGTGTTTGGGTCGCTCTGAGCTGACCCCAGCAGCCACTTTGGGTGCTCTGTGCACGGAGCTGCCCTGGCAGGGCTGAGAACCATCCTGGGAGAGCTCCCAGCACGGGCTGGGGCTGACCCTGCTCCTGCCTCCATCCTGGGCTCCTCTCTCTGCTCTGGCTCCCTGCCAGGGCTGCACATCAGCCTGGAGCTGGGAACTGCTCCAGCTGATGGAAAGAGCAGCCACTCGGGAGAATTCTGGGAAATAACTCTCTCTATTTTTCCCTTGACTCAAAAATAAAACACTTCAGTGGTTTGTTGTTTTTTTGGTTTTTGTTTTTTTTTTTTTTTTTTCCCTGCCAACAAACTCTCCTCTGTCTCCCTCCTTCCTTCCTCTGTCCCACTAGAACTCGTGGCACTCTCTTGTCCCTGCTCTCCAGAACTTCCACTCTGCAGAATTTCCTGACACTTTGCGTTTGTCCCGCAGCCAGAAGGACCCGAATCGCTTTGACAGGGACCGCCTGTTCAGCGCTGTGATCAGGGGCAGCCCCGAGGCACTGCAGGGTTTGCTGGAATATTTAAGGAGGAACTCCAAATTCCTCACCAATTCCGAGTACACAGGTAAATTCCTGCTCCTGAAATTGATTGTTACTCACAGGGTTAGCAGGGGAACATGCTCCTGGTTCTTTACTTTCTCCAGCTCTCTCTCTTTTATTTTCCTTATATTCACCCAAAGGTGAAGAATGCCATTAATTAAATACATCCTAAGCTTTTTGCCTTACGACTACTAAAAATATTGCTTAAAACCTTTAAAACGAGGATTATATTTGATCCCACAGAGTTAAGTTGTGCATCAAGCACTACAGCAAAGCACACCCACCAATTCAACCCATTCAATCCTCTCTTCCTGCCAGATGCAAAGACTGGGAAGACCTGCTTAATGAAAGCCCTGCTGAACTTAAAAAATGGGAGGAATGACACAATCCCAGTCTTGCTGGAAATAGACCAAAAGACACAGAACCCCAGGCCACTCGTGAATGTGTCCTGCTCTGACTGTTTCTATGGAGGTAAGGAAGGATTCTGTGAGATGAGCAGGAAAAAGGAAAAAGAGGGGGCCTGGAGCTCCTGCAGCACTGCAGCCCCGAGATTCTGGTGCAGTCACACACAGCCCACTCACCTTTTATTTCTGCTTCTGCTCCTGCATCCACTTCAGCCTTGGGTTATACCCTCCTTGGTCTGTAAAACAAATGATACATGCTTAATAACCCAAGCAATGAGATGATTTGCTTAGGAAAATATAAAAACACTTGTAAAGGTGAAGAAGTGGTGGTCTGTTGTTGTAAAGTGAGTTCTGCTGTTTGGCTGTGCTTTGAACAGCAGCTGGTTCTCAATCCTCTCAGGCTGCTCGGGGTCTCCCTTGCCTGCCCTGGGGTTGAATTCCTGGTGGTTTTGAGGTTTGTTGAGAGCCTTCAGCTGCCAGCCAGCCCTGGGGCTGTGCAGAGCACCCATCACTGGTGACATCCATCCATCCTGTGCCCCTGGCAGTGGCACAGTGACAGGGTTTGCTCTGTCCTCAGGCCAGACTGCCCTGCACATTGCCATCGAGAAAAGGAGCCTGGAGATGGTGAAACTGCTGGTGGAGAATGGAGCTGATGTCCATGCCAGAGCCCACGGTGAATTCTTCAGGAAGAAGAAAGAAGGAGTTTACTTTTATTTTGGTGAGTCACCGTGGAACATGTTCCTTTGGGGTTTTTATTGCCATACTTCATGTGATGCCACTAATTCTAGATGGGTTTGCCCCTCTGTTGCCATCTTCAGTGCCCTTTAATCAAGCCCTTGACTTATTTAAATGGCAGAATCCTTTCATATCTGGGGTGCCCATTGAGCATTTCCATTATCTTTGGGTTTTTCTATTTATTCCTGTCTGAGTGGCTTCAAACAAACACCAATACTTGGCTAGTTCAGATTTGAGAGATCAGTTTGAGGTGTGGGAAAGCATTTCAGCTGCCTCAGAAACAGAATAATTATTTATTGTAAAACCCTTTCAGAATCTAGAGACACTGAGGCAGAACCTGTTCTGTGGGCTAAACATATTCCTCTAGAATTGTTTTTTTCCCTTTCTTTAATTCTTGCTCAACTCTTTCTTCTTCCCCTCCAAATTCTGCATCCTGATCTCTTCAGGTGAGCTCCCCCTCTCCTTGGCTGCCTGCACCAACCAGCTGGATGTGGTGGATTATCTTTTAAACAATCCCCACCAGAAAGCCAGGCTGCAGGAGCAGGACACCCAGGGCAACACCGTCCTCCACGCCCTGGTGATGATTGCAGATGACACCGAGGAGAACACCAAGTTTGTGAGCACAACCTACGTGGAGATCCTGAAGGCAGGGGTGAAGCTCGACCCCACGTGCAAACTGGAGGAGATTGTGAATTATGATGGGTTAAATCCCCTGCAGCTGGCTGCCAAGACAGGCAAAGTGGAGGTAGGGGCAGCCAGAGGGCTGCTGAGGAGCAGGGATGGTTTAATTTGCACCCTCGGTGTCCAGTGGGGTTTGGGGCTGGAGCATCTTCACCCAGCCCGTGGTGATGCTGCTGGCAGGGGCAGTGCCACACAAAGGAGGGACATTCAGGCCACTCAGCTGTGTCCTGCAGAGCCCAGCTGGCTGCTGCTGTCCCTGTCCTGTCCCTGTCCTGTCCCTGTCCTGTCCCTGGACTGAAACCATTCCACTCCTGGGGGAGCCAGATGTGGCCGCCTGCTCTTAGCCAGCTCCAGCTGTTTGCAGAGGCACCAATCCAGCTGTGCTGCTCTGGGGGCTCCGTGTCCTTCAGCACAGGGACATTGTCCTGTGTGTGTGTCAGATCTTCAGGCACATCATCCAGAGGGAGATCAAGGACCCCGTGTACCGGCACCTGTCCCGCAAATTCACCGAGTGGACCTACGGCCCCATCCACGTGTCCCTGTACGACCTGGCCTCCCTGGACAGCTTCGAGGAGAACTCTGTGCTGGAGATCCTGGCCTACAGCAGTGACACCCCGGTGAGGCCCCCACCACTGCTCCAACTCCGTTTTTTTTTTCTGTCCTTTCTCATTTTGTCGCTGTGTAATTTATTGCGTTTTTCAAGTTAACGATGGCTTTCAGGTGATTGTTTCTCTGATAAAAGGAAATTATTCGTGGGAATGTTTGCAGGTTTTGTTATTCAGAGGCTGCTTGGCATGGCTCTGACCATCCATAATTTGAGGGAAATTTCTATCCTTTTGTTGTCTTAATCCTCTGTTTGTTCACATATCTTGATGAAGTGACTTCTATGCAATATTTCTCTTTCACACTAAAAGACCTGACTGAATAACCCCTTAACGATTCCCCTGATGAAGCCACGAAGCTCCAACTCTTAAAAAGACAATTCACTGGTGAAATCCCATTTCTGCTGGCACACAGGTGAATTTTGGTTGCTTGTTTCCCCACAGAATCGGTACAAGATGGTGGTTTTGGAGCCACTGAACAAACTGCTTCAGCAAAAATGGGAAACGTTTGCTTCCAAGAGATTCTACTTCAGCTTTGTCTCCTACTTGTCATTCATGATCATCTTTACAGCCATTGCATACTATCAGCCCTTAAGGGTAAAGGTAGGTCCAGTGTTTTTATTTGGATGGATGGATGGATGGATGGATGGATGGATGGATGGATGGATGGAGAAGAATTTAAAAGTTGTGGGTGGTTGTCATCACTGCTTCTGCTGATCTCCAGTGCTTTGGGTGTTTTTGGTTTTGTCTTGCAGCCTTCCTTCCCAGTGGAGTTCACAGCTGGAGGCTTCCTGTGGGTCTCTGGCCTGATCATTATCTTGTTAGGAGGCATTTATCTGATCTTTGCTCAGGTAGGGGGATCTCTTGTCTGGTTTCATGGTAAGACAGGGAAAAAAAAGGAAACAATCCTGGCCTGGAGGCAGCAGGATGTGCAGGAGGGAATCCTGCTCTGAGACACTCAGTGTGATCAGGGCAGCACAAGCCAGGCTGCTGGGCAGGGAGGATCACAATTCCACAACAGCAAATAATTCTGAGAGACTTCTGTGATTTGTGGTATTAAAATGCACCCCTGGCATTTAATGCAGGCTATTAATAAAGACATTGGGCTGAGCCATGATTCAGCCCTTGTTCATCCTTGCCCTTTATAAAGAAGGGCTTTTTTCATCTGGGAGGGATGAAATTGGGCATCTTGAAGATGAAAGGAGGAGCACATGGAGCAAAGCTTTCCCCTGGGCAGGGCAGGGCTCTGTCACACGGTTCTGATGGATGATTTTCCTCCCCCAGAGCCTGTACCTGCGGAGGAGACGCCAGTCCCTGAAGACCATGTGCTCTGACAGCTGCATCGAGATCCTGATGTATGTCCTGGGGCTTTGGCACCACCACAGCTCGGAATTGGTGCTCTGCTCTCAGCTCAGTGCCCTTACACTGCCACAGAGCTGGAGAGCAGGAAAAACAGATCCTCTGCCACCCTCCTTCCACTTCTGCTGCCTCTTGTCCCTTGCTGTAGTGGGCTTTGCTGGGTGGGGTCTGTCTGCTCAAACGGTTTTGTTTTATTTTATTTTATTGCAAAGCAGAACTGCAAGGGCCCTCTTTGCTGTGGTGAGTCACTGTCACTTCCTCTTGCTTTCCCTCCAGCTTCATCCAGGCATTCTCCCTGCTGCTGTCAGCAGTGCTGTATGGGGCCAGCTCAGAGAACTACGTGGCAGTGATGGTTTTCTCCCTGCTCCTGGGCTGGGTGAACACCCTCTACTACACCCGGGGCTTCCAGCGCACCGGCATCTACAGCGTCATGATCCAGAAGGTCAGGGCTGGGAAAAGCTCTGCAGGGAAAGGTGTGGGCTGGGAGCAGCTGGGAGGGATGTCCTGTGGAAGCACAGCTGTTGCAGGAAGGGGTTAGCTCGGTGTCTTCAGCTAGAGCTGCAGCAAATCCCTCATTTGGGAGCCATGAACCATGAACCATCCCCCTGTGAGCCACAAACCAACTCCAGACCAGCCCTGCAGACCGGGCTGGGCTCCCTGGAGCTGCTCAGCTTGGCCTGACCAGCGTTTCCAGATCCACAGAGCAAACTGGGATTGCTGGGATTGACTGGGACTGGAAAGGCAAAGAAGGTGCCAGGGAAGAATTCTGGTCACCGTTTGTGTAAAGCCAATGCAGGTGGAAAAGAGAGGGATGTGTGGGTTGAAACAATTTGAGAACAGCCATAGTGGGGAGCGAGAGGGAATTGATTTGTTTCAAAGATCTGTTCATGCTAACAGAGCAACAAAGAAGTTCATAGCACTGTCAGATTAAGCTGGCAATGATATTATTTACCTGTGGAGGTAATTTAACACACATTAGGAGTTTTTTTTAACTGGATAAAAGTGGAAACCTTTCTGTCAGTGTTGCAGAGGGCTGGTTGTGATGTGTGAGATCATCCTGGTGATTTCATGTGAGATTAAGCACAGCACTTCCCCTGGTCTGTGTTTCAGTGTGAGACCCAAAACGAGAGATGCAGGGCTCCAGGTGGATTTTTAAAATGCTATTTATTGTATTTGGATGATACAGCAATTTTTGGGTTGTGGGTGACAAGAACTAAGCCTGCAGCTTTTTTAGTATTAGCTGCAGGTTCTTTTGAAGCTAACTTTAGTTTTGGTTACAATGCATTATATACTTTTTATTGTAGAGCATTTTAAAACATGACAACTAATTAATACTCTTACTGTTACCTACAGCTTATTACAACTACTAACATTACTATATTTCTGTTACTATTTTTTAAATTTCAGACCATCATGAGAGACCTGCTGCGTTTCCTCTTGGTTTATATGATCTTCCTGTTTGGCTTTGCTGCAGGTGAGCCCCGTGTGAGCTGTGTGTGTGTGCTGAGCTGCACAAAACCCTTTTTCCTGAGCACTCAAAGTTGTGTTTTCCCCACAGCTCTGGTGACACTGATGGGCGATGCCCCCTCGGTGTCTCACAACAAGTCCCTGGCTCACCTGGAGAGCTCGGGGAGCCATGCCATGTATGGGGGGCTGCTCAGCGTCTCCCTGGAGCTCTTCAAGATCACCATTGGCATGGGGGACCTGGATTTCCAGGAGCACGCCAGGTTCAGGTACTTTGTGATGCTGCTGCTGCTGCTCTTCGTCATCCTCACCTACATCCTGCTGCTGAACATGCTGATTGCCCTCATGAGCGAGACTGTCACGGATATTTCTGGCTACAGTAAGAGCGTCTGGAAGCTGCAGGTGAGGCCCAAAGCTCTGCTGGGCTCAGAGGTGTCACTGCCTGCCTGTCCTTAGCTCAGATATTAATGTGCTTTTTACAGAGAGTTGTCACCCTGGCAGTGAAATTTTAGCATTTGCAGCTCTCTGCGTGCCCCATGTGCTCCAGGCAGAACGTGAGGAGCGTTTTGGGGCTGGGTTCCACAGGGATTCTCCAAGTCCGAGGAGATTCAGAGGGGGGCAGATTGGATGGAAAGGCTGGGCTGGGCTCTGTGTGTGCCCCGGTTTGTGTCTGACGTGGGTTTTGTTCTTTCAGAGGGCAATTGCAATTCTAGAAATAGAGAAGGCCTGGCTGTGGCGCCAGGGTGGGAAGAGGAGATCTGGCTGCTTCATGTCAGTGGGGCTCAATAAGAAAGATGAGAGGTGGTGTTTCAGGTAAGACAGATGCACCATTCCCCCCTCACACTCCAGCCTTGCAGTGGGGCCACAGCCTGGGAGCCCTGGGCCACCCCAGGCAATTCCAGCACTGACTCAACCACACATTCCTGGCTACATCCAAATTTGCTGGTGATTGCCAGGCTGGAGGTTTGAGAGTTAATTGATCCTCCAGCATTGTCACCTTGGTATTAAGAACATCCCCTGAGCTGGAGAATTTGAAACCCAACAGACCAGTGGACAAATATGCAGAGGGAGAAGATATTTTAACTCATGGAGCTTTGATTACAGAAGAGCCTTAGTCAAAAAACATCTCTGTAAGGTGCTGCTGCTACAGCCAAACCATCAGGGTGGTGTTGGCAGGATGAGCTGGGCTGGGAGGCTGCAGGACAGTGAGATCTGACTTGAGATGCTGCATTCCAGGCATCAGTGTCTTGTTGCATTTTGTCTCTCCAGAGTAGAGGAAATTAAATGGACAGATTGGGCAAAGGATGTGGGAGTTTTGAAGGAAGAACCTGGAAACACCAGTGATTCAGAAATAAATCCAGAAGGTAAGTTAAATCATGAAGAAAGGTCTGCAGTATTTCTTTTAGCTTCGTGCTCAGCACACTGCTCTTGGCATGTTGTTATGTCTTTGGCAACAGAATTTCAGCCAGGCCAACTTGAAATTGCTTCCCCACAGCAGCATCACTTGTGAGCTGAGAAAATAAAGATATAGTGTAGGTCTGGACCTGGCCAGAATTTAGGAACAAACTGAGGATGAAGGAGATGCCATTCCTGTTTAGCTCTGGGAGAAATGGGCAGGAAATGCTGCTGAGGGAAAGCAAGAGCTGCTCTTATTTCTGGCTCAGTAGCCCAAATGGTGCTTTTCCTAGGAAAATTTAGGCCAAGTCATCCTGCACATGTTAAAATCACAGGGCTTTTAGAGCCTGAATTCGGGCATTAACTCTGGGGACATTGTGAAATTCTGCCTGAGATCTTTCTGTTTGCTTCCCTTGGTAGAGCTGGGAGGGAACTCTGGGAATCAGAGCTGTTACTCTGTTAGAAAGATCTTCTTCAGCCTGGCAGAGCCTGGGCAGGAGCTCTGGTGGATTTTGGACAGTGTAGATTCCTCCTGGGTGCCAGTCATGCAGGACTGGGGAGGTTGCAGTGCTTAAAACATTCTGTGGTGTGTGTTGGATGTTCCCTGAGCCTTCCTCCTTCTAAAGCTGGGTCCCTTTGTCAGCCTCCTGCTGATGAAGGGCTGTTCTTGTGTCCCCTGCTGCAGAGCCCAGGTCCTGGAAAAGGCCAGCACAGAAAGCAGCCCGAGCAGCAGCCCCAGAGGAGCAGTCCCTGCTGCAGCCCCAGCCAGCAGCCACGGAGATGGTGCCTCTGCAGGGAAAAGCCAGAGAGCTCTGACAGCTTTTCTGAGCTGCAACCTCACCTCCATCTTCAGAGGAATTCTTCCTCCAGCAGAAGAGCTGAAGGCATTGCCAGTAGCAAAGTGCATTTCGTGCAGGGCTGTGGCTCAGCCTGTGCCTTTCAGTATTGTCGTGCACTTTCATGATTGTTTTCCTCTGGAGAAACTGTTTTTACTCAAATTTCTCTGCCTGAAACTTTCTTATTACTATGCCTAAAGATGCAGTGGTGGGAGCCAGCTCCTGGGGCAGTGGGGAAGGCAGAGCTCTCTGAGCTGTGCAGGGATAATGCTCCTGGATAATGCTCATGGAATGACCTGGCTGAGGATGGCCCTGCCTGTTCTTCTGTCACAAGGGACTGCACCGAAGTGCTTTGGAATAAAAAGTGTTGTAGAGTCCTAAAAGCTGCTGAGGGTGGAGTTGTCTTCTGTGCTGGTGTGAGGTGTGAGTGGACAAACACTGACCTGCAGTGCTCCAGGTTAATCCAGATCGGGATCCTCATCTCACACTTCTAGAATTAAATTCTTTGCATATTTGCTTAAAAGCCCAGGAAGTGATGTGGATTTCCTGGACCTGAAACTTTGTGTGGTGGATTTCTGGGAGGTCTGTTTTTCATGGGTTGCTTTGTCTCTGTATTAAACAGCAGCAGAATCCTGCTCGTGGCCTCTGAGGGACTGATGGGCCAACACTTTTTGTGTGGTTTTTGCTTCCTGTCTTGCTGCAAATGTCTGCAGAAAAATGTCTGTTGTTGCTTTTTGTGACTTGCATCCTGCTTCAGGCAGGAGGGGCAGCCCACTGTAAACTCTGTGGGAAAAGAGATAAAAATGAGTTGTCTCACTTTTCACTCTATTTAACAGTAATAGCATGTAAAATTTCTGTAAACAATACAGCAAGTGTACTTAATTGAAAATGTTCATTTTTGGATATATTTTTAGAGCTTCTGCCTTTCTCAGAAAGGGAGAGAAGGTGTTGTGAGTGTGGACTGTAAATTCTTGTCAGATCCCTGATTACTGCTGTGGGAGTTAACTCTGGTTTCTCATGGGCTGATGTCAGTTTGTGCAGCCACATCTGAGCACAGAGCAGCTGATGCTGCACTGGAAGCACCTTCCAGTCCAGGGCAAGGTTGGTGAGAATCCCAGAAAGCTGCAGACCCCGAGGGCTGGCAGCACCTTCCCTTCAGTGAGATAAACTCTGCAACCTGAGTTCTCTGTCTCAATTCCACTCACCTGAATCCTCACTGAATGCATGTGACAGGCAGCAAAAATTTATTTTCAAATTTACTCCCTGCACCTGAGTGTGTTCTCCCCCTGTGCTGGGCAATTCCCCCTCCAGCCTCACTGCACTGGGACTCTGAGTGGGACCTGACTTTTCTTGCTCCAACTTCTGTTGTTTTCTTGCTTTGTGAAGCCTTCAGCTGCTTTTCCCATCTATGGCTTTGTCCTAAGTGTTCCCAAGATTTGGCAAGGTGCTCATATTGCACGGAAGGCTCCTCTGGCATATGATAAATCTATCACTGTGCTTGGTGCCTTGCTGTGGCAGGGACCTTGGAGGTTCTGAAGAAATGCAGGATCAGATCTGCCATCCCTGTCTGGAGTCTTAATTCAATGACCTTGCTTGTAGTTTGGGGAAGCTGTGGGCACTGGCAGCTTTCAGCCTCACCTTCCTCTTCAGCCATCCCTTGAACCTGCTTCTCTTTTTAAGCTTGGCAGTGCTCCTTTATCTTTTGGTCTGCATCAAAAGAATGTTCTGCTGTGAAGCAGCTTTGGCATCCCCAGAGCTTCCCAGTCACACCCCAGCCCAGTGTCACGGATCAGGATGAGGGGTGGCAGCCCCAGAGGATTTTGGGGTCCACTCTTAACAGATGATAATGTTTTATCAGGAAACCCTTTGGTCATTTACACAAGAACAGAGGAGCTGTCCTTTCCCTTCTCCCTCTGGCAGGTAAATTCTGCTGCATGAGAACCTTTTCCTGTGCAGAGGGGAAGGTTTTGCAGGGCTCTGACTGAACAAAAAAAACCTCTCACAAATGGAAGTGGAGGAACATCAGCATTTCCTTCCTCTGTCTGAAGCACAGAGACATAAACAGACACCAGCAGCTCCCAGTGCTCCCCACACATTTCAGGGCTGTTCAAACCCTCTGGATGTGCTTTGCTCAGGGCTCCTTGGCTCCTGGCAGGGTGAGAGATGAACCTTGGGCATCCAAACTCCTCCTTTACCCCAGCACACTTTGCCTGGTCCTTTCTCCCTGTGCCCTCTGAGCTCTCCCCACCTCACAGCTGCTCTCTGCAATTTTCCCAAAAGAAACTCCATGTCTGCTGTGTGTGGTTCCCAATTCCCTATTTTCCCCAGGGGCAGAGGTGGACTCAAACCTTCCTTGTTCTCCAGATACTTTCCACATTTGGTTTTTCCCCCTCCTGTTTTTCCTCTGCTCTGAAGCTGGAGCCAGCACGAGGATCTGTATCCATGAGCTGATTCCTTCTCTCTCCATCACCCTCTGACCCCACTTGCAACTGAACATATTTTCCATTGCCTCTGGAGCTCGCAGAGGGAGCCTTTGAAATGTGACAGCCCCAGGGCCCCGACAAAGAGCAGATGCTTTCTGTAAGTCCCAGCAGCTGCCCAGGGCTGGGGCTCAAGGGTGGAGCTGGTGGAGTTTGCAGCTGGATTCTTCCTGGGGCTGGATCTCACTTTTGGGCTTTGCTGTGTTCAAGAAATTTCATTTCTTGCTCTGGGACTAAAACAAAATTAAAATGGTGGAAGGAAAAAAAAAACCACAAGAAAATTTGCACTTTGCAGCTTCACATCTGCTTCTGCAGCACAAAAAACCCCAAACCTGTGGTCAGACAGAACCAGGCAAAGGCTCAGAAAGATGTAAAGAAGTGGCTGTGGGTGCCTTGGGGGTGTGGAACAGAACTGTTCCTAAATCTGAATGCAAGAGGGGTGTTTCCTGCTTCCTCTTTTGCCATAATCTCTTTTTTTTTCAGCTCAGATTTGTGGTATGTGGAGTGTTACAGCATTTCTGTTGTCAAATGTTAAACACACAGAGGAGGAGAGTTGGAGGTATCTGGACAGTGCCCCTGGGGTTTGTTGTGCTCTTTTCTGAGAATCCTTGGAACATTTAGATTTTCTGGGCAAAGAGAACCATGCCTCTATTACATTGGCAGAAGAGCTATCCCCTGCTGACAGTGTTGGTTTTGTTGGTGTTCACATCTCCAACACTAAAGCCAGGGACTCCATCATCGCAGAAAAAAAAAAGAATTCTGCTATTTTGGAATCCTCTGGATAAAAAACCCTCAACCATTAGGACAAGAGTGAATCTGCAGAGTGCCAGAGCCATTTCCTTTTGTTCATCCCGAGCTTACAGTGCTTTACCTCTGCACCAAATTCATCGGAGGGGATCATGGAATTTGGAAAAAAGAGTGGGAAAACATTCAGCTAACTGGGCTGGGCTGTATTTCTGTTCCACTCTCACGGGTCACAGGGGGGAGGTCGCCAGCTGTGCTATTCCTTTTTTTCCGCTGTCAGATTGTTGAATAATGGTTTTGCTGCTGCTAAACTGGTTACAGGATCCGTCCCTGAGGATGGCTGGAATAAAATAAATAATAGGGAAAGATCCACATATAAGTAGATATGTGATGTTTTGTTCTAAAAATTGCCCTTACTGCTGCAAAGGCCACTAATTCTACAAAGCTATATATAGAGAATTCCAGGGAAAGGGCTGCTTGTCTCTTTCTGGAGCACAGGTTGGGTTTTATTTGGGATCAGAGCTGTGCCTGTGGATGTGAAGCCTGATGGGCTGACAGATGCTCTCCTTGCTGCAGCTCTGTTTGATCCTGGTTGAGGGAAGAAGGAAGGGTTTACGTCCATTGCCTGGAGACAGAGGTGAAAACACTGGCAGCGTAAACACTCCGTGCTGGGGATTTTCCAACCATGCCTAAGCAGTGACAAATAAAATATTCCTGCTTCGTGCTCCCTGTGCATGTGCTCTCCCTGTATGGTAGAGGACTGCAGGCTGCAGCCAGAGCTCCTGGCTTAGTCCTTAGAAAATAGGAGAGAAATAAAGAAATAAAGTTATTCTGTCCCCAAAGTGTGCTTTTATCCCAGTGTGGTAAAATCCTGATTTTTACCTGGGTGCAGGAATTTGTTGGTGTTCCCCTTTGCTTCTGGGGCCATGCAGAAAACAAGAGATCCTACAGGATGTGTGACAATATCCAGGATAAAAGTGAATTGTGTCATTTTGGACAGGAAAGCCTTTGGTGCTGTGCTGGAATTTGCTCAGGGTGGTTGGGAGCAGAGAGCAGCAGCCTGGGCACACCAGGATTCAGGCACCCTCTCGTGGCTTTTCCTGGCACAGGGGGAGGACAGGGATGGATCCTGCTCTGGAGCAGGCTGGGAGCCTCCTCAGTTGCTGATTTAAGAAAAGACCATGCAGAAAGATTTATTTTCTATTTTTTAAAATGCGAGAGTGCTGTATTTGCCATAAATCCTTTTCTGATGCTTTTTAGGCTGGTTTATTCACCTTGAAAAGCCACTCCAATGTGCAGGTGACATCTCCTTCGGACAATCTTTGATTTCCCTGGTGGTCTCCAGGACACTGCAGGATCTCTGGAGGACGTGATTGTGCTCTGGTGGGTAATAAATGTTGTTTTTTAGTGTGCTGGGGAAATGCTTCAAAGACAAATATAGAATCTGTGTTCCATGCAATGTGTCATTATTCTATTTTTAATTCAGCATCAGAGGGAGACATAAAAAAAATAAAATCTTTCCCAGTGATAGAAATTATCTAAAATATAAACCCTTCAGTCCAAGTTACAAAGGGTTTTGCCTTGTATGTCTAAAGATTTGGACAAGTAAGAGATAGTGAACATGAATTAACACAGATGAAGGTCTGAGAAGACCTTGATGTCTGCAGTTCAGCACTGATCATTTATCTTGTTTATACCAAAATTAATTTATTTACATACTGTCCCTCATTTTCAATCAGAACCCTGTCAGCTGAGTGACCTGTGGAGTTCACAAAGACAGAGGCAGGGCAGATGGATTTGATTTTCTCCTTGCATTTTGGATTTGAAAACAAACTCTAGATAAAGAATTGGAACTGCTAGATAATGTGTTTATCTAATGGAAACATAAATGCCATGGTTAATCCTGAAGCTCTGCCCATACTGGTGTATTTTGGCTGTCTGCTCCTTCAGGCTCTGGGGATTTTGTGTGTTCTGAACATTCCCAGCAGAAACTGGAACTTCTGTAAATAGGCCAGCCTGGTCCAGGTGACACAGCATGGAAACACTGAGCAGTTCTTGTTCTTGCTGCCAGGCTTCCTTAAAACGTTTTTCCTGTAATATTTCAGCTCCAAATTTATATTTGATTCTGTTCCTTATCTGCTCTCCACTGACTAACTCAAGACCAGCTGTCCCCTGTCTCTCCAGCATGAGATTCAACCCTGAGAGAATCCTAATTTTCCAAAATACAGCCAGCAAAATTGTGTTTTGATACAATCTGAGCATTACCAGTGCCTTGGCAAGGTAAAAACTGGGAATTCTGGTCAAGTTGAGATGTGTTGCTGCTTTAGTAGCAATTAGGAGTCTTTACCACAATTAAATATTTAATTAGGTGCTCATAAAGCAGAGGACACCTAAGTGGGGACAACATTCAGCCCTGAGCAGTAATGAACACTAATGACTGTGGCTGCTGTGCCCTCAGGGATTCTGATGTTGTTGTACATTTATTTCCTAAGAATAATTCATGAGATTCTGCAGTGTTGGTCAGCATTGCTGAGTACCTCTGCACACAACATCGAATTGGTAATTATCATTGAACTTCTCCAGGAACATCAGCCACAGACAGGAGATATTTATTGGTGAGTAGAAAAAGGAATAAATCTCATCTCTGCAAAGCTCTGCCACTCAGCTTGAATATTTATTAAGAAAAACGTCTCATCACTGTGAAAAAAAAATAATAAATTATTGTCCTGTGGCAATCCAGGGGTAAAGAACTGGAGTTTCTTTACCAAGACCTTGTCCTCAGTGAAGATTTTTTAAAATTATGTTGCTTATAAACCTTTTCCTGGGAGCTGAACTCATCACCAGAGGGTCTTTTAGTTTTAATTCTCCATTGAGATCTTGGGAATTTGGTTTGTGTGCATGTATTGCATGCATATTCTGAATCTGCTACCTTGGGAAAATGAGGATTTTTTAATGTGACCTGATCTGTGTGTGCTTTCAGTGTCCTCACAAGGGTTGCAGCCACAAGACCATCTGCACTGTTCCTTTGCCTCTGACAATCAAATTCAGAGGAGTTGCACTCCCCAGATTTTGCATTTAGAGTTTGTATAAAATGTCATCTTTGTGCAAAAAGCGTTTTCTTCAAACCCTCAGAGGTGTTTTTTGAGTTTCTCTGCATTCACCTTTCAACAACATCCCATTCATTCAGTGCTTCATGTCTGGGGCTGTGCCAGGAAATCCCAGAGCACAGACCGAGGTTTAAACAATAATCATCCCAAAAAATCCCAATTCTGGCACTTCATTAGGAACAGATGAACAGCAGAGCACTGCAGTAAAGAGCTGCTCAGTTTACATTTAACAGAAGGCATCACTTCACTGTGAAAACCCAGCCTGCAGCTTGGCTGAGGAGCTGAGCAAGTGGAACAGTGCTTAAAGTCAAATTGAATTATAAAATGTTAAAGCATGGAGGGCTCTGCCTTTGAGATTGAAAAGGAAGCATTTTCCTACACACCCTGAAAAATATTGAATAATTAATGGGGCTGTTGCATTGTCCTGTGTGTGAAAGCATTTGGAGGGAGTAATTCCCCCAAATTCCCAGAACCAGGATTCCTCAGGCCTCTCATTAAATAAAATATTTTTTCTGTCTGCTCCTAGGAAAGAATCAGTGGGGGCCACACTGAAATGACCATGAATGTGTCACTGACAGTGGAAATGACTCTGTGTGACAACTCTGCTCCTGAACGACCCCAAAAATCTGCATTTCAGGAAGGTGCCAGTCAAGGTGAGGTTGTAGAACAACCCCACAGCTCTCAGCAAACTGCTGAGAGGAAACCCAGCACAGCCACCAAGTGATTTACTACCCAAACAAACCTTGCAACGAGCTCCAGGGAAGGGAAGGAGCATTTCACTTGTTAGGAGGAGAGCCTAAATACTGGATTTATCTGATTCAAGATTCCCAAGCTTTTATTGGGCTATTTGTACCTAATTTGTTTTATGGGAGCAGTCCCAGGCCGAGTTGAATTTCCCAGTCTGTTTTTATTCAGCTCTAAGAATTCCTTCTCCCTTGGCAGCCTCTCCTGCTGGGCACTGTGGCCAACCAGCAGCACCATTAACTGCTGCAGCCTGGAAATGCAGAATTGGGCAGAAATTACAATTTTCCCTTTTTTCCTGCCTCTGAATGATACTCTGATATTCTCTCTCTCTCTACACTGAGGCCAGAGCTGCTCTTCCTTCTCATTCAGCTTCTCAAGGCAAGAGATCATTTCCAAACTCCTGCACCTAATGTCTCATTTTTCCAGAAGGGAATAAGCAAAAAGTGCATGTTTTAACAGCACCCTGGTGAGTTACAGAGTATTCACAAGATAATCCATATTTTATCTATCTTCTCCATCAACACAGGAAAAATTTTCAGAGATCTGACACTTGGATGAAAGTGTATTCCACCACAAAATCCACTTTGACCTGGAAACACCAAAATTCCTACTTGGAATCCATCTGATTTACCAATTACCCAAAACCAGGCTTATTCTTTTCACTCTCCTGAAGTCTTTGGATTCATGTGAAAAATCTTTTCCTCCCTTAGGATAATTTTAGCTTTTCTCAAACTTCCTTATTTCAGTGAAAGATGGAGCACCCTTTAAGGCTCTCATTTCAGTGTGGTGTGTATTTAAAAACTTGTTTTCTGAAGGGGTAAACTGGGTTCTGGGTCCTCTAGCCTTAGCAGGGAGAGCAGATCTTTAAAATACAGAATCTAGCTCTGTTCCAAGTAAATCTTTCACTCAGATGCAAACATGTTCAAGGCATTTAACTTGATTAGGGGAAATTTACTATTCCAATTCCTTTTTTGTCACCATCCTCCCATTAAAATTTATGAGGGCTGATTAGCACATGATATTTTTTTCTGTTTTTTTTTTTTTTTTTTTTTTAATCAGAGAGCATCTTTAAAAAAGGAAATGAGGGCTCAGCTCTGGCAGCTGCACTTCCTTGCAAGCACAGTTTAAAGCAAGGGTTTCTAAATGAATTTAATGTCCAGTTTTGTGGGAGGGTAGAAGCCTTAAATTTTGATTAATGAAAATTACTACCTGTTCACAAATCAGCAAATTGGTTTGCAGGGAAACATTCCAAGGTTTCAGCTTTCAGAATCTCCAACATTACTGCACCAGGGTCCCCTGGGAGCTGTTACCTCTCCTGGCATTAATTCCTGCCAGTGCCCCATCCCTCCTGTACAGCCAAAATCAGTTCTCAAATCGCAGAAATAAACGACCAAGACAGGCAAAAAAAAAAAAAAAAAAGTAAGTTTTATCCATCCTTTTTGTTTTTTAAAGCATAAATGAAATTAGCACCATTGTGACTGAGGAACACTCCTTGATATCAGATAATCGTTCATTGCAGCCTTACCAAGTGGGTTTTAGGACTGTTCAATTACAGGGCATTACTTTATTTAATTAGAAGGGGGGAAAAAGAGTTGAGAGGATGACTGGGAACATTCCAGCACAATTTCCATCTTAATAATTTGAAGCACTGCAGATTGTCAGGTCACTTTCTGCAGTGTCTGGAAGGAGGAAGAAATCCCAGGGTCTCCTTGTTGGGTTTGTAAAAAGGAAACTTCCAGAGAGGGTCCAAGATTAATCTCTGAGATGCACGTATACATTTATTTATTTATTAGACTGCATGGACAGCATTCCAATTATAATGAATATATAATGCCTCTTAATTTCTTAATGCATCTGTGTCACTGAATCATAATTTAATTCACTTTTCACTCTAGTTTGATTTATTGTTCTCTTTAGCCCAGTTTCTTTAATAAACAGGAATGTTAGCAAAGGACTTCTTGAAAGCAGGGAACTGGGATTTCATGTAAGGAGAGCTTCCAGTTTAGGGCACCTGGTGCATCTGCAGTGAGGACTAAAGAACATTTATTACCTTGGGCATTTTGTTCTGTAGCCAAATGAAGAAATTGCTTCAGTGCTACCACCAGGTGACAGATTTGAGTTCCTATCAGTGTACAAGGCCACAATATTATAACCATCAAAAACCAGGAACACAGGTACTTTGTTTTATTATCTGTACAATCAGGCACCTCTTCCTTGGTCCTTAAGAGGGGGAAAAAAAAAAAAAAAAAACCAAAAAAAACCCCAAAACAGATTAGTGGGTTTAAAACCCTTAACAGAAACTTCACATATTTACATTTTGTACCTTCAATCCAGGTATAAATTTTGCCAAAATTAAATCAAAAAATGGGTTTTCCCCTTTCTCTCCAGTAAGCCAGCAATACTTAAGCATTGTCCTTGCTGTGCAGAACTGAAGAGTTTTTACCTTTAAAAAAAGAATCTGTTAAAAAGACGATACAGTAAAAAAAGAACTTTTAATAATCTAAGGCTAAAATGGCAAGAAAATTTATGTGAAATTCAGAGCATTAACTGAGCCTGAAGAAGTCTTTTGTCCCCTCCTTTCTCCAAAGTCAGCCCTGTTGTCTCCCCTCCACCACTCCTCAAAACCTGAAGGTGTGGAAACAGAGCAGAAGACTTTGAGGGGGATTTTTCAGGACATTTTTGATAATGTATTGAACACATTGGGAACCAATCAAAACACTTCATTGTGCCAACACATCCAAAAAGTGTTGTGTTCTCAGAGGAGAAAGGCAGCACCAGTGGCTCAGTCCTTGGACCTCTGCTCACTGGAAGAGGCTGCTGTGGTGCAGAACATCATGGGCAGACTCAAAGGTCAGAACTTCCCTGTGGAACTTGTTGAGCTGCATCTTGATTTTCTTCAGGGCAGGAGTCGATGGCTTCCTCTTGTAGCTCATGCCTTTCAAAAGTTTATCAGCCAGGTAGTGCAGCCACAGGACGTTGCTGTGTGGGTGATAGTCAGTCCAGTAGTTGGAGTTCTCCTCTTTCATCTGCCTGTAGATGTCAAACTGGTAATCCCCAGTGCCTTGGAAGAGCTCCTGGTCCGTGGACAGGTCACAGAACACGGTCAGCCCATCCTTCTCCAGCCGGGACAGAGTGTAGTCGATGATGTTGACATGGATGCCAGCTGTGGGGATGGAGTGTGTTTCTCCATCCAGCACATACTGAAGCTCTTTCAGGTCTGTGTTTTTGACCAGCACATTCCCCCAGTGCAGGTCCCTGTGCTCGAAGTGCAGCTCCTGCTCTGCCACAGCCAGGGATGCAGTGACCTGGTGCAAAATGCTCTTGGCTAATGCCAGTGAGGAGAAGCTGCTCCTCATGCGCTCCAAGTCCCTGCCTCCAAACTCAAACTCCAGCACCATGAAGAGCTGCTGGGCCCCAAAAATGTCTGGCCTGTCGTTTTCTGAGCCTGTTTCTTCGTGGAATTTGTCCCAGGCTTCGAGGAGATACTTGGGATAGGCCCCTTGGACACAGTGCACAGAGTACAGGCTGATGAACCCCACAGTTCTGTTCACAGAGCCCTCAGACAGAAGACTGAGTTCTTTTGAAATTATTACCTCAGGCAGAACCTCCCCAAAGCTCTTCTGAGCCTCACCATTTATTTTTTCAGTTCCCTCAATGGGGATTATTTTTAAGGCCACAGGTCCTCTCTCGCTGTCAATCTGGAACACTTCTCCAAACACTCCTTCTCCAATTTTCTTGCAATCTTTCATCTTATTTAAAGGAATGCATTCCTCAAAAGCAATAGGCCCCTCCTGGTTGCATTCTCCAAACACTTTCTCTGCATCTGTAAGGAGCAGCTCCAGGGCAGAGGAATCCCTGGGAGCCAGCAGGACCATGGAGGAAGCAAGCCAGGAGCCCTGAGCTTTACCAGCAGACAGGCTGGCTTGGTACCCCGAAAGCTGGGATTTCCCTGAAGGGGTACAGAGGATGCTGCTGCTGCAGAAACTCTCATCTGTGGTCACTTTCTTCTTTTTATGGAAGGACAGAGATGCCCGAACTCTAGCCCAGGAAAAAGAGCTATTGAGTGAATAGTCATTGTCTCTGACACCTGCAGACATCTCCACAGCTCCCTTCCGAGTTCGTTTTTGTCTCGTCTGGAGTCTGAAAATGGAGTTATTGGGCTGCTGCTGTCTCTTGTTCTTGTGCCTTTTTGGACGGAGCCTGTTGTGCCTGCCCCAGCGGCTGGCACTGAAGCCACTGATACAAGCTTTCCTGCAGGTGCTGCCCTCCCCAGGGACACCCTTGGTCCTTTTGTGTCTGTTCTCCAAGATCCCTTGGCGGCCCACGGGAGATGCTGGCTGCGAGCAGGCAGGTTGAACATCAGCCTGCTTGTTGAGTTTCATGCTCTTCATTGCCACTTCCAGAGGTTCCAGGAGCACCATTGGCACAAGCTGGTACTCTTTGGCCAGGTCTCTGTGACAGCTCGAGCTTCTTTTTGCCGAATCTCTCGTGAGATGGGATGGAACCTCACAGGGCTCCTCACAAGTGCCATTGTCACAGGGCGCAGGGGGCTGTGGCTCACTCTCAACGGGCGGCAGCGCTTCTTGGGGAGAGCTCGGGGCTTCCTGCGGGGACGGGGCAGGCTGTGCTCGGCAGGATCCCCGCACCGCCGACCTCAGAACACGGCGGGACCCCCGCAGCCCCGGCTCGGGCTCACAGCTCCGAGCCGAACCTTTTGTTGGGAACCACTCCGGTACCTCCTCACCAGCGCTCAGCCGCTGCCCGGAGCGCCCCTCGGGCGAGCGGGAGTCGCTGAGCCCCGAGCCGCCCTCGATGGTGGTGCTGAGCAGCAGCGAGCTGAGGCGCACGGCGGGCGGCCCGCGGCGGCGGCGGCGGCGGGGCCGGGGGCTGTCCCTGAAGGTCGAGCCGCTGTCGGCCGTGGAGCTGAGCAGCAGCGGCGGGGCGCGGCGGGACGGCGGGGCCCATTGCGGGGTGCTGCACAGCAGCGGCCGCCGCGCCGCGCACAGCGGGCCCTGCCGGCGGAGCCGCGAACCGCGCGGCGGGGATGGGGACGGCGACGGCGAAGGCGGCGACCCTCGGGGCTCCTCTTTGCGGCCGCGCGGTTCTTTCCTCTGGCTCCATTTCTTCTTCCCCGCCGGTGCTCGGTTCTCCTTCCCTCGGCCCTGGGTTTCCTGTCCCCGCCCCCGGTTCTCCGGTTCCCGGTTCTCCTTCCCGCGGGCCCGCAGCCGCTTGGCCCAGGAGGGGCGCTTACCCAAAGCCTGCGGGCGGCGCTTGACGGGCGGCGAGAAGTCGGGGTCGTCCGAGTGCGTGGAGCCGGCGCTGGAAGAGGAGAGGGCGCCGGAAGCAGCGCTGGAAGCGGCGGAGGTCGAGCTGAAGAGGCGCTTGCGGTCCTGCGGCGGCGAGATCCATCGGTCGGGCGGCGGCAGCGGGCGCAGGTAGCCGGCGCGCCGCGAGTAGGTGCGGAGCAGCCGCGGCTGCAGCGGCATGGCGGGGCCGGGCGGGCCGAGCCCGGGGAGGCAGCCCGCCCGCCGGCCGTTCGAACGGGTATCGCGAGAACTCGCGAGAGCGGCCGAGCCCGCCCACACCGCGAGGGGCGGGGCTTAGCGGGCAGAACACGCCTACCGGACACGCCCCGCCCCCCCGGTGTCGCTCCCGGTGTTGCTCCCGGTTTCGGTGTCGCTCCCGGTGTCGCTCCCGGTGTCCCGGCACTGCACGGGACACAGACGCCAAGCGGCGTTTCAGGAGCCCCGGGATGGGCGGTGCCAGCGCTGCTCCGGCAGAATTAATCGGTTTTACACCCGTGTACGTGTGTGTTACACCCGTGTACAGAACGTGTCGCTTTACCGGGAGGCTGGGGGGACACCGGCGTTGCCCAGGGGGGATGTGGATGCCCTAACCCTGGCATTCAAAAACCAGGTTGGATAAAGCCTTGAGCAACCTGGGATGGGGAGAGGTGTCCCTGCATTTGTCAGAGAGGTTGGGAATAGATTATCGTCCTGGTTTAGGGTAAATTTGGGAGAAAATTTCAATTATCAATTCAATTATCTTTAAGGTCCCTTCCAACCTCTCAGCATTCTATGGTTCTATATAGACGTGTATTCTATACATAGGTAAAAATACGATGTATTTCACGTATATCCCACCCCAGGCAGACTCCAGCTGCCATTCCCGGGGTCAGGACGTGCCCTGCTCTCCACTGGAGCTTCTCCACGTGTGATGCTTTTTCCTCACCCCGCAGAGCAAGCAGGATGTTTTATTCCTGCCCGTGTCTCCCGAGAGGCATTGAGGGTTTAGCAGAGATGCTGCAGCTCGAGGAATGACCCCTAAAGCCCTCCCGGTTTTGGTGTCACAGCTGTAACTCAGGTCATGGACACGGGACGCAGCCTGGTGGCAGCACAGCACCGGCTGGTTCTTGCAATCTGAGCCAGGCGTTGCTGGAAAGCAGCTGATGTTTTGTTCCTTTTGTTTCTTTTTTTTTTTTTTCCCCCATTGTTCTTAAAAAGCGGAGCTGTTCTGCTGATCCCTGGAAAAATCCGAGGGATGTTCAGCAGAGAGCTCCGCCTGGACCTGGAGCAGGAGAACCTGAGCAGTGAGGATCACACGGGATCCTTGGACATTCCCTTGGGGCAGCAACAAGTGAGACATCCAGGTGGTTTTACTGAGCCTTGAGAAGCAATCACGGCCCAGAGTTAAATTCTGGACCTTTTGTTCTGCCTGTGAGTTCAGTGAAATCAGGTTTTGACTATGAGACAGAAGCAGAGGGAGAATATTTGCCATTGCAGAGCAGAAAATATTTAGAGTTCTGTGTGGAACTCTTGTACTGATGCAGTGAAAGCAGAGGCCTCCTGTTCTTTCAGGGATTTTCCTGAATACTCCCCTTTCCCTATTGAGAGGAATGTTGAATTTGTCTTTACAAATGAGCTGTGGATCTGCTTGTAGATAAGGCTAGCACTGAGAGATAAAAGAAACAATGGGATGGATTCCACTAATTGATGAATGGAAAAAGACATTTGCCTTTACAAACAAACTGTAGGGCTGCTGATAAAAGAAATTGGATATCGAAAGATGAAAGAAGCAACGGGGGGAAAACTATGAATTCTATAAGAATTAAAAATTAAAAGGGAGGGTTTTACATTAGAGGACAATCTCAGGTATCAGGCGTTCCAGGAAGTCTGTGCCTCTCAAGTACCTCAGCCCATGGGGAAAGAGAGAGGGAAATGTGGCAGGGAAATTGGGATAAAAAGGAGGCTGAGTCCTCCAAAAATTTGAAAGATCCCAGGGGAATGTCCCATGGCCTCTCCCTTTATTCGAATAAAGCAAAAAGGACTCCTCTGTCTCCTTTTTGGACATAAACCTCTGGTGTTTGTGGATTAATTTTCCTGACACTACTGAACACAGGGAAATATTTAATTCTTTAATCTGAGAGACTGACACTGGTGATTTATCAGCTGCTGGTTATCAGGAATTGCAATTTGGAGGGTTTGGGGACAGAAGATGCCTGGCCAGAACTTCTGTTCTTCCAATGAAATAATCTCAGGTCCCCCTTTGTGGATTCCAAAGAAAGTCAAGGATGGACACTTGGTAGTGTTCCTTTCTCTGTCTCCTGTTTTTGTGGTTGTTTTATTTATTTCTGTCATGTTTGGTTGATCATAAACCCCACAGATCTAATGTGTGTTTATAGACAGCAGCAGATTAAACAAAGATTTCTCATTCAGACCTTCAGAAGACAAAACAGTTCCTGTCTCCTTTGGCCTAACCAATATTGCCTGGTGGAAAAATAACAAACAATCCTTCTCTCCTTTATTTTTCTAGTTTCTTCTCTAAATTAAGCTTCTTTCATTACTTGGATGCCTTTTGTCGTCCCTTATGGCTCTCAAGGAGGTCAGCTCTTGCAGTGGGTAATGCTATTTTGCTTTTTAGATGTTTTTTTCTCCTAAATGCATTACAGGGTTCTGTGCCTTGTAATTTCCGGCGAGTGCCATCGACCATTTAATTCTTTGCAATCACTGCAGCAGATGCCAAACACATTTGCAGTAATTGGATGGCACTTAAGGGATTAGCCAAGACTGCCAAGACTCAGCTCATCCAAACCACAGCTGGCTTTTTGTGCAGTTTCCATGGGAGCCTGGCCGTGTCTGCTTCTAAATTTATTTGCAATCTACATTTTGAATAAAAGTCCCCTGTGCAGGAGCCTCGTGGGCTGGCTGTGTGGCCCTGACTCTGTGACAGTGGCATAGCTGTGGCACCTCCCTGAGTGACAGAAGATGTGCAAATGCCTCCTTCAGGGTCAGGAGCCACCTGTCCCCAGGCAGGTGAAGGGGCTGCAGCAGTTTTGGTGTTGTGATCTCCCTTGGGGCTGCCAGGGTGGTTCATGACCTTTCTGCCTCATGCAAAGGTGGCAGAGAGTTTGCAGAACCACAATTTCCTGGTGTCACCTCTCTGGGCTCCCTCACTTATCCAACTTTGCATTTCTTCAGTTTTGTGCCTCCCACAGGAGCTCAGGATGTGTTTTGTGATGCTGCTTTAATCAAGGGTCACACCAGCTGCTTATGGCTTTCTCACACTCCAGGAAGATTCCCAAACCTTGGGTTTCCCTCAGCACGTTCAGAAGCTGCCAGGTTTGTGTGCAGAATGCCGTGACCTGCAGGAGGAAAGGGAGCTCAGCTCAGCAGCAGAAGGCAGCAGCAGTTCTTCATCATAAAGCACAGGGCACATAAAGGCATCAGAGATGAGCCTTGCTGGGCTCCAGGGCCTGTTGGGGCAGCTTTGTTTGGAGGGAAATTGAATTTTAACTTTAAAGAGACATTTCCTGTCCTTGTTACAGAGGGGTGAGTGATGCTGCTCTGCCACAAACAGATTGCTCTGGCTGCCCCACTCCCAGCTTGGCTGAGCTGGCTCCAGTTGGTCTGTGCAGCACAGCTGGAGCACATCAGCCTGCTGCTGAGCTGGGAGCTCAGGGGCACACTGCTTTGGGGCAGACCTGAGGTGAGCTCAGGTGCCAGGCTGAAACTTTTTCCTCTGGGAGTCAAGTCTGAGTAGCTCCTGTGTTTTTCTGTAAGGAGTTACCAGCTGGTGGTTCCAGAGAGTGAAGGGTGGAGGCCACACTCTGGATTTTCTAGAGAAAGTTTCCATGGGGAAGGTGAAGGAAGGGGATGAAGGTTTCTCCTCAGTACTTGCAGCAAGGTAAAAGCTGGCAGAGGTATCAAGCCAGGACCAATTTCATGTCTTTCTGTTACCAAATAAGTAAATACTGATCTTTTGGGTGTATTCAAGAGCAGGGTTTCACCTTTAGATCTGTGGTTAATGTGAAGACACTTTTTATTAAACCCCTTCAGCTTTGAGGCTTTGATTCAACATTCTTCTCTTATTTCCCAGTGATGCTTTTATTGTCTGACTTGAGGAGGTGAATTCATTGTAACACAGCACTGCTGGTCCAGCTGCCCTTGCACTCAGTCTCTCAGCAGTGTTTTATGTGCACTTTCATTAATTTCTCTTACTTGATTCAGTGCCAGCTCCCTCACAGAACAGGGCATGATGGTTTGGTTTCATTAGATGTGCACCATTTTTCCTTCTCCTCTGATCCTTTTCCTCAAGCACTTTCCCTTCTTGGGCTGAGGGAGAGGAGTGGATAAATGTTCCAGCTAATAATAACAACAGCATTCCTGCACTCTGTGTAGGAGATTCAGGACTTGGGGAGGAACATGGAATACATTCAAAGGCTGAAAATGGCTCTCCTGGAAATGGAGGGCTGAGTCAAAGACAGAATATATTCTGCAACATCAGCACTCTGCCATTTCTCTTCTCTTCCTACAAACAGTTCTGGATGCTCCTGTGGATTGCAGAGAAACTCTTCCCACAAGTTCCCTTTCCATTAAGGCTGGGTCCCAGCCAGGATTACAAGAGAAGCTGAACAGAGCATTTTTCTCCACACATTTCTTTGTTCTTGCATTCCATCACCTTCAGAGAGCAGCTCATGCCTGGTGTTACTTATTTCTGTAGGCATGAGCTGTAGTTTGAACAACTTCCTTTCTCAACTTTGACTCTTCACCTTTTTTTTTTTGCAGATGTTGACTTACAAGTGCATGACAAGAAACTGCTACTGCAGAGAGCTGACCTCTGCCTTTTCTCTGTTTATTTCCTTGCCAAATCTCCTCTTTCCTTCCTCCCTGTCTCTCTGCTATTTCAGTAGCTGCTCTGGCGCCTGTTTCTGAGAGAAGATGGATCTGCATCACTCAAACATTTGCTGCAGGATCATTTCAGTGCTGGAGAAACCTCTCAGCATTTCTGAGTCAGCCTTTGGGAGCCGATGGCAGCAGCGTGGAGGGTGGGGTGGGCATCAATTGGTGCCAGTTTGGCACTAGAAGTGACCAGGATGAGTGCCCAAAATCCCCAAACCAACCGTGGTGAATCACGACTGTCCTGGCCAGGGCTGTCTGCCACTGCCTGCAAAGCACATGCTCTGTTTGGGTGTAATTTAAAGATATTATTGAGCTGTTCTTGAAATCTTTCCATGCCCCAGCATCAGATGTGACCTTGCAGCGTTTCAAATGCCCCTGGATCAGGGCAGAGGTTGAAAGTTTAATTTTCACTGTCCCTTCAGGTGGCATTTGGAGGCTGAGATCAGCTCTGGGGCAGTTTAACACTGCCAGGTGGAGGAAAAGCGGGTGAGGAGCAGTCTGGGCATGTGTACCCTGTGAGTATGTGTGAATTATGAGAAGACAATCACTGTCAGCAGTGTGAGGAATTAAATATAGGTGTGACATGGCAGGAATTGAAGGAAAAAAAGAGAAAGGAGGAGTTTCAGTCCTGGAGGAGAAATCCTCCCTGGGAGAATTCCCAGACTGAGCAAACAGCCCTCCTGGGAATGGAGCAGGACTGGTTTTGGGTTTTTTTTTTTGTTTGTTTGTTTGTTTTTTTTTCATGGGAAATTCAAGATGTCAAAAAGGGAAATACCTTGCAGTGAAGATTCAGCCCTTGTCCCTTGAGAAGAACTATGAGACCTTATATTATTTGCATCTTTAACTGATAACAGTTAAACTTCCTTGGGTTATTCTTAGTCCCCTGCCACGAACGAAACTGCTTTGGTTTGAACATCCACAGATACTTTCACAAACCCAGCAATAGACTTGACTTCCAGGCAAGAAAAAAAACCAAAAAAAACAAAGTTGTGAAAAAACGGGTCATAAAAACAACAATTGTAAGAGCCTGCCATGAAGTCCCAGCTAAATTGTTTTTGCAGCTCAGTAGAATTTTGCAGCTTGTGCTGAGCAGTATTTTGATGCACATTTGATACAAATTGAAACTTTTTATTCCAAAACAGCTCTGCCACCAGTGCCTCTACTTGATGCCTCCAAAACCGCAAGAAAGTATCAGTGTTACATTCTCCTTTTTATTTAATTTTCAGTGATCAAATGTGGTTTGTACCTTCAGGCTTCACCTAGAGCAGAATACTTCTTGCTCTAAGGATTTTTTATTTTTTTTTTAAACCTTTCTCAGATTAATTGACCTGGAAAATAACTACCAAGGCTCGGGGCAGAGCTGCTCTGGCAGCACCAGGTTACAAGGAGGCCACGGGCAGGTTTGTGCTCCAGTTTTGCAGGTGCTGGAGGAAGGTTTCTTTCCCTTTGCAGAGGAACTCTAGGGATGGCTCTGGGATGAGGGATAAAATGAGTGTTCTGTTCCTTATGACGCTGGTTGTGATTCTCCTGTGATTTGGAGCAACTTCATTAAAAACCAGATCCATCTGTTTAAATTTGATATGGAATTTAAGGAGGATGAAGGACAAAATTTTCGTAAAGGCTGAGATCTTGAGAAAGATTTTCTCAGGGAAGGGATTTGTGCAGGGCAGTGGGTTTATTTTTCTGCCTAATAGAAATAAAAGGAGATACAGGAGCACAGTAATTGTTAATGGCAAACAGAAGTCAATTACAGGAAATTATATTTCTTAAATGACTTTAGCAATTACTGGCTCCTTCTGTAATTCATTGCTGCAGTGAGCTGGGGTGCAAAGGCAGGTGCTGTGTCACTGGGTTGTCACTGGCCTTGTGCTGTTGGTCTCTCATGGCCCAGGATGGAATTGGGGCAGCTCCAAAAGCCTCATGGAACTGAAATCTGGAGTTTTTGCTGCTTCTGGGGCATTTGGGGCAAGGTGAGACGGGTCTGGCTGGGATCCTCTTGCCCACATTGCTTCCTGAAACAAACCCAGGCTGCTCATTCTCTTTGTCATCTGTGCTTGTTTCCTCAAGTCCCCTTCCTGGAAAGCATTGTTTTATCCCTAGGCACATGCAGAATTTATTCATTAGTTTCTTAATTTGGGTTTTGGTGTGAAGGTGTGGGAAGCAGGCAGGTGTTTTGGTTGACTGCCAAGGACCCCGGTTCTCAATGCTCATGCAAATTTAAGAAATCAGAAATCGAACGCAATGTGTTGTTATCCTGCAAAGGCTGAAGAAAGGCTTTAATCATTAAGGAATGGTGAGAAGCTGTACCTGTGTGCCCTTGGATGCTGCAGCTGAGCTCTGCTCTCTGGCAGGACCTGAGGGAATGGCTGCAGCTGTGTCAGGGAGGGTTGGGTTGGATTTTAGGAAAAATTTCTTCCAGAGGGTGATTGGGCACTGCCCAGGGTCCCCAGGGAATGGGCACAGCCTGACAGAGCTCCAGGAGTGTTTGGGCAATGCTCCCAGGCACCGGGTGGGATTTTTGGGGTATCTGTGCAGGGCTAAGAGTTGGACTGGATGATTCTTGTGAGTCCCTTCCAGCTCAGCACATTCTGTGGTTGTGTGAACATATAACATATTCAAACATATTCATTCTAAACATTTCATGGGAGGAGGGAATGAAACCTGGGAGCACAACGGAGAAGGGAGAGGGGCTTTCCCAAGGGATGAATCAGCTGGAAAGCAGCTCAGGAAGGATGTGACTTAGTGCTCTGCTGGGTTCTGACTGAGAGCAGCTGAGACAGAGGGAGGGAGGAGGAGGAGGAGATCAGGGCTGGTGTGTCAGGTTTCCATGCACTGCACGTGTGGGTGGTGCGAGCTGTGCCTGCTCCAGCCACCGAGCGAGCTGGGAGCATGGGGCAGGTGGCTTGGAAGGCTTTATTTCTGTCTCTTTTCGATTATAAAACAGAGAAATACGTCATTGCCAAGAACAAGAAGGTTGGGGTCCTCTACCGAGTGGTGCAGCTCTCCATCCTGGCATACCTGGTGGGGTAAGAATCATCCTCTGCTTCATGTTTTGCTGTGATAAAGATGGATTTTGCTATGTTAAAGGTGGATTTTTGCTGTGATAATGATAAATTAGGGTACTCTGCACACAGTGACAGCCTGATTTCAATGCAGATAATCAGACAGGTTCATGCAGCTGCATTTTATAATGTCTAATAGGTTTTATCTGATTTTTCACCTGCTAGGGATGGCTAAATTCAGCTCCCTTTCAGATGAAGGTCGGCTTAAAAATAAACCCAGAGACTATGGCTTTGTACTGCATTATTTATGCCTTTATTTCTATATTTTTTGGGAATGGTGCCAAACCCTACTGCTTGACTCGTCAGAATAAAAAGAGCATTAACAGCCACAGTGCTGAGCCTTGGGGCACACCTGCATTTTCTGCACAGCATCGGGAGCTGCTCAGGTTTAGATGGGAGGGAAGGAAGCACAAAGGGGGAGATTTCTCTGCTGGAGTGGGCTGCAGCAGCCGGGCTCGTGGGGGCTGAGGCAGCGGGAATGTTGGCTGCTCTGCATTCATTTCAGAGCAGGGCAGCTTGGCTCAGGAATAGCTTGGGAAAGGCCCAGTTCTGCAGCAGGCTGGTCCCACTGGTGTGTTACAGGCACAGGGATCATCCCTGCTCAGACCTGGGATTATCCAGCCTGTGCTGGTTGAGTTTCTGAGGTTTTTTCAGATCGTGACACCTAACTCTGTCCCCTCGCTGGGTGTGATTCTGGGTCCCTTCACCTTTCTCACACCTCGTGTTTCCACTGGTTAGATGGCACTGATTGTGACTCCTCTGTCCCCTCACTGTCTGTGCACTGTCTGCCTTCTCACACCTCGTGTTTCCACTGATTAAATATAGCAGAGTCATTTTTACATGCTGGGGGTATTTTTAGCAAGCTGTACAGTCCCAGAGCCTGCCCCAGCGAGCAGAGACCAGTGAAGCCTCAGCAGGCTGGCATGGACTGGCTGAAGGAGGAATCCTGAGGACTAAGAGAGATACAGCATGGACAGGGAAGGGCTTTTTTCCCCCTTCGCCATCTATTGCCTCCTGCAAACCCTTGGCACTGTCACTGATGGTCCCTGCAGTGACTCCTTTGTGGCTGGGGCTTACAGGAACGTGACCCTGTTCAAAGGCTGGCTTGGGGTGAGGATCATCAAACCCTCCTGGATTATTTATTGCATGCAGCTGCCATTTCTTCATTGATTCACTGCAGAAAATGCAAGGATCTGCTTTTGAGCCCTCCTGGGAGAGGAAATCAGTGTTCTTGGGAAAAGGGGAAAGTAGGAAACTTCCCAGGGTGGGGAATGTTAACGTGCAGGTTTGTCACACGTGGCAGGTGAAGGGCTGTGTGCCACCAGGAGAGCCCTGAGAAGGGGATTTGTGCCACACATTCAGCCTCTCTCCCTCTCCCAGCCTGCCCCAGCACCCCCAGCTTCTTCAAGGGTGATTTATTGTTATTAATACTTAGCAGTGTTGTGGGGGGAGCTGGAAGCATCTCATCTGAGCCAGAGGTTTTCACCCGGGGTTCAGCAAGGCAGCAGCTCTCCCAGGGTGCAGTCAGGTTGTTCCCAGCACTCTGGCTTACAAGGGACCCTGTATCCAGCTGGGAATATTCCCTGCAGGTTTGTGCCAGGAATGCCCAGCTCACCTGCAGGGGTTCCACCTCCCCTGGTGCTGGCTGGCAGCTCAGTGCCTGTGTGCTACCTGAGAGTCCTGCCCTTGTGAAACCAGCCCTGCTCTGCCCTGCAAGCTGCAGAAGCCTCTGTTGTTTTTCATCTTGAAAAAGACACAGCCCTGCTCTTCCATTCCCTTTCTGAGGTTGCTGAGTGCAGCACAGATGGGGATTTTTTACCTCATGACCTGCCATTACACATTTCTCCCCTATTGACAAGCACAACTTGTGTCCAAGGGTTTATCCTTTATTAGCAGTAGCAGTTGCAGAGGGTTTGGTGTCATCGGCATGTTTTGATTTGACCTTGGTGTGAATTTCTCTGTCTGACTCATTCCCTGACCACCCCTAACGCTGCTGTGTTCACACAGGTGGGTGTTTGTGGTCAAGAAAGGCTACCAGGACACAGACACGTCCCTCCAGAGCTCTGTCATCACCAAGCTGAAAGGGGTGGCCTTCACCAACACCTCGGAGCTGGGGGAGAGGCTGTGGGATGTTGCAGACTATGTCATCCCTCCCCAGGTTGGCATCACCCCCGTGTGGGTGCTGAAGTGACCCATGCAGGTCTTCCCTGTGAATTAGCAGGAGCTGGGATACAAGAAAGCGATGCTGGAAGGGGTTTTCTGTTGGGAGGTTGTTTTTTTTATTTGAGATGCTGGGGGTGCTCTGCCTCCCCCCAGGGCCGTGGGCAGGCTCTCATGGTTGTGTGTGCACCCACAGTGTGAGGGAATTCATCCAAACAAATATCCACACAAAGGGTGATGTTGTATCTCAGCCTGAAAGGCCATGGAGAGAAGGGGTTGTTCTCTTCTGGAGAGAGCTTCATGCTCCTTATTGCAAGTACTTCAAAAGGAAACCAAGTTTTCTAACTCTTTGTTTATTGCAGGGTGAAAGCGTCTTCTTTGTCATGACAAATCTGATCGTGACCCCAAACCAGAGACAATCCACATGTCCTGAGGTAGGAAGAACTGAGCCCTTTGACCCCCAGACCCCTGCAAAACCGGGGGTAAGAGCTGACAGAGGACTTCTGGAGCAACAAAGAAAGGAAGGATGAAAGACAAGTGTTTTTTTCCTGGAGTGTAATAGCTCAGTTGGGAAATTACTGTAAACTTGGGAGGCTCAACTGTCTTAATTTCCAGAAGCACTGATCATGTAGAGCCTTCCTGAATTTAGGTGGTGTTGAATTTCTGCCCAGCTGGAGATGACACCAGGCAGTGATTGCTCAGGGTTAGAAAAGGCCCGTTTCTAGGAAAAGGAAAACAACTTTGATGTTGTGAAAAACGGGTTTCACTTTCCTGCTAGATTGTAAAAGGTTTAATAAAAGACAATAGGGGACAAATAATAAAGCAAAGGTTATAACGGCCGGGTGCTTTGGCATTCAGTCAAGAGCACACCTGCTGTTTTGGAGACACCCCATACATTTACCAGCCTGGTGCATATTCATAGACCTATCATACATTTTCAAACTCTGTTATAAACTATTTTCCATATTCCAGGAACTGTTTTCCTTGAGTCTGCCTTTTTAGAGCATGTGTGTTTCTTGGCTGTGGTTTTAATTTATTTTTCTTATTAGTCTTAATTTGGGCTGTGGTCTTCAATTGTTACAAATGTTTGGTACTGGTGTATCAGCAGTAGGTGTCTTCACTGGGTGTTATCCAACCAAGCAGGCAGTTCACTTACTACAAACACACTTTATCAGCTTATGTTACTCCTAAAGAAAACTACATCTTAAAAACCATTTTCAACACCACACATATAGTATCCACAGTAATATTTGCAAAAAGCCAATATTATAATATGTATTTATAACAATGTGATTTGGAGTAGTTTATGAGGAGACTTTTTAAGATCCCCATTCTGGAAAGTGCTGAACATTCAGGTTTTCATTACCTTCCAGACATGCTCAGCACCTCCCAGAACATGCCCTGAAGGCCAAAGGCATGTGGAATATCCTCTGTGGAGATGTTTGGAATGGGCTGGAGCCCCGGGGAGGAGGAGTCTGGCTGTGCAGGGAGTGCTGTGTCCATCTGCTCCATGGCACAGCTGGCTTAGTCAGGGCACTGCTGTCCTCTGGTGACAGGGGCAGATTTGGGCCAGAGGACTTTGTGGCTTAGATCCAGGGTAGGGTTATCTTAAAGCCAAGTGGCCTCCTGCCTGGTTTTGGTGAGTACTAATGTCGGTTTTTTTTCAGTCTGCCCTTCCCCAGACTGAGCAGAACCCAAAAATCAGGAGAGTGTGGCTGAATCCTGGTGGTGGGATGTGTTTGCATGACCCCAGTTACCACCTCAGCTGTGTGGTTTTAGAGAATTCACCCCACGTCAGCAGCACTTTCTCATGCCTCTGGCCCTGGTGTCCTGTCACATTCTCACTTGTGTCCTTTTCCCCCTTGCAGAGTGCCAGCATTCCCGATGCCCTGTGTGACAAGGACACGGACTGCCTGGAAGGGGAGGCAGTGGTGGCTGGCAATGGTAAGGGCAGTGTCCCTGTCTGTGCTGTGTCTGGTGTCCTTCAGAGGCCTCAGCCTGGTTTACACCCCCCAGATCTCTGATTCCACAGAGCACCAAGGCCTTTCTTTTCTTTCCTCTCTTTTATTGAGATCCCTGCCTCCCTTACAGCTCGGTGGTGGCTGGGCCAGGGAACCCCGGGCTGTTCAGAGGCACAACAAGAGATGTTTGTTCCAGCTGAGAGGCCCTTTCACAGCAGGGAGGAGAGGGAAAATGCTCTATTTTCACATGCCCTGTAGGCAAGGAGAGGAGGTGACTGCTCAGTGTGACCTTTTCTGTGATGTCTGCTTGCAGGGGTTAAGACTGGCCGTTGTTTGAAAGACAGGGGCAGCACCAGAGGGACTTGTGAGATACTGGCCTGGTGCCCAGTGGAGAAAAGATCCAAGCCCAAGTATGTGTCTGGTTTGCAAGCTTGAGTTGCTTGGCTTGTGTGTCACCCGGGGCAGTTCCCCTGTCCCCTCTGCTTGGGTGCTTGCTGGAATGTCCCTGCAGGACTGGCCCTGTGCTCCCCCTGCTTCTCTCCCTGGCTGTTCCCAGCTCTCGGGGTGTCCCCTGAACCTGCACACTCCTCACCAACCCCTTGCTGGCACTCTGGGGAAGTGGCACAGCTTGCCTGGTGCCATCCAACCTATTGGATGAAGCTGCCTCTAAAATAGCAATTCAAGATTTCACACGTGGGCAGGAGACACAGAGAACAAACCCTTCTTTTCCAGGAAACCCCTTCTGGGCAGTGCAGAAAACTTCACTGTTTACATCAAGAACTCCATTCGCTTCCCCAAGTTTAAGTTCTCCAAGTAAGTGCCACAGGTTCCTGAGCTGCTCCTGCTCAACAGATACTACCTCTCCTCCAGAAAAATGGAGTGCTTGGAAAAGGTTGGCAAAAAATGCGAATTTAAAAAATATTTGTTTGCCTTTTCTGCTGCAATGAGAACAAACTAAAGCATTGTAGAAAGGTGCATGTTCTGGCTCTTGTCCTGGGCTCAGAGAGGCATTTCTAGAATCCTATTCTTTTTTCTTGAGAAAAACAGGTGGCCCTAGAGCAGTCTGGCAATCTGTTCTGTATGAGTCCTTTTTTTGAGCCCAGATTCAGCTGGCCAAGGTCATTTTTGGGGGACAGGCCAGCAGCAGAGTCACTCGCAGGGTGACAAGGTGGTGTGCATAGAGGGTGCTGGAGAAGCCTCTTGTCTCTGTAGTCCTGGTGAAGGCGAGGAGAGAGGGAGCCGAGGTGCATTTCCCCGTTTCCTACATGCAGGATGAACGTGCTGGCAACTGACAACGAGTCCTACCTGAAGAGCTGTCGGTACAGCCAGGAGCATCCCTACTGCCCCATCTTCGTGCTGGGGAACATCGTCCGCTGGGCTGGGGGAGACTTCCAGGAAATGGCCTCGGAGGTAGGAGAGCCCCTGGGCTCGTGGGTGTCCCCAGCTGGCTCACTGCTCACTGGGGGGCTGTGGGGAGTCACTGCCCAGGCTGCACTGAAAGGTGCCAGTGCTTAAAGTCAAGCTGGTCCCATTTATCCTGTCCCCAGGGAGTGGGGGTCCTCTAAAAGGGCTGGTTTGGGCAGTTATCTTCTATTCAAACTGCTGCTCTGCCAGCAGGGATTCTTTGTTTAATTTCAACATTACTACACTGCTGGCTTAAACCACAAAAATCCACCCCTGAATAAAAGATCATCTTCCCCACTGAAGTGTGGAATGAAATCAATGTCCTGGGATGAGAAATTTCAGGATACCAGCACAGGGAGAAGTGAGGTTGTAGAGTAATGATGGGATTAGTATCACACACCTGAATTCAGCCCAGGCAGGAGTGTGTGCCCCCTTGTCTGTGACCAGAAGTGCAGCTGTTTCTTGCCCCTGGGGAAAATCTGCCCAAGGGTCTGACAAATTTGAAGACACTTTAACTGAACTAAGCTTAAACAACTCACCCTGTCTCTCTCTTTTAAGGGTGGTGTGATAGGAATTCAGATTGAATGGAACTGTGATCTTGATAAAGCCCCTTCTGAATGTAATCCTCACTATTCTTTTAGCCGGCTGGATAACAAGTCTGCAGAAACATCCATCTCTTCTGGGTACAACTTCAGGTGGGTACAGAGGAGGGCACAGTGCAGTAGCACAGCTGGGCTGGGCTGCTTGGACTCGCAGGTGCTGCAGGTTGGCATTGGATGGCAGCAGCCTGTGCCAGGCATTGCTGCAGCCAAGCACAGAGCGCTGCAGAGGAAGGAGGGAGGGAGGTGGAGAGTGTTCCTGGCAGGCTAAAACTGGCTTTGATAAGGGACCAGATCTGTTGGAAGGCATGAGAGCATTCAGAGGGGCAGGTGGATTAAACCCAGCATTGTTGTATTCCAGGTTTGCCAAGTATTACCGGGATGTTGAGGGGGTCGACTACAGGACGCTCATTAAAGCGTACGGAATCCGCTTTGATGTGATGGTCAATGGCAAGGTGAGGGCCCAGGCCACAATGTCCCAGAGCCTGGAGACAAAGAAAAGTGGAGGGAGGCAGCTCTGAGGTGAGGACAGCCTCTCTGGCTTGTTGTAGGAAAGGGCTTTTCCCATCCATCCATGTGGAGTTAACCCCAAGTAAAAGAGATCACCTGGAGTGCAGATGAGCCTGCACCTCCTCTACTTAAAACCAGGCTCATGTAAAGCCCAACAGAAATAAATGTGCCCCAGAGACTTGTTTTCCACGTGTAAGCACTGCAGAGAGAAAAGAAGCCTAATCCAGGGATGATGCAAGTTTAGAAATGCAGCCAGGGACAGTCAGATCTGAGACACGGAGACCTTCAGCCTCCAAGACTGTTCACTGCAAATCCCCCGTGGTTGTGCCTGGGAACAAAACACACCCAGGGGCAGCAGCAGCTTCCCCAGTGCAGCACCACACCCTTGAGTTTGTTTTGTGGGCTGTTCTCTCAGGGGTGACTTCATGACCTTTCTTTTTCCAGGCAGGGAAATTTAACATCATTCCTACCATTATCAACATCAGCTCGGGGTTGGCGCTCATGGGAGCTGTAAGTGAATGTTTTGTCTTAAAGTAACCCCAGGGGACCCAGAGCCCAAATGGGATGAAAATGGGATGGGGTGTTTAAATCTTCTCCAGCAGAATCTTTACTACTCAGATTACTCAGCCAGGTGTATGTCTTGTGCGTGTCCTGTCTTAAAAACATTTGTTAAAAAACCCGGTAGTCTAAATTGTCCCACAGGGCGTATATAAAATATACATGCCCTGGAAAATGAAGGAAAACACTGCTTCTACAAGTTATTATTTAATTAATATTCATTTTTAATGAGATCAGAATACTTCCTCTTCCGTTTCAAAGATAAAACACAAGTTCTTTCCCTTTGCAGGGAGCTTTCTTTTGTGACCTGGTGCTGCTGTATTTGATCAAGAAGAGTAACTTTTATCGAGGCAAAAAGTATGAGGAAGTTAAGTAAGTGGGCCTGGCTTTGTGTTAAAAATCATGGCTTTTTGTTAAGAGTGATAGAAATAGGAGGAGATACAGGAGCAAAATTCCAGGGAAATATATTATTCCAAATTATTTTGGCCAAGTTATTGGCTTCCTCTGTAGTTCCTTGCTGCAGTGAGCTGGGGAGCAAAGGCAGCTGCTGTGTCATGGCTGGACTGGCAGTGGCCTCGAGCTGTTGGTCCCTAATGACTGAGGGTGGAATCGGGACAGCTCTAAGAACCTCATGAAACTGGGATTTGGATCCTTCACTGTGTGGAGGGGCCTTTGGGGTGAGGTGAGGTGAGATAGGCCTGGCTGGGAAGGTTTTTGCCTCCTGAAACAGACGCAGGCTGCTCACCCTGTCACTGTGCTTGTTTGCCCAGGTCCAACTCCAGGAAGTCTTTGTCCAGCCCGACACTGAACGGGAATCAGAGCCCGGAGCAGCTCGATGGGCTCTAGGCACAGCAATGGCTCTGCCAGAGGGACTCGTGCTCCAGGAAATCCACACAGGTGTGGCATCACACCAGCACTGGGAGGTGGAGATAGCCCAGATCAGGGTTCCCAGAGAAAAAAAAACCTCCTCTAAAGACTGCCTTTCTTCCTTGAGATTTCTCTGGTATCCTGAACCTGCAACAGTGTGTCGTCACTATGGATTTATAAAGGATTTTTATAAAAGGACAAAGAAGGCACCAAATGAATGTTTTATATCCACTGATAGATATATCTGTACTTATGTCAATAGCCAGCGTTGTCCTGTGGCTGTGCTTTGCTTCCATGTGCAGAAAAGCTGTGATGGGAACCACCACTGGCACTTTGGGAAGGGCTGAAGCTGAAACCCAACCTGTTTCCTGCTCTGCTGCCTTGGCAGCCACTGCCTTCAGCTCCTGCCTGGGTGATGTGACACCAGGTGTGAAGCAGCAGGACTGCTCTGCTCAGGAAGTGCAGGAAATGTGGCATTGGAGCAGCTCTTGGAGCTGGGAAGGGGCTGTGACCCTGCAGGGCCTGAGGCAGGGGGGACAGTCACTTTTTATAGAGGTTAATGCACTGAGAAGCAAATTGGCCCTGGAAGCACCTGCACAGGTTCTGCCTCTTTTTTTCAGTGCCTGGTTTCATTTGCTCAGGATTGTCCTTCCTGTATCACTTCTTCCTCATTTCTTGTGGTGGGCAGATCTGGATGGGGCACTCAGTGCTTGTTTGTCACAGCACCCTGGGCTGTGCTGCAGAATGGAAAGGGCAGCTCTGCCAGGGACACAGCTGTGCCAGCTTCCTCCAAACACACCAAAGAGCAGGCAAAGTAGGAATTCTGACATCTGCCTGCTACTTCAACACCAGTAACCTCCAGGAAATACAAGGGCTCCTGCTGCAGCATCTGAGGGTGGCATCAGGGAGCTGCTGCCATCGAGTGTGTGCACAAATGGCACCAGCAGCTGCACCCACCTCTGCTTTAACTTCTTTAAAGTCATTATTCTGAGGTACAGGTTCATCCTAAATTAAAATTCACCTCTGTTAGCAGTGGCAAACTCTGAACCCAGACAGCAAACCCCACCCAGTCTAGTTCTCCCCCTCTGCTTCTGTGTATTGAGCAAAAAATGGGGCTAGGAAATAGTACTAAACAGTGCATTCATTTAGGATAAGCCATGTACCTCTGGTGCTCTGATCTCATCTTCTCTCCACGTCAGAAGTCTCTCCTCAAGGCAAACACAAGTCACCACGTGGGGAGCTGCACAAGTTACCACCACAGCAGCCCAGGCTTTTAACTGTCAGGGTTCAGCTGGAGTTGAGTAATTTCTAGATGGTGAAACACACAGTGAAGCCCCTGTGTGACATCAGGGCCTGGCACAACTCCTGAAGACCAAGCAGTTCCTCCAACGTGCAAAGCTGACTTTACTCTGCTGAAACCATTGTTTTAACTTGCCAAAACATCCTCCTGTGAGAGGACCAAAGCTATTTCCTGAGCCTAACTCATCAGGCCTCCCAGATCCCCTAGAATGTTTCCTTTCTTTAGACTGTGTAACACAACTCCTACAACCCCTGCTGTTAATAAAACATAACCAGATTCCTTCTCAGGAGGTTCTTGACTTTGACTTTTTTCTCCTTGTGTTTCATGTTCAGCAATAAAATGTGTCACTTTAGGCCAGTGCTCCCCAGGAGTGTTCTGTAAGTGTTTTTTTCAGGTCACACCAGCTTCTCTTGGTGATACAGTGATGTGAGCAAATCAATGAATCACTTACTTTTGCAGGAACAGGGACCAGTGCCAAGCACCTGTGACAGTGTAACTTACTGATGGCAGTCATGGAAGAGAACGTTTGCATATACATTTCTGTACCAAACCTTTACATCCACTTAATTGAGTTATTTTCTTGTGTCGGTGGCATTTTTAAAGTAATTTAATTATTTCAGAGTGCTGTGTTACTCCTCTACTATTTGTGTGTAGTGACAAGGCAGCACATTCAGAGGGGGGTGTAATTGGTGTATGTATCAAAACACAAAGGATACAAGGGATTATATGAGTCAAACCCCAAAGCTGCACCTGCTCTTAAGGAGAAATTACCCCTTAAGAAGGAAACAAATACAGGAGGCATCCAAGCGGTGCTTCACATTCAGTTTAATTAGAACAGTGCTACTGATTAACTTGTACTTGGACGTAATTTACCAACAGCATTAACGACACGAGCCACGGACAACAGTTTGGAAGGTGAGCTGGCCTATTGTGTAGTGACTTTTGGCAAGAGTCCCGCTGCTCCGTTATCCCCGGAGCCGCTCAGTACACGTGAACCATTCCGTACAGGAAAGTCCAGAACAGCACGTAGGTGAAGAGCCCTCCCACGAGCCCCCCCGTGAACAGCGGCCTCCGCGACTTGAAGTACTTGTTCCACCGCCGCCCGGCTTTCAGCACCAGCAGCACGGAGAGGAGCACGGAGGCCAGGAAGTAGAAGATGAAGCCGTGCAGGCCGGTGAGGCCGAGGATCCCCGCCGTGGCTCCCGACAGGGCGGACACCGAGGTGCGGCAATAGTCCAGGATGGCCGCGTTGCCCCGCACCGCCGCCTCGCTGATGAACTGCGGCCCCTCGCGCTTGGCCACCACGGCGGCCATGGCTCCGCGCCGGGCTCGGGCAGCTCCTCGCTCGCACCGACACTGAGGTGAAGCAAACACACGCTGTACGAGCCCGCCCGCCCTCAGGCCGCCGGGAGAGCCCGGCGGGCCCTCCCGCCCGTCCTCCCCTTCCTCCATACCTCTCATCCACGAGCGGCGCGCAGCCCCGCCGCTCCGTCAGGCCTCGCACCGTGCCAAGGGACCTCGCACAGCGCCCGTCACCGCGGGCCGCCCGCCGGGCCCAGCCTGCCCCGACCGCACCGCCGCCACCGCCCGGCCGCCATCTTGGCCTGGAGGCCGACGGGACGCGGCCGCACGGGCGGCGCGCCGTGAGCGGGGCGGCTCCGGATTGGCTGATTGGGTATGAGTGGGGGCTCCGGATTGGCTGACTGGGAATGAGGGGCGGGGTCGGATTGGCTGGCGGGGAGCGGGGGGCGGAGCCGGGCGAGGCGCTTTTGTTCGGGCGGCGGCGGCGACGGGGCGGACATGGCGTTCGTACCGGGACAGCCGGTCACTGCCGTGGTGGTGAGCGGGGATGGGACAGGGCAGGACAAAACGGGGGCTGCAGAGCGGGACGGGGATGGCAGGGCTATGCTGTTCGTACCGGGACAGCCGGTTACCGCCGTGGTGGTGAGCGGGGACGGGAGGGGCGGACATGGCGTTCGTACCGGGGCAGCCGGTCACCGATTTTCGGGGGATACCGTGCCAGAGGCTGCTGGCGGGGATGGAGAGGGGGATGCCGGTAGTGCCCGGGTGCGCGCTGTCAGAGGGTCGAGGTGCCGCCCCAGGGCAGCTCCGGTCGGCGGGTCCGTGGAAGGAGCGAGCGAAGGGACAGGGACACCGGTGCCGGTGCCGCCCGGCAGCGCCCCGCGGGCTGTCGGAGGGCGGAGGTGCCCGGGCAGTCCCGGTCCGCGGGCGGAGGGCGCGGCCGCTCGGTCTGCAGCGCCGCCGGCCCCGGTTGCCGCCCCAGCGGCCGCTCCCCGCCGCGGGGGCTGTCAGATTCTCCGTCCGCGATACCGGCTGGGAGAACAGGGGGGAAACTCCTCCGGGCGGAGGGACCGAGCCCTGGCCGGGGCTGCTCGGGCGTTGCTTGAGAAAAGAGGGAGCGAGCCCCGCCGAGAAGCGCGTTCTCCCGGTACCGGGACCTTGCTGCAGCCGAGCCCAAGCTCGGTGCGGTGCCCTCTCTGCGAGGGCAGGGGCAGGATAGGCACCTGCTTGTCTGGGTGGGGTTTAGGAAGCAGAGCTTTTAAAGTGAGATAATGGCTTTAATCAACACAAGCAGTGCAAGTGAGGGATTCCGTGCTTTCCCCTGGCTGGAATGGTAACTGGGGTTGTTCTTGGGTGTGTGGCCCCAGCTGAGGACACGGATGCTGTGCCCGGGGAGTTTGGAATTTAGTCGGGAAGTTCAGGGTCTGTGTGATAGGGCTGCGAGAGGAGAATCACAGAATGGTTTGGGTTGGAAGGCACCCATGAAGGTCATCTCATCCACTCCCCTGCGTTGGGCAGGAACATCTTCGATTAGATAGGGCTGAAGCACCTTTTGAGAAGTTATTGTGTCAGTTAAGACCGTGGCTTTTCACCGTGGCTCAGGATTTGCACCAGCTGGCATTTCTACAATGCTGACATAATGCACAAAGCTGGTCAGATGCCTCTGTGCATCGGGCAGTGAGGAACCTGCCCCGGGTTACAAAAGTTATCCTGAAAAAGAACCATCCTAATAATAGATTGTTATTTCTGCTGATAGGACTAGCAGGAACACAGGGCATGTGGATAACGAGCAAGATGAGGCTGGTCATGAGTGGCTGCTGGTTATCAAGGCATGAGTCATGTTTAAAGAGACCTGCTCTGGTTTTAGTGTTGTTCCTTTCTATTCCCGGGCAACAGGAAAGCTCTGAGTCATTGAGGTGCTGGGCTGTGTCCTGGGATCTCTGTGAAAGACAATCCAACTGGATCTGAAGTATCTGTGTCTGAAATGCACTTGAAATTTCTTCCATTTGTCACAATACTCAGCTGTTTGATCTCTTTCTCTTTCCAGCAAAGAATTGAAATACATAAGCTTCGTCAAGGTGACAATTTGATTCTGGGATTCAGCATTGGGGGTGGCATTGATCAGGACCCTACTCAGAATCCTTTCTCTGAAGACAAGACTGACAAGGTCAGATAATCTTTTTCTGTATTGGCTCCCTCTCCCAAAGGCTGAGACACCCATCTGCCATAGCTATTCTGTTGCCCCATTATCACTTGCAGACTGAGGTTATTCAAATGACTTCTCCACCTTTTCTATTTTCCAACATTGCACAAGCCTGTTTTTAACTAAAACCTCATAATACACTACAGTACTGAATCCTCCCATATTTAGTAGATGAACATTTAATTTTTTTTTCCCAGGGTATCTATGTAACAAGGGTGACAGAGGGAGGCCCAGCAGAAGTTGCAGGACTCCAGATTGGAGATAAGATCATGCAGGTAAGCACCAAGATAAGACAGTACTGATGTAGTACCAGCTGCACAGTGCAGAGAAGCATCTGCTGGGGAAAATAATCTTTTGGGTACTTCCCAGGACAGTTTGTGGGGTTTACAAACAAACTGAGCTGTGGCATAACCATATCCACTACGTGATTCTGATAGAACAGTTACAGGAGTGAGTCCCTGCACCTGCCTTACTTTATGTTTGTTTTTTTTTTTTCCCAGGTGAATGGCTGGGATATGACAATGGTGACCCATGACCAGGCCAGGAAGAGGCTGACCAAAAGGAATGAGGAGGTGGTACGGCTGCTGGTGACCAGGCAGTCCCTGCAGAAGGCTGTGCAGCAATCCATGATGTCCTAATCCATCATCCAGCTGGGGAGGGGGTGGGGAGGGAGATGTATAGACTGGTATCAAAGAAAGAAACAAATATTAGACTGGAACAGGTTGTCTGGAAGGAGTGCATGTTCCTACCTGTGGTAAACACTACTTTTTTATTTTAACTTCTTCTGGTGTAACTGGCAGTAGTAAAACAATACTCCCCTCAGCACAGTGCTTCTCTAAAGTCTGCCCTGCAGGTACATGGCAAGACTTCTGTAGTCATGGCTTTCAGGACAGGACAGACCCAGGTTATCTAAGAGCAACTGGAAAAGCCTTAACTTGGACAGGATTCTTCTGTAGCCTAAAAGCCTCCTATTTTAGGAGGAAATGTGGTTTCTGCTATGGGAGACCAGAGGGTTTGCTGTGCCTAAGCTTTTAGAAGGGAGCTGTCCTGTCCCCCCCCCCACCAAATTCAAATGCCAGAGTTAAGAGCTGCACAGTGCTGTGGGGAGGAGCACTCTACTAATCCTTCACTGTGTGCAAGATAGAGAGTGGCTGAAGGGTTTGGGGCATTACAGTTTCCTGCAAGGATTCCCTGGACAAAGCAGCCTCTTCAGGCAAGAAACAACTGAGTAACACACAAGTATTACATCAATGCCTGTGAAATACACTACAACTTCATGGACACTACAGTTCAGCCTCACTGGCAGGGTAAAAACCTGAATTCTCCTTGTTCCCAATTTGTACCATCAGATTAACTGAGTTTAATTTAAAGGAATATGGAGCAGGAAACAAAACAATGTTCCTGAACTTATCAGAAATGCTGCTCGTAGCTGTTGAGTTTTCAGTTCTTCATTCCACTTCTATCAGACTTGAAACGGAAGGGATTTTGGTTTGTCTTTTAGAAGGCTTTGCTTAAATCAATGATTTGTTGGATGGAAGAGATGAATATGCCAGTAATTTGCAGAAGTGCCTCTTGACCAAATTTAAACTTCTAGTAGGATACTCAGTGGTTCAAATCAACATGCCACAGGACTGAAGATTCTTGCTGCAACCCTAAGTCCATGATCTAGCATCCTGTGGTTTGTTAGCCAGTTAGCTTTACAATTATCCAAAACCTGGAGTTTTTAATCCTCTTCAGTTGATCTATACATATCTCTAGTTTCCTTAAGCAGCCTTGAGGTAAGCAGTTGTAAATAGAGCAAGAGGAGGTGGCAGACTAATTTATTCAGTACCTTACTGCTCTGCCATTGTGATTGATGCATCTCAGACTGTTCTGTGCACACCAGCAGATGCCTACTTACCAATTTTATATCTCTGGAATTACTACAGTCCTGCTTTGGAGTTTTGTAACTTAAGAATTCAGTAGTAAATTTGAAGTCTTTCAAGTTGGGAGTTATTTTTGTTACTATAAAGATACACTGCTATTTGTACTGCTTTTTTTCACTTGATTTTACACACAATAAAACAAAGTTGGTTTTCCTGAGCTCTTTCTCCTTACATTTAAGAGTGCCACATCACTTGGGTGTCTCCAGCTGAGACCTTTTTGGCTCAAGAGTAGATTGTGGAATTACTGAAATCAGTAAGGTCTGGTTTCACTGGTGGGGAACTGTCAAACCTCACCTGGGATCTAGTTTTCCTTAGGCTGACACCTAGAAAGACACATTGGGTTTCAGGTATTCCAATATAAATGCACAGATTCCCTTCTAATTACTTAGCACCTTTGAAAGAGCTTTCAGTGAAATAAGAATACAGTTTCTGTTTGTTAGGATTTTTTTTAATAAAGAGTTCAAATTGAAATATTTGTGCATTTGTTACCAACCTCATTATTGTGATGTACCATTGTGGCCAGCCTGAATGGTGGTGGACTGTGAGTTGTCTGGGAATGGTCAGCAGCAGCACTTGGATCCACAGACAGTCTTCAGTCATTACTTAAAGATATTAAGTGGTTGCTTAAACATGATCTCAGATTTTTGGAAGACAGAAGTCTGCTCTTTGTGCTTCACCTCCAATGAGAAAGACATCACTTTGGTCTTTCTCTTCCCTGTGGTTGGTGAAAAAAGAGCCATGTGTTGCTTGGACAGCTCCCACTGAGCTGTGTGTGCAGCTTCAACAGGCACAAGTGTCCCATGTGCAGCTGAGAGCTTGCTGTCCTTAAGGCATCTGGCAGTCAGTGCTTGGCAAGGCAACAGTTTGTGTTCCAGCCCAGAGAGGATCAGGGTAGAGACGAGTTCAGTTTAAAGTTTTAGTCTCCACAAGTGGTGGTTGTTATTCACAGGGCTCATACCCTCGTCTCCTGTACAGGCAGTAGTGCTGGGCCATGAAAACAATGTCAAATGCAATGGAGAAGACACCCAGGCCAAACTTGGTTGGATCTCCAAAGATTAACTTCCATTCATCTGTCAAACACAAAATTTGAGTTAATTCTGACTCCTCAGGTGTAGTCTTGTCTTAAGACACTTTAGAGAAGTTCATGTCTATTACGTGGACTGCTCAGACACACCTAAGACTGCAGTGCACACCTTATGCCAAGCTAATTAATAACTGTTCCTGTGGTTTCTTCAGGATGACTACTTCATTTTGTATCTTGGGGGAATATGAACAGCTTCGTTATCCTTTCTATAAGAACAGCTGCCCACAACAAAGCACAAATATCATTCTTCTGAGATACCCTACTGCTTTATATCTGCTTTGTAGTGGGACCTCCCACCCTATTAAAGATAGGCTCCAGCACCTCAGTTCCAGGCTTACCATTGTTGTATGACTGCAAAAACATCTGGAGAAGGCTGAAGCTTCCACCAGTGAAGTCCAGGAACACATTTCCAATGCTCCATCCCTCAGTGCTCTTGCGAAGGAAATTCATGTAGGCCTGGGAGTGTGACAAGAAGAGTGTCATGCACAGACATTTGGGACTGACATTCAAGCAGTTTTCACTACAATTCTACTGGTTTGTCACTATTAATAAATAATTATTGGTGGTTTAATCTCTTCAGACTTTCAAGAGCACACACTGCAGGCTGAGGGTGGCAGGGATATGAAATGCAAGCAGAATAATTCACATTTACCTGTGGGAAGTATTTGATCAGTGTGACTGCTAACTTAATGTAGGAGAAGCAGAACAAGAACTGCAGCCATGTCATCACCTCAGCTGCAGCCAGGAACAGCGTTGTGAAGGTGAAGATCCATGCAAGTGCCAGGAGTCCAACAACAGTTTTGGATACTTTTTGACCTGCTCTCTGAAATAGGAACACAGATATATTTTCACCTAGAAACACTGATATATTTTGGCCAGGTCACAATCCCCAGACACAAAGATACTTTGTTAAGGACAGTGCAACACTACAGTCCAAACCTGTTTTACCAGTCAGGCTGGTACCACAGGAGAACTTTAAAATTAAGCAAGTGCTACAGCAACCAGCTGGAGGTTGGCAAGACCTGATGAGCAATATTCATATCAATCATTCAAAACACTTCTGTCCCTGAGCAAGGGGGAACAGTATTCTTGAGTATTAATGGTGCATAATCTGTAACAAATCTCCAAAATTCAATCTGATGAGATCAAGAGTTCCTGTATGTGCAAAAAGCTGATAATAACATTACAGTAAAAGATTTATGGTTGCTTTCTAATTCTTCACTAGGTCTGTAGTACCTGGCAATGATGACAGATGGGCTGTTACAGTTTTAGGTTTAGAATGGCCAAAGGAAGAACTCCAAGAGAGAAACAGTTACCATCTAGAGAAAATTGGCCTGTTCAGATGAGAGGCTTTTACAATGAAAATTAAACAAAGAACCACCTGACTGGAACAATCAATGGGATTAAGTAAGATCCACTTGACTGGAACAATCAGTGTCACTTGAAAAGGGTGAATTATGAAAGGGCATTTACAGCTGTTTTAGGAAAGAAGCTGAAAAAAACCTGTGTTTGAATTGCAGGGAGTATCTAAAGTCCTATCCTAGCCTGAAGAATGCTCCAAGAAAATAGCAAAGCATTTGTGCTGTGAAGATCTGTAATCTGTGCTGGCTAGAGATCTGTTTGGGAACTTTATGAACTTGGCTGTTTGCCTCAGTTATTTTGAGTCCCTAAGGAGTTTACTTATAAGCTTGGAACATCCATGAGGCTGAAGTAGATAAGGTTAGTGGAGATGCTGCTAGCTCAGGAAAGCTGAAGGCAGCTGGCTCTTGGAAAGGCAGGTAGAAGTGCAGGGAATTTGGGATTTTGGAGCCCAAAAGGAGCAGGGAGGTGCCCAGCAGAGGGAGCTCTGGCAGAGCCCACAGGTGAGCCCAGCACCCAGACTCACCTCGTAGACGCAGCACTGAATGATGGCGACGAGACTCAGGGCTACTGCGTGGAGACTGAAGAAAACATCATTGATGGCCACAGGGTTCACCCCGCTGGGATAACTGACCAGGAATTCCTCCTAGAGGTAAGAGAAAGCAAAACCAGCCACGTGTCTTAACTCCCGTCTGCACATACCCAGCCCCCAGCACGTGTTAAGAGAGAATCATGCTCACCTTAATCAAGGGAATCCAGAAGAGCCCAACATTAAACACACTGTATGCTATAAAGCCAGTAAGGTTTAATGCTAGAAAGTCAAAGCTTAGTCCAACAACACTAGAGAAGGGGGGAAAAAAAAAAGAGAAACATGCATTAGTTACAGGCAGTTCCAGGGACAAATTGATCCTGGAATGTACTGATTTATAGGCAGTTTCTGGTGTAAGCAAAAGCTTCAGGCATTGTGACCACACAATGCTGTGAGTTCATCAGGAAGCTGGGTGAAATAACAGAGCTCTCATGGATCACTTTGTGTCTCTGCACCCTTCCATGAGCTCAGCCTGCCTGATAAAGCCCTTCCAGCCTGAATCCAAAAAGCACAAGTGCATCAGTGCCAGATCAAATGGCTTCATTTTCATATATGATAATGCTCCTACTTCGAGTCACTTAGCTCAAGAATGAGCTGGCCTAATGATGACACCACAAGGAGGTGTCTGAGAAACAGCTCTCAAGGCTGGTATCTTTGAAAATGATCAGCACAGCTGGCTCAGCCAGATGATTTACAACACGGCACCAAAAGGAATGGGTAAGTCTCCTCTATCACAAATTCATACTGGATGCCAAATCTTAGGATGAGGTGTTTGTAGGATGCACTTGGTTTCCCTCTAGCCTGCATATATAAAAGCTCACTGGGACTGCAATTATTCAGACCCTACGTTTGCCTTATTCCCCATCTTTCCACAGATAATTCCCAATAATCAAGATGGATGTAACTGAAGCTATGAACATGATTTGCAGAAGTGTTTTAGTGACTTGCAAACACATCTCTCTTTACCTTTTCCGTCGCCAGTTCTCAAAGAGTTGAGGATAAAAGGAGATGGACCAGGCGAGGAAATAGATCCAGCCAATCACCTCATCAGCATATCTCACTATGATGCTGTGAATCACTTGAAATTGAATCCTAGGCCTGATGATTAATGCAAAAAGAATCAGTTAATTCATGTTTTTTTCAGGAGATTTTGTCTTGTTTTGTTCTGAGAGAGGAAACAGAGTCCACGTGTTGAGACAGGACAATAAAGATTTGGTTGGGTTCAGCTGAGTTGCTCCCCTTTTCATTTGTGACCTTGTTATGATTGGGACACCTCCCACTCCTGAGTCTTTCCTTTCCATCCTTTCACCATGGGAATGTTCCCAAAGGTCACCTTGTGCCTGTGGCTTGCAGTCTGTCAGCACAGGCTCTGTTAGGCAAGAGCAGAGCTGCACTCCTCACGATCCTGCTGCCCTGTGAGTGTTCCACGTGCTCGCCTCTGCCTTTGCCTCCAGTCTCAAAAGCAGAAGCAAAACAAGGAAGTGAAACAGGAGTATCCTGTTGCTGTATCTGTATCTGGGCCACAAGTAAAGACAATCCAGCTTTCTCCATCTGGCTAGGCTTTTCCTAGGAGGGAGAACTGGCATCTGTGAGGAGAGGGCTCCCCTAACTGATGCACCCCAGGAACTCCAGAACAAATCCTGCACACAGTAAGAACACCACCCCACTGGACACTGACAGCCAAATGCTTACCAGATCAGAAAAGCTGATATGTAATCTTCATACTTTTGGGAGGCTCTATTAAAACCAAACTAAAGAGCCATGAGAACTCAGTCATCTTATAATTAAATCTAAGACACCACTCTGCTGCTGTGCCCTCTATTTATCTGAATACTTGGGGATTTGCTGCAGGGTTACCCCATCTTCTTAACTGCATCCCACTCACGTCCTATTTAACTCCTAGGAATAGTTACCCCAACTTTTAGGAAGCTACAGGATAGTAAGTAGAACAAAAAACCAGTTTCTCACCCAGTTAAGTTGGAATTTTTGGCATAAAGGTGAACTGTTACTTGTCCCACATCATCTGCTTTCACTTGGAAGTCTGCTTTAGTGTGACCTGCAGGGAACTGTACCTGCAAGGCAGAGCAGAGGGAAGAAAGGAGTTGCACCATAATAACAGGAGATTTTTGCATAAGGATACAAGTCTGTGCAGTCACTTACCTCACCAGGAAGTTCAACAATGGTGCTGTGCTTTGAGGAGTGTGTAATATTAAGAGTTATCACCAGTGTCTCGTTTAGTGGAGCCCTGAGAAGGCAGAAAAAACAAGTTAGGCTAGTGCCTGAGCTCAAAGGTTGCTTTGGGCTGCAGGGGAGCATCCCAAGCTCAATCCTCTCAGTAATGAGCAGCCCACACACAACAGAACCTGCCTCATGCTCAGGGGAACCAGCAACAAAGTGTGTGAACATTGCATTGGTTCTTTTATCTGATCCAGTGATGGTAGTATGGCCACATTGTGCCTCCCTCTTCTCCACACAAGTGGCAAAGTCACCAAAGGATCCTATCCTGTCCTGTCCTTGTGCTCATTACCCTTTGCTGAAACAGGGCAGAAACAAGGCACATGCACTTGGGGTGATGAAGGACAGAAATTACAGCAGAAAGACAAAACAAAACAAATAAAACCTTTCCAAGTGATACAGTTCTGCCCAGCTTTCCTAAAAAACTCCACCGAGCATTTGTTCAGGATGTAATCCTTCTAGGAAATGCAAGTTTCTCTTAAGCATCAGTTTTCAGAAAGGGAGGAACTTTCCCATGTTCCAAAGGGAAAGTAAATAAATCACGATTTTACCTCAGAGAAATAGTGATGTTTGTTGAACTTCCACTTTGTAGAGAAACCACTTCAGGGACTGACAACACAATGGCTCCATCTGTGGGGGGGGGTGAAAAAACACCCACACAAATCTTAATTACTGTGAATAGCTCCTTCAGAAGAACAGCCTATATTTTTGTGCCATAGATATTTTACCCATTGGTCTCTGCAGTATCAGATCAATCAGATAAGTACACAAGATAAAAGGCAAAAGGGGAGTTTAGCTTATTTCAAGGCAACCAAACAACTTAAAAAGAGAAGTAAATAACTGTCACTTGAACATGTTGCAAGGAAGTAATCTAAATGCTTTAAGTGCAACAAATGTTCATGCCAAGGGAAAGTTATAGGGTGCTGCAAATCCACCCTGGTTCTTGGTATGATCCTGGTGATCTAGAAGACCCAAGTGCCCCAAATTTAATAAAAAATTGTTTATTGGGCAACAAATTCAAACCAAGTACCCAGATGTCCATGAGAACGTACATTTACACAAACAGAGAGAGGTTGCACAGGTTGGCCTGGACACTTTTTTTTCCTGTTGCCACATATTACACAGTGTTCACAGGAAGTTATGTGCAGAGAAGCTCCCCAGGCAGTATTTAATCTGCAGAAGTGATTTTGGAGCATGAGGTGCACAGGCAGTCTCTCAGAACAGTGCAGGAGCACGAGAGAAGAGCTGATGGGAAGCGTGGCACAGGTATCCCTGGAGAGATGTAATATGTAGTGGGATAAATAAAGAGCTGCCCTCTCCCTTCTCTTACTGCTCTGGAGCCCTGTGGGCCCGAGCTGGGCTGACCGAACACTCACCGCCAGGCCCCAGCAGCGCCAGCCAGAGGCTCAGCAGAGCGGGGAGCAGGTATCGCGTCCTCATGGTGGAAAAGCTGCAGAAAAAGCAGAGAGAAGCTTTCCTCAGCACCCACACGGCCACACAGCCAAACCCCTCCGCTGGAAGCCGTGGCAAACAGCTGCCTCCGCAGCAGCACGGCCGCCAGCCCGGCCGGCCGAGGGACCCTCAGCCCCGCTCGGAGGGCACCGATCTCCCCGTCCCTGTGTCTGTCCGGCCGCCCCGGGCACATCTTTACCTCAGCGCTGCTCCCGTGACGGACCCGTCCCACACCAATGCACGGGACTACAAATCTCGGCAATCCCCGCGCCCCCGCCAGACCCTAGCCGCTGGCGCCGCGCTGCGGTGCACGCTGGGACTTGTAGTCCTGCCGCCCTTTCCACCGGAGCTCCGGCGGAGCGGAGTACCCGGTACTTTGGAACGCGCTGCTGCCGAGGCGGCGGTACCGGGGAGCGGGCGGGAACCCACCTATTTCAGTGCCCAGCGCCGTCCCGGTTCTTCCCTTTTCGGCTCTCACGTGAGGCGATCGCCTGTGGACTCCCCGCCCAGCGCCCACCACGCCACTGAGGCCGCCCCTGGGGGCCATCTTGGGTGTGGCGGAGCAGGTCCATGAGGGGGACACAGCTGTCAGCGGGGGGACAAGGCGGCCTGGGCGCCGTGGTGGTTTGATTTGGATAAAAAGCGTGGTTTAAAGCTGCGCGGATCAGCTGGGGAAGGGGTGGTTTGTCACTGTCACAGCGGAGGGGTGGTGGCTGAGGGCAGAGAGGCGCCTTCAGCCTGAGGGCGAAGTCCAGGTTGCGCTCCTGCCCCGTCCCTGCGGCCCCGGGAGCCGTGCGGGGCTCGGGCGGCACCGGGAGCCGTGCGGGGCTGGGCACGGTGCGTGTTGTTCCGCCTGTCCGTGCTGGGTAAGCTGACAGCCATCCTCTCATGGCCGCGGAGGGCGGGCCTGGGCCCACCTGTGTGCTGGGCATTGACCTGGGCACGACATCGGTGAAGGCAGCGCTGGTGACAGGGACAGAGCGGGGGCTGGCGCTGGCACAGAGCTGCTCCAGGGACACGCAGGCACACAGCGATAGCCTGGGAGCTGCACCGCAGGTAAGGGCTGCCAGGGAGCGCTCAGGGAAATTGCAGGACACCGGCCTTGCCTTGCAGTGGTTGGGTGCTTTGGTACATTGGGCAGAGCACAGCGGCTTTTCTGGATTGTTTTTGTGCCCGAATTGGCAGCATGTGTGTGGATATCAAAAAGCAGAATTAAATCACCCCCTGCTCATCGTTCAAGGAAGTCAAGAGGAGCTGCTCAACTTAAGGAGGACCCAGGTTTTGAAAAATTGCCTGAGACACTCTAAAACTATTCTCCCATGAGCCACCACCTTATCTTTGACACTCCCAGTCTGGAAACTGCAACCACTTGCCAACTGGAAGGGTTCTTATTTTGCACTTTAATGTGAGGTGGGATCATAACTGGGAGCTCCCCATGGAAATAACCAGGAACAAGTACTCCAGTTGAAGATCTTTACATCCATTGTGTTGGTGATTCTAAAAAAACCCCCAACTATTAATCAGAATCATGAAAAATGTGCAGTTTCTGATACCAAGGATACCAAACAGGCCAGCCCTCCTCCTGCCCGTTTATACAGCCCCAAGTACCTGTACACATGGTTCACATCTATTCCTAGATTCTGTTGCAATAGTTTTGTAATCTTTGTACTAGTCTGTCACAAGGTAACCTGAACCTTTGAAACTGAGAGAGCTTTTCCTGGGGAACAGTTTGGGTGGTTCTAGGAATAGAATATCCAGAAATGGAATATCAGCATCATCAAAATCATCAGTGAGTAAATAGGGAGGAGCTTTAGGAAGAGGTGGAGGGGCTGCACACACACATCAGAACACCTGGATTATTCTCTTTGTGAGGAAAATGAGAAGCAATAGATCAGGTGACTAAATGAAAGCTTGTAGTCAGTGGTCATGGATTTTTTTAAAAGTTATGGTTGAGTGTGGTTATTGAAGAAATTAAAAATTATTTGGCCTTCAGTTTAAGAAGCTCAACTTGCTACTATGGATTTTTGTTTTTGTCGGTTTGTGGGGTTTTCTGCAATTTTTCTTCTGTTTTCTTTTTACAGTCTTGTAGTGAATATTACTCTAATAAATGCTATTGAACTAAATGAATTCTGTCCTTCACTTCTGACTAAAGCAGCCTTGTGTAATAAACACACTGAGTGAATCCTAATGGCTTCATGCTCAGCATAATGCTTTGTGATTGCAGGGAATGGAGCAGGATGTCCAGAAAATCATAAAAGCATTGAATGAATGCCTTGCTGCTCTGCCTCAGCAGCAGCTTCAGCAAGTCACCCACATTGGTATTTCTGGACAAATGCATGGGGTTGTGTTTTGGAAAACTGATAAAGGTAACATTCATTCTTTAACATTCCTGCTCAGAGTATTATGATGCAGAAAATTAAATTGTATTAGGGAAGTGATTCTGTGATTAAACTGCCCTGTCACTTTGGTCTTCTCTAAAACAGAATTAAGAGGAGATCTGTTACGGGAATTTTGCCTTTTTTTACTGAAATTTCAGCTGCTCACTATAGTTAATGATAAAGGATTTAGCCTAATGACATCCCTGCAGGGTCAGCACAGTCATTAATGTGAAGGAAGAATAACATACTTGTGGCTTGTTAATTATTTCTCCATCACATGCTGTCTGCTACCATTTGAAAGGACTTCTGCATCATGTGAATAACTTGCAGGGGGGTTTTATTCACCTCATAAACCCCTTACCTAGATGCTGTCCAGCATCTCAATAACTACTTTTTTTGCTCCCAAAATCCCAAGACTTTTTTTTTTCCTAGCAAGTTATACATAGGCTGTCATGTTGCATTCATTTTGTTGCTTATGCTTCTGTTAGTAGGAGCTGAGAAAGGACTGTGGTCAGGATTGTGGATGCTCAGCTGCTTGCCAAGACCTAAGAAACAAAATCAGCTGCAGTGAGGTAGTCATGTGAGACTTGGTTGTGCAAATACCCAAATAATCCTTGTGATAGTGAGGATATTTGAAGAATCCAGGCCTTGGATTGCCAGCCCTGTGAGATATGGGTGGATTATCTTCTTGGCTGATGCCTTGTAAACCTACTGAAGTCTAAGGCTTCCAGAGTGTAGGTCCATGTCTTCTTTCACTTAACTGTAATGTGCTCATCTGGACAATTATACAAGTCTTATTATTAATAACAGGAGTTATGAAGATTTCCCAAAAGTGCTGGTCACTGCCTGTCAGAAGTTTTCAGAGTCTTAATTGCTTGAGGAGGCACTGTACTATTCATTACTGGCTGTAATTTTACATTAATACTAAAAATGATAAAAAAGAAAGAAGTCCAAAGGCTGATGGACTGAAGGAGCTGTTGTTGCTTTCCAGCTGTCCCAGGAGCTGCATAACAAAGCCTTGTGTGTTCATGGGCACAGATTCTTATGTCATATTGGTAAATATTTTATGTCCTAAAGCCACATGCCACTTTAGTTTCATTTCTATCAAGTGAAAGAGGGTGTTTGCTCTCATTTGTTTTGAGTGGACTAAATGAATCCAGGACCTTTGGGACACAAATAAAAATTTTAATGGCATCCTTTAGGGTTAGATTATGACTAATAATATTTCTTAGAATCCATTTAAAACTAGAAAAGTCAGCCAATTGGAAATTCAGTTCAAACAGATTTGATAGAACAGGGAATTGAGAGAATGAGAAACGTGTTTTATTTTGCATGTTTTTCATGGCACCTCCCTGCCTTCAGGGCTGCTTTTTACTGTGTGAGTGTGACTTCCAAGCCCTGTATCTAACCCAAGAATTAAGTTTTTTAGCTAGATTTGTGCGAGTCAGGAAGCTGATTCTCTTCTCTTGACTCTCTGCTCCCTGGCCAAATCCCAAGAGTTTGCCTCAGTTCCAGAGTGAGTGACCTGTCCTGTCCTGTCCTGTCCCTGCCCTGCGTCCAGGGATGGCCTGGGAGAGGTCAGAGCTGTGCCCTGGAATGTGCTGGCAAACAGTGCTTGAGCCCAGCCCCTCTTCAGTGAAGGAATGTGAAGGTTTCCTCAAAGGTGTGGTGCCCTCTGCTCAAAAGGAACTTGCAGGACTGGGAAACTGAATTAAACCCTGAATTAAGCCCTGTCCTACCTTTGGTGAAGCTTTGTTGTGTAGTACATGAGGGTTTTACTCTTTAGTACTTTGCAATCCACTGCTTAATACTCACAGATCGAGATTTCTTGTTACTTTGGCTCTGAAGGTGATGCAGCTTTGTGCTGCTCATCCTGGGCAGTTCATTTCTGGGGCAGCATTCTCCAGGTGCTGCTGTGGCACATCCCAGCTGAGGTTTTTATGCCATGCCAGCTCCTCACTCCCATAGCAGACTGTGGTTGGGGTTTTTCGAGGCTCACCTGTTATTTAGATTATATCTTTAATATCTCTCTTAAAGAGAAGCAAGGCTTTGGATACCATGCCCTGTGTTACAAAGGGTGATTTGCACTATGATGTTATCTAGGGCTGGAAAAACTAAGACTAATTTGATTGCAGTCTCTACTGGCTCTGCTTCTGATATGTTTAACAAATTATCATGTGTGTCCAGAAATGAGGAATGCCAGGCAAGCTGTGCTGCAGGGACTCACTGGATTTCTTGGATTCTGTTTTGTTTTCAGGTTGCAAGTGGTCAGAGAGTGGCACAGGCCCTGCCTTTGAGGCAGAGCAGGTCAGTCCCCTGGTCACCTGGCAGGACGGCCGCTGCAGCCCCACCTTCCTCACTTCCCTTCCCCGGCCACAGTCCCACGTGAGCCTGGCTACAGGATTTGGATGTGCCACAGTCTACTGGTATTTAAAGAACAGGTACATTGCTGCTCAAAAGGCTGTTTTTCATCTTGCATTTATGTGGCAATTAGGATTTTTGTAGCATGTTAATGCTGCTCCAGGCTGAGGGGCTGCGCTTCTCTGCAATCATAATCTTAATTAAGTAGTCAAAGAATATTTAAAATGGCAATATTTAATATAAACTAGATTCAATTAAGCATGCAAAAGTCTCTGACCTCGTAAAAATGCTACAGATCTCTAATAAAAGGATAAGCTTTTGACCATATAGGAACAGAAGCTTTAAAGTACCATAGAATAATTTTAGTCTGTAATGCTGCTCAGAGGAGCTCTGCTAATGCAGTTTGAACACTGACATTTTGCCTTGTGCTGCTTTGTGGAAAGTACAGGCATGCCTAAAACAGTAACAGAGTTGCTTGGTCTGGTTGCTGCCAGATGCTAAAACAGAGTCTCTAGATTAATTTCAGTTCCTTCCTTCCTCAGACAGAGACAGATCCTCATGAGGTGACACAAATGCTCTGCTTTGTTGTGGCGTGTCTGCAGATATAATTTTTCATTTATAACTTGGCATCAGCAAGATTTGCTCTTCAGTTTGATCTTTCTCAATGAGCCAGTCTCTTCCTCTGCAATGAGTTCAGGTTCAATAACTGGGGAAAAAAATTATTAGATCTTGTTTTTTTTTTCCACTGTGTGTCCAGCAAATATATGGAACTTGGTGTGATCTTTAGAGCTGCATAAGTCATGAGTCCAGCTGCTTTGTTTTGCTTCACATTTGTTACATTTCCATTCACATAATTTGTGGATCCCAGTGTGGGAATTTACCTATTTTTCAATAATGCTCCAGGATCAACAAAGTGCTGTTTTATTTCACACAAACAATTACTACTTTCCAGGTAATTTTTTCAGTGCTTTTGAACCTAGACAACCCATTCCTTAAAGCTGCCCTCTCTCCATCTTCCATCTGGAGATAAGTATTACTGCAGCTTGGATAACAAATTCCATTTAAAAAACCAAACCAAAACAATAAAATGCACCTCAGTGATCACACTGAGGTGGCTGTTTGATATTTAAATGGACCCATATGTCTGAATTTCCCCCTAGCAATGAAAGTTGTCTTTTCTCACTGCCTTAAAGCAAAACCCCCTCATTATTTTTTTTTTTGTTTTTCAAATATCTTATTTAAAAGTCCAGATTTTCTGAAGGCTTATGATGCAGCTGGCACCATCCAGGACTATGTGGTTGCCATGTTGTGTGACCTGAAGAAGCCACTCATGTCTGTCCAGAATGCTGCCAGCTGGGGATATTTTAACTGCAGAAACAAGAGCTGGAATACTGACATGTAAGTGCTAAAGGCCATTCAGGGGAGTTTGTGCACTGCTTGTGCCAGGCAGTGTGAGCCCCTCTGTGGGCCCTGACTTTTGATGTGCTACACATAAAAAGGGATTGAAAGTTATTCCTAATCAATTGTGGCCTGTAGTGAAGAGCTATTGAGAGTTTGCTCTGTTTAAATCTCATAAAATCTGGCCCAGTATTTTTAAAAATACCTACAAACAGCAGAGCTGAGAGACTTAGCAGTGATTCCAAGCTGTTCTCTCCCTTTCTGTGGTGGGGTGGGATGGACAGGTGTAACCACAGTGTTCCCTGTGCCATGGTAAACAGTTACCACTCTGTAGTTCTTTGAGCTGAGCTTCATAGCTTCTAAAACTTACTTGTAATAATACTTAAGAGCTATTAAGCTACAGGAAATCTTAGAAGGAATCAGTTTATTTATTTACTTTTTTATTTTAATGATTTGCTCTTTCAGGGATGAGTGCTAAGGCCTTATATATTTCAGGGCTTAGGTTAGGCCAGGACTCCCAAGCTGAAAGATCTTCTCATCAAGGTATGAAGGAGTGACAGAAGTTTGCATTTTGCTGACTGAACTTTTACTGATGTGGTGGTGTTGCTGTAGCACCTGCAGCTGATTGTGTAAGGAGTTTGTTGGACTTAACTCTTCAATATTTTATTGTGAACTACTAATTGCATGACAACTGAAGTTCTTTGATACTTAGCTGCATTTTTTGCTGGTTTTGTGATTGTCCTTTCACCCTGGACCTGTTTGTCCATATGACATCAGTAGATTAGACTTGCTGAACATGTACTGTATAATTTCAGGTACTCAGATTGCATAGAAAGGAAAACTATTTATTCTTCCAGACTGGTTTACCCAGCCCACTGGACTGGAATGCTGCCCCTGTCCAAGACAAAGCTTTCTAAATTGGTGAAAGCATCCATAAAGCCAGCAGCTGCAAATGTGTGGCCAGGTTCATCTGTGACTTCAAAGAGTTTTTTGTAGTAATGCCACACATTCCCAAACTGCTTTATTCCAATAATGTTGTTCTGCTTCCAGACTGAAAAAATCTGGCTTTCCTGTCCACTTGCTTCCAGAGGTGGGAGACCCTGGGAGCATTGCAGGCAGGACAACCTGTGCATGGCATGGAATACCCAAAGGAGCAAAAGTAGGAATTGCTCTGGGAGATTTCCAGTGCTCTGTTTATTCCTGTCTGACTGAGAGGACTGATGCAGGTATGGTCATTTTGGGATCTAATTTGTTTTTCTCATTGTTCTCCTTCAGGGTAGCTTAATAAAACACTGATTATTTTCTTTTTTCCTTTTTTCTGGGTATGTTTTAGTTCTTAATATCAGCACCTCTGCTCAGCTGACCATCTCAATGCCCTTGGGTTTCCAGCCTCCAGAGGCACCAGATCCTTCCTCAGCTGTCACTTATTTTCCCTACTTCAATGGTGACTACTTGGCAGTGGCAGCATCACTCAACGGAGGGAATGTGCTTGCAACATTTGTGGGAATGGTGGCACAGTGGGCACAAGAGCTGGGTAAGTCATTGCAAGGAGAGTGAAACACAAAACTGAGGTTGATCATCAAGGTAAAAGGAAGATGAGGCAAAGGGACAAGCCTAGAGCTGTTCCATCATGCCATAAAGGGAACAAGGATGTAATTCCTGGGTCATGCTTCCCAGATCTCTGGAATTTCCTGCTGAAGCTTTTGTACATGTTGGGACAGTCATGCTTGCACTCCACATTCATATTCCCTCTAGGCCTTCTTTTGTTTCAAGGACGGAATTATTTTGTGCAAGATGATTTTCAGAAGGCAAGGTTGGCAGATTTGAGGACAACAGCTTCTAATTTTGTGTGACTGCAGTCCAAAGGAGCCCTTTGGATGCATATTTTGCAGCACTCTAATGGATCTTAAAGACTCAAACTCATGGAATATCTTTTAAGTGCTTTAAGCATGGCATTGACAGGTTTTTTAATAATCTCTTGGGTTTTGCACTACAGAAATAAGCTCTGAAATTGTTCTTTCTGTAAGTACTTGAGGTGAATGTTGCATTCACATGGAATCCAGCCACTGAAGTTGAACTCTGCTTTAGTCTCTTTAAAGATTTTGTTTTGTGGAACTTAGCACAGTACAGGCAGTGAGGAATAGCTGTTACTGTCAGGAAAGGCAGTTGCTGTATCAGAAAAAGATTTCTGATACTGCACATTCTGGATACAATCAGATGGGGGAATTATGGTTCATAATCTTGGACACACAATGACCTGTGGAGCATGGAAAAAGATATTCAGTATTTAGCTAAACAGTGTCCACTGTAAGTGTCCACATGTGAGATACACCAAACCCTTTCTGCTTGGTAACAAGGTATTTCCCACCTGCAGGATTCCAGGTTCAGGAGTCTGCCATCTACCCAAGGATAATCCAAGCAGCCTTGGCCCAAAAGCACAGCAAGCTCTCAGTCCACCCAACCATTTTTGGAGAGAGACACCTTCCTGAGCTGTTGGCATCAGTGAGTGGCATTGGTGCCTCTGAGCTGTCCCTGGGCCACGTCACCAGAGCCCTGTGCCATGGCCTCGTGGAGAACCTCAGCTCCATGTTACCTGTGCAGCACCTGGAGGAGATGGGGGTGAGGAGGATCCTGGGCAGTGGCAGTGCCCTTGCCAGGAACGAGGTGCTGAGGCAGGAAGTGGAGAGGATTTTTCCATTCCCTGTGGTTTATGGGAAGGATGTGGATGCTGCTGTGGGGGCAGCTATGGTGATGTTCCATAGTAAATAAAGTCATTATTTGGAATGGCCTAAGATGCAGTTTCTGTTTTTTTCCTGACTCTAAAGTGTTTTTTTTTTCACTTTATTCCACATGCACTCTCGTTTGTTACAGTGGGACAAAACCCCTGCATTAATGTCTGCTTCTCCTGGGTCTGCACATTTTGCTCTGTCATTCCCATTTGTGAAATGAGAAGTAATTAGCACATTAAATTCATCTGAGTGACTGGGAAAGATCCATTAACTTCCTGCATAAAAAGACACTTCTTTCAAGGCTCATTTTCCTGGTAGGAAATATGTTAGAAAGGACTGAAAGAGACGAGCTGCTGTCTGTGACTTGGTCTGAAGCTTTTGTGTACTCCCTTAAAATTTCCAAGTTTTATTCCCTGTGTTATGCTCTTAGAATTCCCTTCTCCTCCTAGTCTTTATTTTAATGTTAAAACATTTGTACTTTTCTGTCTACATGTACGTGTCTTTTGCTCAAATGACTTTGGGAAGCAAGAAAGATGTTTCATGTTATCTGGATACAGTTTCATTCCTAGGAAGCACATGTTTCCTCTGGAATATGGACATGGTTTCCTCTCTTGCTCATTAGCAACATCAGCACTGACATTTTAATGGTGAGAAACCTGTCAGATCTTAATTACAGAGATGGCTTCATTTCCATTCCATGTCATGTTTAGGGGACTGTTGGCATGTTCCAGAGAAAATGTAGACTAAAGGTGTTGGGAAAAGTCTGAATTTGTCATGTTGTTTTCCCTCTTGCATTATTATAAATATAATTTTTATCAGCAGGTCTGCTTTCATTTTTACTGAATAACAGGAAAGAGCTGAGGATGCTGTTGCATCAAAAGCCTTTGCAGCAGGACCTGCCTATTGGTAATCTATATTTATGCATTAATAAACAGCCTTGTTACTCTGAGTACCACAGATCTAAGGAGTATAATTAGTTTGCTATCAAATAGGCAAATATATAATTCTTTTATATATTCATGGGTAGATGGCAAGCTTAGAGAGACAGCCACTTTTTTGCAAAACAAAAGACAGATAATTCCATATTCTACTCAAAATCTCAGGAAGTTGGAGGGTTGCTCCCAGCCTAACAGCCTCTGGAAAAACTTTCTTTTTTTTTTTTCTCTAGACTAGTTTTTGTCAGAAAGATCTTAAATAAATTATGTTCAGCAATATGTGAAACAGCTCTGAATTTTTGAGGGTGTTAGATCCATCCTGGATTAGATAAGTTAGAGGTTTTTTCCCCTCATAACATTAATATTTAGAGTCTTGACTGTTACATATATACATTATATATATATAATTAAATAAAACATAGGAGGAATGTGAAACAATAAAAAGGCTTTAGGACTTACTGGTTCTTGCTCAACTCTGTTCTGAATCAGCTTATCATTAAAATATTTAACTTTAAATCAGCCACTCATGAAAGTTGTCCAGAAAGGTGATCGTGGCATATTTTACAAAGTTTTGTAAATTGAATTAAAATTCAAGAATTGAAACTGTGACCCCTAGAAACAATTGCTGTTTTGTGGTTTGGGTACTGGTTTTTTGAGTATTGGTTTGTTGTTTTTTTTTTTTTGCGAATTTGAGTGTATTTACGAAGAGGAAATCTGGAGAAGAATATCCATTACTAAATGCAATTAAAGGGGAGGGAAAAAACAACAGCAACTTACTGCAATTCTTGTAAAGAGCTTTGCTAAACCTCTGGGAATAGAAGCCACTGATGCTTCTGGTTCCAGAATTGTTCTTAATTATCTTATTGCTCTATTCTCTGTTTTTCCAGTGAACTTCCCTTGGTTCTAAAAATCATCACATTTTGCAGACAAATGAAGTGGAGAAGCAAACTCTGAGGGCTTTGCAGTGCAGGCACCTTGGAGAAGGAATATCTGGCACCAAATTCCTGAAGATCAGTGGGTGTTTACTGAGACTGGACTATTTTTCAGAAGACAGGATTTTTGTCAATATTTGTAAGTTCTGCATGTATATTTGAATAGCATGGTTATTTTTAGACTCTATTATTTGTGATGTGGCAAGGTATTATATCCAAGATATTTCCTAATTTATTATATCAAACTTCTGTCTACATGGATTTCAAAGAGTTCAAGTATGTTGTGCATTTTTTAAACTAGATAATGCTTACTGGTGGTTTTTTGTTTTGTTTTTTTTTTTTATAATCCTTCCACAGATTTGTGAAGGTTATTTCCCTTGTAATTTCATACTCATGAGGAAATGCAGCTTTGTCTTCATTGTCAAATATATTACCAGCAGGGTTTGGAAAGGAAAGCACATATAATGTAGGTTTGAGCAATTGCCAGGGAGACAGGATTGAGCCTATTCTGCACATTTTTATTTATTTGTGGAAAATAAGTGGTTGTGTGTTCTGTAACCACTCACTGATGTTTTTGGCTCAATCCGCATGAGTTTAAATAAGACAAAAAATTAAAATTATATATGACTGTATTCCCACTGTATTTTTTCCTGTACTTTATAGAATTGTTTTTATTCATTTTTCACTATAGTAATAGTTCTACTGTAATTTTAGTATCTTGTTCCAAATAGAAATATTTTTATTTCCTATTTATAGGACAATGAAGTTAATAAGATATTATGTTATTCTTTCAGGGTGATTCTAAGGAGACAAAGAACTTGAAAGGTGAGCAAGTTAAATTGCAATCAGTAGTATTTTATCTGTGCTATTCTGGTTTGCTTCCAGTAACCCTAAATGTGCAAGTTTGCAAATTGATGTTTCCTTTACATGTATATTGTACAAAATTATAGAAAATGCAAATGACAAAATTTTCTCTCCTCTTCTGCTTTCACAGATAAATGTAAGTGACCCTTGATGTAAATATGAATTATTCCCACAGAACTGAAAATCCAGCTTTAATGCAGGTTTACACAGAAGCCTCAGAATGTTTCTCTTATGAAGAGAAACAACCTTGAACCATGTTCATGATGTTGTTTTCACACTGACTGTACAGAGAAAGTTACTGACCACTTGAATGTGGTTTATAATTTGAAGCTTTTAAAGATTTAGTGACATTCCTATGCTCAAAGCAATGTAGGATTTCAGAGCATGTCCCTCAGCTGGTTGTGCAGTAGTTCAGATATGAAGTGTCCTGTCTCCACTGCTGGAATTCCAGGATTTTGCATTCAGTGACACAAAAACAATATTTGATTAAAACGGGTTGATAAGAAACCAAACAACAGCAACAACAAAAGACAACCTGTTCTACCTTCAGCAGAGTGTGTTGTCTGTGAGGGTGGGCAGGCCCTGGCACAGGGTGCCCAGAGCAGCTGGGGCTGCCACATCTGGAAGTGTCCAAGGCCAGGTTGGACAGGGCTTGGAGCAACCTGGGATAGTGGAAGGTGTCCCTGCCCAGGGCAGAGGAGTTTAAGGTCTCTTCCCACCTAAACCATTCTCTGATTCTGTATTTGTTGCTTGTGTCAGGTTCTGTGTGGTTGTGAATCAGACAAGATCAGCCCTGTGGTTGTTGCAGTCACATCTTATCTGTGGTAACCTCTCCCTCTCAGTTTCCGTGCCTCGTGCCTGAGGTGACACTCGTCTCTCAAGGATCACACACTCCAAATTCCATCAGGCACTGCCATAACTCTGGCAAAGCCCTTAAAGGATAATTTTCCTGGGTGCAGGAAGCCCTCTGTGCTCAGCATCCCAGAGATCAGGTTATGGGACAAGCAGGGCTTTTTTCACATCCCTGATAGAATCATGAGAATGGTTTGTGGCACAAACCAGTCAGAAAGTAGAGAAGAAAAGCAGAGATTGTTGGGGTTTGCAATTGTTCAGGTTTTACCAATGACTGGAGGATGAGGCACTGGTTTTCAGCAGAGATAGCTGAGGCTCAGCTCTGCAGTGAAATGAACAGGAAGCTCTGGGATGCTCTGGTTTGTTTTCTCCATTCTGGAATGGGTAAGGGCAATGGGAACAGGAACAAATGGAATAGAAGTAAAGACCTACTAAACTGTTCTGGCTGTGGGCACAGTGAGAATGTGTCCATCTGCCTCATTTCTGGGATGAGAGCAGCCAATCCACTCCCTGCTTTTTCTGGAAAACATTCGTAGGCAAAAGGGGACTCATGACCTTGTAAGTGCTGACTTGAGGTGTTTGTGTCCTTCCTCGCAGGCTGCTGGCTCATCATGTCCTCCATTCTTGGGAAGATGAAGAAGTTTGGCAGTTTTGACATGGAGGAATCTGAAGTGACAGATGAACACACAGATGGGGAGGACTCTGTCCAGGAAACCCCTGACAACCTCCAGGGCCCACCCAGCACCAAGGTGCAGCCACTCAAAAGCAACATTTTTGCAAGGCGAGGCCGCTTTGTGATGGGGGACAGTGACAAGAACATGGCTCCCATGGACTCCTTCTGCCAGATGGATCACCTGATGGCACCTTCTGTCATCAAATTCCATGTGAATTTGGAGAGGGGAAAACTTCACAAGTAAGTTTGCACTGTGAGATTTGGTTGTAATGAGTATTTGACAACTGTAGGCCGTGGTTCTGAGAGCAGCATTTGTTCTCTCTGCTTGAGCACGACCATTTTTTCAGTTTCACTGTTTTCTATGCCAAATTAAGGAGTGTTGCAACTAAAAGTGACAATAACTGTTGTCTCTTGGCATCTCTAAAAATCTCTGTCTCCATGGATATTGTGCCCAAAATTGGCAGTAGGCCTCAGCTCACTTGCTTGAGGCTGCTCAGTGAATGGCCATGGCTCAGAGTGAGAACAAGGGATTGCCTGGCTCCAGGCCTGCAGTTACACTGCCAAGCTTCAGTGCCTCTTTGAAGACTTGTTCTCAGCTTTTCAGCAACAGAATCATAATTTTATCAGGAGAGTTGCTTGCACACTTTGTTCTTTTAATCTTTGCAGATGTACCTATTCTAATCTGCAGCTTACTACTTCACATGAGCAAATGAAGAACAGTGTTCTGGTAGTTGATAAAAAGCCTGCTAAATATCTGACTTTAGCTAACTGACATTTCCCCTTGTTAGGCTCCTGTCTACAGATTCCATCACAGGCTGCTCAGAAAAAGCTTTCAAATTTTATGACCGCAGAAGGATCTTTGATGCTGTAGCCCAAGGCAACACAAAGGACCTCAGTGACCTGCTACTTTACCTTAATAGAACCTTCAAGCATCTCACAGATGAAGAGTTCAAAGGTACCCTTTAGTGTCATATACCTTGACTTGCCCTCTTCTTCTTCCAGTAGTGCTCCTGAGATGAAAATAAAAAAAGATAATTATGTTACATGTCTGCAGGAGGTCCTTTAATAGCCCTATTGATTGGGCAGCCCATTGATTGGAAGGTTACAGGAGCTGAAGTTTTCTGTGAAACACTAAATGAGGTTTCTTGTCTTTTGAAAAGAGCCTCATTAATTCCTGCTTGCCTGGCTATAGATGGTGATTTGTAATCACTTCTATATACCTGCAATTTTTTGTTTTACAGAGCCTGAAACTGGCAAAACCTGTTTACTGAAAGCCATGCTGAATCTACAGGATGGGAAAAATGATACTATTCCCTTGCTGCTGGATATTGCAAGAAAAACTGGAACTCTGAAAGAGTTTGTTAATGCAGAATATACTGACAACTACTACAAGGGTAAGAGAAACAGGTGCTGCACTGAATGCTTAGGGTGCTCAGACTGAAATGGGGTCAGGCAGGGCTCTCAAAGTCTTGTGCATGAGGCCTTGTGCACCCCAAAGTTTTGGTGTGTGTTTGACAATCTGTGCATTTGTGCTGGGGCTGTGCCCTGTTAGGTGCAATATTCTGCCGTTTTTGACATACAATGATTTAATGACTTGTGTTTGCTGTTTGTGTGGTTTTTTTTCCTCTTCAGTTCTAGAGCTTTTTAGCCTGCAGAGCTCTCAGTTCCAGCATCTTACACGGAGCTGAGGGAATTGCAGTGCTGAAAGCTCTCAGTCTGTACTAAATGCTGAGGATTTCTGTCTCATGAGTGTCTCTGTAGGCCAGACTGCTCTTCACATTGCCATCGAGAGGAGGAACATGTACCTGGTGAAGCTCCTGGTCCAGAATGGAGCAGATGTTCATGCCAGAGCCTGTGGGGAGTTCTTCAGGAAAATCAAAGGGAAATCTGGCTTTTATTTTGGTAGGAGTGAGCACAGTATGGTCTTTATTGATGGAGTTGTCCTAGCAACATCCCAAGTGCAAACTGTTAAATAATCCTGTTTGTGTGGGACTGGAGGCTCAGAAGTACCAGATGGGCTGTTCTACCTTTAGGCCAAATATTTCCTCCCAAAGACTGAGCTTGTAAAGAAACAGTTGGTAGCTGATGGTGTTCAGTGTGAGCCCAGTGTCAGCTTTCCTTTGTTCTCTGAGCACTTCACCCTTTGTAACCTGCTCCTGTCCTGGCAGGTTTTTTTTTAAGCAGCTGTGCTTCTGTGATGTAGTTAAACCAAAGGAAACATATTTTAACAGCTATCACAAGAATTGGTGCTATTCCAGATAGAGAAATGAATCTTTTCTCATGGGGAAAGATGAAAACAATGTGATGTTTCTGTTTATGCACCTCTAGTACTGGGCTTTCTGACCACTCCTTTTCATTGCTTGCCATAGGAGAGCTGCCTTTGTCCCTGGCTGCCTGCACCAACCAGCTCTGCATTGTGAAATTCCTCCTGGAGAATCCCTACCAGGCAGCCAACATCGCTGCTGAGGACTCCATGGGCAACATGGTCCTGCACACACTGGTGGAGATTGCAGATAACACCAAGGATAACACCAAGTTTGTAACCAAGATGTACAATAACATATTGATCCTTGGTGCCAAAATTAATCCCATCCTCAAGCTGGAAGAACTCACCAACAAGAAAGGGCTGACTCCTTTAACTCTGGCAGCCAAAACAGGGAAGATAGGGGTAGGTGAACAAAGGTGTTTGACTGTCCCATTTGACTGTATCACACTATTGAGAGAATGTGTAAAACATTTATGCAGAATGGATTTTAAAATTTTGTTATTGGGGCCCTTTAGTTAAGAGGAACTGATGCTGCAATTTAACTGCACAGTCCTTAAAGGCTACAAAGTGTGAGTGTGTCTGTGCCCAGCTGGTGTTATTCACACACCACTGGTATGCAAGGCAGCGCCAGAGGAAACAGAAAGTGGGTCTCTGATATCATCTGAACCAGTGGAGCTCTTTTACTTTTGACTGGCTGATATAACTTATCTTCTGGCAGTTCCCATTCAAAGTGACTGTGCTCAGAGATGTGTAACATCTCTGCTTTTCTCTTGCAGTTTTGAAACAGATAATGCCAAATTTTTAGAGGTATTTTTATTTCCCCTCTCCCATCACACAGTGAGAAAATTAACTGTGTTTATTTCAGACTGTGATCTCTGCAGTGCTCCAGTGGTTTATCTTCAGCTCACTTGAACTAGAGAGAAATTAGCCTTCCTTTGTTGTGGAGAAGCTGAGGAATGAGAAGTCCATTAGCACTGAAACGTTGGTTGTATTGTTCTTTTGCAATTAGATTTTCGCTTACATCCTCAGACGAGAGATCAAAGACCCCGAGTGCAGACACTTGTCCAGGAAGTTCACTGAATGGGCCTATGGACCTGTCCACTCCTCTCTTTATGACCTGTCCTGTATAGACACCTGTGAGAAAAATTCAGTGCTTGAGATCCTTGCCTACAGCAGTGAGACACCAGTAAGTACTGCACCTCCTTGGCTGGGGAGAGCTTCATGTTCCACACAGAGCATCTTTTCCCTCATTTCCATGAAACAGCAACCTCCCACCCTGAGCTTAAGGGAACTAGAGGGATCATTTGCTGAAGATTTATGTAATATGGGATATTTTCAAACTCCAGTGTATTCTGGCCCTACCAAAATTCTCCTTTTCCTCCTGCACAGAACCGTCACGAGATGCTGCTGGTGGAGCCCCTTAACAGGCTGCTGCAAGACAAGTGGGATCGGTTTGTCAAGCACTTGTTTTACTTCAACTTCTTTGTCTACACCATACACATCACCATCCTCACTGCAGCTGCTTACTACAGACCTGTACAGAAGAATGAAAAGGTTCATTACTTCTGTCTGTGTCAAGGGAACCACCCATTGCATGATATCCCAAATTTACCTTCCATTTGAATGTGTGGCCTTAGCATCCAAATGTTACCCTTTCCTAAAGGCAGGAGAGAGATTTGACCCTGCTTGCTTCTCAAGTCTTGCCCCCTTGCTACAGCACATTGAGAAACTTAACCACTTCCTGTTCCCCCAGACATGGAGTTGCTTCCATCTGCTGGCAAGGCCAGGTGTTTTTTACCTCCAGTTCTGCTGAATAGATCTATTTTCCTGTTTTCTGCAGCCTCCCTTCACCTTTGGTTACAGCACTGGGGAATATTTTCGAGTAACTGGAGAGATCCTGAGTGTACTGGGGGGCCTCTATTTTTTTCTCAGAGGGGTAAGATATTTGAAAATTTTCCTTTTGCTGTTTGGGTAGGTGTAGGAGAGAATCAATCAAGCTTTTCCTATTCATGAGCATTGGCTGCTTAGATAATCCATGTTTTAGTCGAGACGTACAAATCATTTTCCTTAAACTGATGTTACTGCAAGGGTCCTCCCTAGATCTTGCACCAGTGTTTGTTTTGAGCTGTTCTTGTGAGGTGTTTTATGGTACCAGCTCCCTGATACAGGGGTCAGTGCTTAATTAATTCTCAGGGATACTCAATATTTCCTTGGTGCAAACCTGGTCTTTGTTCCCTTTTCTTTTCAGATCCAGTATTTTGTGCAGAGGCGCCCATCCCTCAGGACACTGATAGTTGATGGCTACAGTGAGGTTCTTTTGTAAGCTCCAAATATCTTTGATTGTATCTCATCCTGGAACAGATGAGAGTGTGGGATCTGTAGTTGAGGCTGAGGCCACCTGTAATAGGAGCTTTGCTATAATTCCCTGAATCTTTACAACAGAGTTGCCAGTGGCTATCATTGAACAAATGGCTCTGGATCAGTGACCTCCTGTGGAGGCAAAGCAAATTCAGTGTCTGAATGTTCACTGTGTCATGCAGCAGAGTTAGGAATAGATCTCCAAGTGGGATTTATGTATTATTTATGCAGAAATCCTCCCATTGCTAAGGGAGTTTTTGCCTCTCCAAGGCCCTTTTTCTTCCCAACTGGACAATCCCTTGTGCTGCTCTGTTCCCAGCACTGTGGCCAGCTCATCCCTCTGCATTCACACCACTCTTGTCTTCCAGCTTTGTCCATTCCCTGCTCCTGCTGAGCTCTGTGGTGCTCTACTTCTGTGGCCAGGAGCTCTATGTGGCATCCATGGTGTTCTCCTTGGCCCTGGGCTGGGCCAACATGCTCTACTACACCCGGGGCTTCCAGCAGATGGGAATTTACTCCGTCATGATCGCCAAGGTCAGTGCAGGGAGCAGCTGAGGAGGCAGCAGAGCCTCAGAGCTGGAACTTCTGCCAGCAGCCCCATTTTCAGGGCACACCTGGCCATGGCTGCCTCTCATATTGACTCTGCTAGCCTTTTTTATTATTTTATGAGTGAAGTGATAAAACTTAAGTGATGTTGAAAAACCCCCTGCTCTTCAACTGTATGTTTTATAGCAGTCTTGATAGGATGATGATTATTATTATCTGCCATGCTTCAAAATAACTATAATTGGGTAAGCATGGATGCAAGGAGACAGAACAGTGTAGGCAGCTCTGGTTTGAGATGGCCCAGCTTTCTACCAGCTGGAAATTTCTCCAGGTATAGATAAAATGTTTCCAAACAGAGCAATTAGCTAAGAGGCAATAGCTGCCTAATAAACCTCTCTGTGATGTAGCCAGCCAGCCCAAGAGGGGAAGAAAAATGCAACTGTCTTTATGTGGTTTGTACTCACAAAGAGGAAACTGTTCCCATGTATGTGTTGCATTTGTGTGTAAATTGTTGCTTGAATAAGAGAAAAATGTCTTCTGTATTAAAGTTTATTATCTCAGCTGGATAAACAACACTTTAATGCATGAACAGCCAGGTCAGAGCAAATGCATTCTTGAGCCAAAGCAGTATTTTCTGCCAGTTTTTGTTGCAGTTTACATTCAATTTTTAACATTTTTTTCATCTGTTTCCATGTTACAGATGATCCTTAGAGATTTATGTCGCTTCATGTTTGTCTATCTCGTATTCCTCTTGGGGTTTTCTACAGGTAATATTCTACTTGGAGTTACTTTTTTTTACTTAAAGAATCTCAGAAAAGTTTGTTTTTCGAGTTGCTTAGACTTTTCATTCCCAGCTAAAAGCTAACAAATTAACCTAATTAAAAAAAAAACCCCAAATCTCTTCAGAATAACATTTATTTGTAGTAATTTCATACAGCTTTTCATCCCTGGGTTGCAAAGCTGAATAGAAAGCCAGTCATCCTTTTCTGTGTGGAGAAAACTGAGCCAGCACCTGCTCAGAGGGTGTCAGATCTGGGGAATATTTTATAGGGCAATTTCCCTGGGGTCAATGTGCCACTGAGGGAACGTGTGTTAACTTTCTGCTCGTTTTCATTGCTTGCAACGAATCTCAAACTGTGTTTCCATTATGTGAATGTAATTCTCTTTTTTTGCCACAGCTGTGGTGACTTTGATTGAAGATGACAACGAGGGGCAGGAAACAAATATCTCTGACTATGCCAGGTGCTGCCACATGAAACGAGGCCGCACCTCCTACAACAGCCTCTACTACACCTGCCTGGAGCTCTTCAAGTTCACCATTGGCATGGGGGACCTGGAGTTCACAGAGAACTACAGGTTCAAATCTGTGTTTGTCATCCTGCTGGTGCTCTATGTCATCCTCACCTACATCCTCCTGCTCAACATGCTCATTGCACTGATGGGGGAGACTGTCAACAAAATTGCACAGGAGAGCAAGAGCATCTGGAAACTCCAGGTATGTTGGTTCTGTGAGGCTGCTGTCTAAAATCTTAGAATCTTAGGAGCTGATGTGTCTAAATAACAGGTCACTGCTTCTTTCTGATTCACCTGAAGAGTTCCTAAAAAAAAGTATTAGTTTCTTTCCCATGTATATTTGATGTTTCGCCTAAGCAGACGTTCCCAGTGTTCCACAGATGTTCAGAATGTAAGGAAAGAAGTATTTTTGTAATTGGACAAAATTATTTGGGCTTTGTATGATGGAAAATCCTGATCAGACTATGAAGAGAGATTATGCAAGGGGAAAACCAGTCTTTACCAGAATCAGTTTTTGTTTGAGGTAAGAAAGGGAACTTCATCATTTTATTCACAGGGAAGTAATTCGGCATTTTCAGTGACATATTAACAAAGGGTGGTGTTGCAGAATTACAGTGTTTACTCTAAGATGTTGACAATGATAAAAACTCAGGGTTTTTAAAACAAAGACAGAATTCAGGATTTGTTTGACTTTGACCAGCAGCCCCTCAGTGCTGTGCTTTCTCTTACCTGGCAGAGAGCCATCACAATCCTGGACATTGAGAACAGCTACCTGAACTGTCTGAGGCACTCATTCCGCTCTGGGAAGCAAGTCCTGGTGGGGATCACACCTGATGGCCAAGATGATTACAGGTGGTGCTTCAGGTAACCTGTTTGTTTGTGTATCAAGCCAACAATCTTCTGTAGACAAACAACTTCGAGTATCTGGTGGTGGGAAGCAGAACTTTCCTCCTGCAGCACTCTGAAGAGTAGAGCAGTAATAGTGTCTGCAGTGGTCAGTTTAATCTGGTTTTTGGGTCAGATCTGAGGCTTGGGAGGTGACAGTTCGTGGTACAAACTGATCCTGGAGTTGTCTGGTCATCCTTAGAATAGATCTTGGGTTTGTTGTTGTCTTTCCAGGGTTGATGAAGTGAACTGGTCCACATGGAACACTAACCTGGGCATAATCAATGAAGACCCTGGGTACTCTGGGGAGCTCAGACGAAATCCCAGTTTCTCCATTAAGCCTGGCAGAGGTGAGGCTTTCAGGGACTCAAATGCTGGTGTGGGCTGCACTGTGGTGATGGCAGCAGCATGTTTTAACTGATAGAGGGCACTCAGTGCTGTGCACCTACTCACTTCCTGATAAAGCAGTGACTGAGTTGATGGCATTTTCAGCCAGCACAAAATGCAAAGGATGAAATGGGTTCATTGTTCAGTTTGACTCTCTGGAGTCAAAACCTAGGAGCTGCTTTGGAGACCCCAAGGCCCAGAGTTTTGGAGCTCAGCATCCAGCACCAAAGCATTTAACTGTGCAGTCAGTACTTGCCAGCTGAAATAGGGAAAACTTGTGGAACAGGATGGGGAAGAAAACCACAAAGTCCTTTCTTCCTGCTTCTTTCTTCTTCTTTCATCAGCTCCCTGTTCAAACCACGTGTATATTTTTGTCTGTTTCTGTGAAGGGGAAAAAAATTAATCATTCCTTTCCTTGTTAGTTTCAGGGAAGCACTGGAAAACATTGGTTCCACTTCTGAAAGATGGAGAGAAGAGGAGAGAAGAGCCTCACAAGGCACCAGAAGAAGCCAAATTAAAACCTGTTTTGGAGCCTTATTTTGAACCAGAAGATTGTGAGGTGTTGAAAGAATCAATTCCAAAGTCAGTATAATTCTGGTTGTCTGTGCTGATCCTCACAAGGAGAACAATAGAGCACTTCAGGTACAGGAACAGGGACTTTTGGAAAAAGGTCAGAGGACTTAGGAAATTAACTTGTGCAAGGATTTATTTATTACACTAAGTGTGCTAAATAAACCATTTGTTGTTTAAGCTCATGTCTTCATGGTTATTTTTAGTACAACATTCTGTCTGCTTTTAAAGTCTCTTTTATTAAAAAATTATTTTTGTGAGCATGCTCAGGCCTTGATTTTGTGGCTCTGCTGCCTCTAAAACCAACCAACCAAATTATTATGACACTGGAAAAGCACTCATAAAAGAGCAGTAAAAGTCACCAAGGGCCCAGACAGATGTTCCTGTGGGGAAAGTTTCTTGGAAAGCAGATAAATAAATGGGGACATGGAAAGAATACAAAATCGTTTTCTCATAACACAAGAACAAATACACTCTGTGAAATTTTAAAGGTTGAATAGTCAAAATCAATGAAATAAATGTTTCTTTTACACTGTCTGAGTAAACTCCAGAAATTCACAGTTATTTTACTGAAGCTAAAAGCTTAACAGGATCCCAAATTTGACATTTATTTAGATAACAGATGAACTTTGCACAAAGTAAGAGATAGTGGTTATAGAGAATATATGTTTCAAAGGTCAGATGTATAACAATGTACAACAATAATAATCTTGAAATTAGAGAGTTTTTGTTCCTGACTTTGACAGCAACAGGGAAAAAGTCTGGTGCTGAAAATCCGTCTGGCTGGATTTACAGAGAGAATCAGGAGACATATCAGAGGAGAAATAGTCAGATGTTCTGAAAATACAGATGGAAGCCTTGGAAAGAGAGGAAAGAAAAAGATGAACTTGGGCATCTTCTTGAAAAGTGAGTAGGAATAGAAGAATTAAGGACAAGAAAATTTACTTTATTGACAGCTGCCCCATATTTCAGTGCTGGGCCACAGTGCAGCTGTGCTGGGCAAGAAAAGGTAAATGGTTTGACCTCTCCTTATATCCCTAAAGCACTTGGAGTTAACAGCTCTAACCCCCTCAGAGTGCACAAACAACTCTCTGAGTCAACAAGGTGTGTGACCAGGGCCTTCAGCTCCTCCTGGGGTTCCACCTGAAGTACAGATCATTTCCTTCAATAAATCTTGTAATTTTGCTGCATTTACTAAAATGCTGGGACATGCTGCTTTTAAAAAAAGCAATGTGTTCGTGTACAGGCTGCCCTGTGAGATGGAATTTTGGGTTGTGTGACATCACTTCTTTTACTGGAGTCAGGATTTCTCACCGTGGTCCTTTCTCATGGGGCACTAAGGAATATATTTCAAGGGAATCTTCAAACATCCAGCTGCTTTATTTGAAATAGTAGCACCATCTAGAGGACTAATAATTCTTGTTCCTTTGGTTAACATCAGTCAGGACAAATGTAATTTTATTTTCACAGAGTTTATAGGGTATAACCAGAGAAAACTGACAAAGGATTTGAAAGAATTGCTTAAAAAAGTCAGAATTTCAACTGGAAATAATCGGAATTTAATGTCTCTGGTGAACAAGGAAGCCACAGAGGATGTTTAAAGCAGGTGTGTTCAGTTTCAGATCTCTAAACCCTTGGTAGCATTCTCTAGGTGCCTCTCAAGGCTTCATTATGCTCCATTCTGAACATGGCAAGAGACAATCCACATGTAAAACAAGCACAGCTGAGTAGGCCAGACAAGCTGAGACAGTGAAAAAATTTATTATTTAAACTACTAAGAATAAACATGGAAAGGAGCTGACCAGAAAAACACAGTTAGTTGTCTCCATGCTTTGTGTGCCACAGCAAATTTATGCTTGGAAGGACACCAGGATTATGATATAGCTGGAAAACATTCATGAGTTTTCTCTTTTCCCTGGGAGGAATCCATTTTTCATAATTACCAGCCTGGGTAGAGACCTAATCCATTGCTTAAAGTCCACCCTGATTTACATCAAGAGCCTGGCCAGAAGGGTTGATCACTGCCCTGGGTAACCTGAACTCATCCTACACCTCTGCCTCCTGTCCCTTCCTGCTCCAAAAAGATCACAAAGACTGCAAGGAACTTCTTAAAACCAGAAATGCTGAAATTCAGGCTGAAAACATACATCAGAATGATGCTGTGGTTAAGAATATAAATGCCCTATATTTATGGGATAGGGTGGTGCTTGTGGGGTTTTTGGTTGCATTTCTAAAATCCCTTAATCTTCTCTGGCAAACAACAGTATCCTATTCTTTTAGAGGGAGTTATTACCAAGCTCTCAGAATTTCCAGCTAAATCATCACTTCAGTTCCTGCAGTGGGCACAGATTTATTTCCCACAGATGGGGAGGTTCAGCTTGGCAGTGAGTCCAATTCAGGAAGTGTTTGTCCTTTAGGAACAGCTCTGCCAGGACCAGCACCTTTCAGTTCCTGCTGCTGACACCACTGAGGAGGAGCATGGCCTTGCAATAGATGATCTTTATTTGGGTTGTTTTGTGGAGGTTCTGCTCACCTTGACATATTTTGCAGGTCTTGAAAAAGTCTTTTAGTTTGAAGTTTTTTGTTATTATTTCACACTGAACAAGGTTAGAAGCAGCACATGGCTCCTGTGCTGGTTTTTTGAGGCTTGTAGGTGGTAAAAATCTGTCTTCTCACAGTTATTAATTAAATTAATTTGTGTCTACACTTAATAGGAGATGATCAGGTCGGACAACTGTATATAAATATATATATATATAACCCCCAGCTCCCAATAACCACAGTGGAACTGGAGCAAGAGAAATGGAGGGTGTTGATGTGTTCACCTCCCATCAGAGGGTGACAGCTGTAATTAGCAATGACTGCAAAAGTGTGTGGGATGGAGATAGCAGGAAGGGGTGAGCTGGGCTGAGCTCCCCAGGGAGGTGAGAAGGGATCCATGAACATGTGGAAAAACAAAAACACAATCTCAATACTGACAGCATTTCCATACCTGAGATGCAATTGGTCAAGTCAGCCATGAAAACTGAGCTGCTGTGCCTTTCAAACTCCAGTAATTCCTGAATTATTGAGAAAAACACACGCCCTGCCTGAAAACCTTGGAGCCACCCATGCTGCTGTTCACGTGCCCTCTGCCACAGCTGCACTGGACTCTGGGTAGCCCCTTGTCCTAATGAAACACGAATGTTAATCCCTTCTGAGGCAGCTTTTAGTGGGCCCACAGGAGGACCCCCACACCATGTGTGGGGCTGCTGCTGTTCCCCTGGCCCCAGGACAGCCCCTGTCCCTCTGATGCCACTGTCCTGCTTTGCTGCCTCTGCTCAAATTAATGGCACACAATCAGATTTATTTGCCAAACACCAGCTCATTCTGTCACTCTTCTGTGGCCTGGATACCAGATCACTCAAGGATCTTTGCTGGAGGCCTCAAAACTCAAATACTCAAAAAACCCCACAAGGTGTGTGCTCAGCAGGTGCTACTGTGCTACAAAACACAGGGGATCCTGCCAACCCCACATCTTGAAGGGATAAAGCCACTGCACTCAGCTTCTGAGGCTTGAAGTTTTCAGAATCCCATCAACAGGAATTTTACAGTGTTTTTGTTCAAAGTGTCGTGGTAAATCTTCCAAACTCAAAAAAATTCCATTAAAAATCCCTGGCAGGCTGGGGATCGGGTGGTGTCTTGGGTATTTGAGACCAGCTTGCAGGACTTAGAGAGAACCTCTTGTGCTCCATTGGGCACAGGCAGGGATTTACCAGGCCTGGGGAGGAAGAGGATTTAATTGATGCTGCCAGATGCAGCACAGACACCCTGGGTCTTCTTGATGTGGTTCTAAGCTCTGAAGTGTTTCCCATCACCCACACCATGCATGCTGGGATTACTTTTTGCTCTGGAGAAAACATGGACCCAGTTTCTCCTACAGCAGAGGTTAATCTTCAAAATACATGGTGGGGAGCACTTATTTCTCTGGGAAGGAGGAGAAATCAGCTGAGCTCATTGGACTTCTCCTGCTGTGTCAGTGATGCTGTGGCTCCATCTCCATTATTAACATTCTCTGTTTCCGTGTGCAGGGCATGAGTGGGCATGAGGAGACGCCAGCATTCACAGGATCATCGAGGTTTTTCAGGCTCCATCATCACCCAGAGCTGTGTTCCTCAGTCATTGCTATAATCAGCCTCTAAAATCAACATTTTAGTCACCTGGATGTTGGTATGAAAGGTGGAATTGCCATGTCAGGCAGCAGGAGCAGCTCCCAATTACAGCAACTGGAGGAAGTGTCCAACTCACTGGGCCAGAAAGAGCAGTTTCCAGCCATGCCACCAAGTCCAAGTCACTTCTTCCCAAGCTGACAGAAGAGGTTTAACCCAGGCAGTTCCTCTTTTTCCAGAGCAGAATGCAGATAATGACCCACCCAGGGAAAAGGGAGCCTCAGTTCCTGTTAGTCAGAGGGGGAAAGGCTGGAGTGTTTCATGGGCAGAGAGGAACACAACATCCCTCATCACCAGGTACAGGAGTTTAGGAAACAGGTAAAGTTTTCTCTAGAGGATGACTTGCAAGATAGAAACAGCTGGTTTTGAAATATGTACTGAATACTGAAAACTGAGAGAGGAGATGATTTGCATATTAAAATAGGTTTTTGTTGAAATAATGAGTTGAAACTGAGGCAGGAAAAATATATCCTGAAAAGATGTTGGGGTATATATGATACATATCTACCCAAAGAATTCCCTTTGGAATCAATGGAAGTTTCAAACCCCAGCCCATGGATGTAGATTTATCCAGTGCCCTCCTGACTGCAGCAACGAGGGACCTGCAGGTTGGAGAGCTCTTGTTTTGGGGACCCGGAGCATTTGAGGGTTTATTTCAACTGATAGATGTTCACCTTCAATTCTGCTTCATTTATTTGCCAGAAAGATCTTTACTAGAAGTGGAAGGGCCCTGCAGGTTTGTTACAGCTCCTGAGCATTTCATATGCTGCTGCAGCTGATACAAAGTTTAGCTGTCAGTTTAAGGCCTGATAGTGGGTGAATTTCTGTTCCCCTCATGTTTTTTACAAGTCTAAACAGATCTTTGGAATGGAAATGAACCATTCTCTGCATTTAGATGGATGAGATAGATAAAAATATCTCCATTCTAAAAAAGAGAGGTTTGATGTTTTTAAAAATCAAATAACTGAACCATTAGTTCAACCTGAGTTTCTTATAACATGAAAGTACCTCCCCAGTTTTGGTGCTCACCCTCCAAAAACTACTTGAGTCAAGCAGTGGCAGCACAAATTTGAGCCAAAAAAATGCAGCATTTAGGTGGGGCCACGCTTTCCTCATGTGTATTCCTTGAGGCATTTTCATGTTGCCTCATTCCCCAGCACTGCTCAGCGTTACCAGAAACTCTGCACCACAACTGAAGATTCCCAAACTGAGCCTGAAACAGCTGCAGAACAACCCTGACCTAGTTGGGAGTGTGAGACTCAGCAGCCAAGAGAGGTCTGTGCTTTGGGAGACCTCTCTGAGCTGGGATGTGTCACACAGCAGGCTGGGCTCCCTCAGCCAAGAGCCAATTGTAGGAAAAGCTTCCTCTCTCCTGCTCCTAAAACTGGTTTTATTTTTTCCTCCAAAGGTTTTATGGCCTTGTGAGCCTCCCCCCTGCCTGTGCCCAGCCTGTGACAAACAGCATCAGCAGCAGGACATGCTCACAGGACAGAGGAGCAGCCACCACCCTGCACATCTGGACCTGCACATCTGTACAGTGAGGGCTGGCAAAGGACTCTGTAGGTTTGAGCTGTTAGGTTTTGCCTCAGGAGTGGCAGGGGACACTGAGAACTGCACAAATGCAGGAAAACTCACTGGGAAAAAAAAACCAAACTCATTCTTCCCATTGCTTATCATTATCTCATGCTTAGGTAGCCCTGACACTTTGCCAAGAGAAGGGATAACTGTGTCCTGAAGTCTAATATTGATGCCACTTACATAAAGTGGATTTTTACTGCACTTATTTCAACTTAATCATGACTGAGCCCATCCCTGCATAGGGAATTAGCCACAGATGTGGGAATTAGGGAGATGCAGGTGGAAGTGAGCACTCTGTCAGGTGGGGAGAGGGTATTATAAGGGAGGAAGGGAGGCAGCTTTGGGATTTTTGGGTGGGGGGAGTGGATAGAGGCTGAGATAGAGGATCAGGCTTCGCTCTGCTTTTCTGCTCTCTTAATGTGAGCCCTGGTTAGGATGCAGCAGGGCACTGCTCAAAAGCAGAATAAAAATGTTCCTTTTCCCTGCTGTAGAAAGGAAGGCAGAGGCAGGAGTGTCATGAGTGGAGCTGCTCACTGTGCTGAGCAGGAAGTGTAGTTTGGAAGAATAGGAAATAGTTAGGATAACAATTTTTGCCCAAGCAGAAAGAATAGACTGCACAGAGTGCCACAGTTGCAGGGAATATATTTGTGATGGAGGCTCCAGCAAACCTTCTCCATCCCCTCGTGCATGGGACTGCTCTTTTCTGGCAGGGATCTTTGGGAATCAGATCTCCAGGCACGGGTGCTGTGCAAAAATACATCACAGCATTGCTAAAGAGCTGTGACTTGTCCCTGCAGCCCAGACTGCACCAACTGGTAAGTGATATCCCAGTATTTTCCTGGAATGATTTCCCACAAGGCTGTCCCCTGGTAGGTGATAGTCACACACTTGCAGGCTAATTCATTTTCCTGTTGCTCAGCTGCATAAAGCAGCCTCTTATCTTGCAATTTATGAGCATAATGTATAAATATTTGCAAGTGCTACTCAGTTGTCTGGAGAGGTGTGGAAAGCTCTTTGTGTACCAGGACACAAGGTGATCTCAGGACAAGTTTAACTCCAAGGGGAGGAGTGAGGAGAGCATGGTGAAAAATCATGGAGGACTCCTCTGAATCAATTAAACTATGCTCAGGGGATGTGGGCTGCTATTGGTATGCTCAGTGTTTTGGATTATTTTTAAGGAACTTGGGGAATGGAATGATGACAATAAGTAATTTACAATTATTGTTGCTGTTACCCCAGGTAAAAAATGCATTTAGGTAGTGCCTTTTCCCCTCAGTGACTCTGTTGGGGTAATGAAAATCACAGAATTAAATATAAAATCTGAATAACTTCTAATGTGAGTTTGCCTGGGTTAGTGTCCTGTATCAGCAGAAGAGCAAATGCAGCTCTGACTCGCTGATGTCAGATGGAAGATCTCCAAATGCTCATTCCCTCCCATCTGGGGTTTCCTTCATCTTGTTCATTTTGGTTTCTACTGAGTCTAACACTTGCTAAGAAAACAAAATAATGCCACGTAGGGCTTCTGCTGCTTATTTGTGCTGCACAGACTGTCCAAAGTTGAATTTTTCAAGTAATTTTTAATAGGAAATGCATGTTATGAATGTTCCTGACCCTTATGACATCTCTTCAGTAGCTGAAGCAGCTGGTGACTGCTGTAAAACTGTCTAAAATCGTCACGGTCATGACAGAGCCTCTTGCAAAACCCTCCATGGCTCCTGAAAAATGCTGCCCTTGTCAGAAACGTCAGGGTGGAGCAAGGAACAAAAAAAGCTGAGCAGGTTAATGATTAAAACTGAAAGAAAATGTTTGCACAGATGTGACTGACTGTGGCTCTGCCTCCCATTTCTTGGCTGTCAAGTCTGTCTGCTCAGGCTCACAGCACCCCAAAATTCTGTTTTCAGGGAGATTAGCCAGAAACAGGCAGGGCTCCTGCTCCCTAAATCTGAGAGCTGCAGAGGAAAGGGCTCAGGGGCTCAAGGCTGCCCTGCCTGTGCCAGGAGCAGCTGTTTCACAGAGCAGGCAGGATGGAGTGGAGCTGCTGTGAGATGTTCCAGCCCCTGCACCTTTCCATGGGCAGGATGGGAGCAGGGCTCTGCCTCTCTTGTCCCAGTTTTCCCTCTCTGGATTACTGCCACAACAATATAAATAGACTTTGCTGCTAGGTCCTGTGTTCTGCTAAATCACACAGTTCTGGGTGCTTTCAGATATAGTGGCTTTTCAAGCTCAAAGTCCTGCTTGCTGCCAAACTCATTTTCTCTCCTTAGCAAAAGGATTTCTGTTCCTGTGGTTGATCAGAGGTAAAGCAAGAATCCTCAAATGCACCTTCACCCAAATTTCATGTTGCTTTAGCTATTTCCATCCTCAGAGTGACTTCAATTAAACAGTTTTCTCACAGCTTGTGTTGAGAACCAAGCTGGTGCTCTCCCAGGCAGGAGGGGATGGCAGGATCCAGCCCTTATTCCAGGTCCTTACAGCAGCAGCTAAAAGACCATCAAAGCAGCAGCCTCTGGGCTCTCACAGCTCAGTTCAGGTTTTTGGCAGGATGTGAACAACATTTCCTGGCACAGGGTTTGGAGCACAGAGCAGGAATTTGTGTCAGGCAGAGCTGGATGTGTGCTCAGCACCTCCAACCAGAGGGATCCCCCGTGCCAAATCCAACCAGCCTGGGCACAGCCCCTTTCCCCACGCAGCTCCTGGGAGCTGATTCATTACCAGGAACTGTGCAGTGCTCCTGGCGTTTCACACAACGTCTGAGGCAAATGTAATACCCAGCAGACCTGTCTTTAAAGATACTTTATGAACAGGAGGAGCTTACCTTAAATTTGTAGATGTGTTTTAATGCCATAGTCTTTGGATTAAAATGTCTATGTTGTAGTATCCAAAGATATTTTGGTTTTACTTCCAAATTTTGATCTACCTCTTACCAAAAAACACCACCCAAACTTGACTTTTTTTTGCCCTTGTCTACAGCTGAAAAAAGATTCCTGTTTTGCTGCCTACATAGTTCCTCTTAAACTCCTATCTAATAATTAAGTCAAGACCAGCAGCTGTAAATACACCTTGCAGGTCTGACTGCAAAGACAGGAGTTTTTCACATCCTATTTCTGGTGATAATGCAAAGACTCTATAAAAAGAGCAGAGGAACTTAAGGTCACTCTTCTGGTATATCCCAGACCAGAATTCTGCATTCACCATTGCTCAACAGCTCCAAAGTAGAAAAGCTGAGAAAAGCCATTACCTATCACAGGGATGTGAAACCCAACTGGCTGTGTTCCCACAGGCTCTGTGGGGATATATTCATTAAAAACTTTTAAAGGCAAGGAAAAATTTAAACACACCCACCACGTTTTCCCTGACAGCACTGTGAAAGTATAAGATTTTCTGACATAATTTGTAAATTTTTGAAGCAACAGCAAAAATTTTTGCTTGCTGGAGCACTTAGGGTCATGTCCTTATTTTTGCTTTCTGCCTTCTGAGTCGGTCCATGCTATGTAATAAACTGAGCATGACATCAAGGTGCCATTTACAACCCAAATGCAGGTGCATTACCATTTTCCTTTGCAGGCAGCGTGTAAAGTGCAGAGCAGTGATCACCTGAGATACTCCACCGTGCCATGAAATCACCTGTGAGCAACTCGGCTGTAGTAACACTCTGCTGTGTAATTATTGCCTGTGTGTCATCCCACTCTGGCAGCTCTGAAGTCAAGAGTTGTTGCCTGGCCAGTTTCTCCCTGCTCCCTAATTTCAGATGGAGCCAACCCCGGCCGGCCGCGCTTCCTCGGAGGTTCCCTGGCTCTGCTTCCCAGCTGAGCACACCGGATGCCTGGAGCAGGGTGGCTTTGTGTTTTTAGGATAGTCTGGAGCCTGAATGTGGTTTTGCTCCTTTGGCAGATGAGTTTTGGATGTTGGCAGCGGGGCCTTGCTTTGATTTTCACCGCCCGGATCCGTCCACGCCGACATGGAATTGTTGTGAGCAGGGTGAGTGCTCTGGGTTTGGGCTGGGAGAGAGGGAAACCTTCCAGAGACAAAGCTGGAACCCTTCCTTCACACAGGGGACGTGTTTGTTTCTGTTTTTCTAGTCTGTAAATGGCTCTCCTGAGCTGTGCCACACTATTTCCTTGGGCATTCAGGGGTGAAGAAGGACAGGCCTAATTTAATTTGTGTTTGTCAGCCTGGAACACTGTTGTATTTCCTAATTCCTGTGCCAAGGAGATCCAAAATATAACATCATACAAACAAAACTTTAATACATTTATCATCTTCCACCAAAAGTTTCAGCTACTGTAGTGACCACTGAAAGTCAAGTATAAGTTATAGAATAAGTTATTTCAACTCAGACTCAGAAAAACTGTGTTTACCTGCCTATTTCTGAATTAAATAATCTCAAATAATTTTTGCTCAGGGAAAATGTTGTTTTGTAGAGTTCTTTTTAATTTCTGTTAGGAGAAACCTTAATAGGAAAGTAAAAATTTCTTACTAAGAAGAGATTTTTTGGTAGCACCTGAAGTCTATGAATGCTCCTCAAAGTTTAAAAATCTGACAGGGAGATGAAGCTCTTCCTACCGAGTGTAACTTTCTGCTGATATGATTCATAAATAATGCAGAAAAGTCAGAATGAAGTTTTATCAGCTTTCCCCTCGGGGAGGGGATTTATTTTTTTATGGGCCAGTAAGAATTAGGTCGTAGGTGCTGGGAAGTGTCATGGTCTGTTCCGAGGAGCCCGTGAATGAAACTGGAGGCTCTTGGAAGTCACTTCCCCTCCTCTGCCCCCGGGGAAGGGGAGCCCTTTGTGCCACACCAGCACAGCTGAGTGTTTCTTCTGATTTGTAGGATTCTCTCTTTAGCCACATCATATAAACTGCTACTCAGATATAAAGATAGGTGTGATTTTTCCTGTTCTCAGATAAGCAGAAGGTGAGTCTGTGATAATGTCTGTAGCAATGGCAGAATCCCATTCACCATCATAGATAAATTCCCTTTTCTTACCCCCAGCACACTGGAGGTCAGATACCAACTCTTCAGATCGCTTTCAAAGTAATTCTCAATACTATAAATCAATGCAGGGTTTTTGTCTTGCTGGCCACTTCAAATAAGCCACTTCTCTGGTGGCCCCTAAGTGACAATTAAGGAGATAATGGAGTAGAAATAGTTACAACCAGAGACAACACTCTGTATCAGGTTACATAAGCTACACTGCTTAGATCTGACACTTCTCAGGCTGCTGCACTATTTTTCTCTCTGTGTCAGAGATGACAGAAAATGATAGTGCACTGAAGCTGCTGATGAAAGCCCAGCTTAGTTTTGATCTCGGCACACAATTAATTGTGATTAGAAATGAAGCAGACGCTGCCTCAGCATGGTAACAAGGTACTTCTGCTACGGTGCCTGCAGTTATTTACTTGGGCAGGCAGAGAGCTCGTTTTAAATAGACTTTTTGGCTGGGATACAGTCACATCTCCGTGCTTTTGAAAGTGTAGTCCCTCTGTATTTAAGGAAATCTGTCCTCTTTTCCCTTCCCAAATTGCTTCCTTACATCACTGATGGTTCAGCAGTCCTTCATCATCCAATACAATTTCAGTGCTATGTTTGATTATTTCCCACCTCTCCTCAGAGGTGCAGCCTGCTCTCGAGTCACTGCTAAAATCTCTGTGATGAAAACCAACTGCAAATGGGGCTTTGAGCTGCTGCCCTTGCAGGAAGGTGTTGCCATCTCTGAGCAGCTCCAGCAGCACTCACGAACAAGAGGAATTTAGGAATTTAACCTTGGTCTTTATTCCCCCAGCTCTTCATTCTCCTCTCCCACCCTTCTGGCTTCACACCTCACCCAGCTGTGCCCTTCTCAACTTGGCAACTCCTTTTGTTGACTTTTGGATTTTTTTAATCTCTTCCCAAATATTCTCTTCCTTTAAAGCCACTTACTTTGTGAAGCTATTTAATGTCCATCACGACCACGGTTGGTCCCCTTTTATTCCATTTATGCCAAGTATCCCGTTTGCCTCTTCCTGGGGATGGGAGGTATTTTTGCCCACACACTACTTTGTATTCTTTAAGTACTTGGTAAGAAGTAAATAGCAGAATTATTTATGAACTAAGCAAGACAACAGTCATTTGTTTTAGCTGTGTTTAGACTAAATGTTTATCAGTGTATTCACTGACACAACATGTGTCTGGGGACTATGTGAGTGGCATTTCCAGTGGCACAGACAAACTCCCTGTTCCCACCTCCACTGTGTCATCTCCAAGTTCAGCTCTTCTCTGCATTTACTAAAAGCTGTGGTGTACTTTGTATGCAAGTAAAAATATTTTCTCCTTTATAAATTATTTCTATGAAAGCTGTGATAAGAATTCTTAGGGAACTCATCCAAACTAGGAATGTTTCCTAGTGTGAGCACACCTGCCAATGGTAGAAAACACAATAAAAATTGATTTTCATGCCTTTTTCTTCAGCCAGCTTTTGCAAGGTAAGGAGTCCTTTCCAATATTTCAAGTTCCTATTGCATAGAGTGCCAAGAGATTACAGCTGCACTTAGGAGTGTTTGGACCCTGTAAATTCTCAGTTCTCTGTACTTGGGATTGAAAATTGCCATAATTAAACATTTGTTGTTTATGCATTAATAGACTTTCACTCAAATACCAGGGTATTTGATATTCTTGGCTCCTCTCTCATACCAGGTGTCATGTCTTTTCAAACACTCTGAACAATCTGCTTTCTGTATCTTGATACTCCCATAATGAAGGAATCCTGGTGCTAAGGCACACTGACAGCACTGTGACAGGAGCAGAAAGTTTGTGTGTCTACATTTGTCACATTAAGGAAAGTGGAGTAGGAGGGGGCAAAAATGTGTAGTTGATTTTTGTTCAAACTTTGCAGGAAAATTATTTTTACATTTGTCCTTGAGTATGGAGGCCACTCCCCTGACTTCCTTGGATCCCTGACCTCATAAATCTTCCTGGGTGTACCTTCAGTGAATTTTAATGTATCCTGAATTCACCTTCTTGCTTTCAAATTATTCTGGCTCATTTAAAATGATGCCCTTGAGTATTAGATTGAGAAACAGGGAGATAGTTATTCATTATTCCTTACAGAATTGATGCTGTGGGTGTTCCTAGGCAGGTAACATTCATCAAGATCCTTTTGTGCCATGTGCTGGTGGTCATTTCCATCCAGCAGAGTCATGGGGTTTTTTTCTTTTTCCTGAGGAAATGTTGGGAAATCACCAGGACACAAATCCTGGATGTTATCCATGTGATAATTTAGCTAAGCTCACCTTGGGCATCGTTTTCAGTCTGCTGCTTCTGCTGTTCCAATGCAGTGAAAACTTTCAGGGATTTTTCTTTGTTCTTTTCACGTCTGGAACTTTCCTTTATCCATTTTCTGTTGCACAGATCTTTGTGGGATTTACCACTTTTCTGAAATTATCTTGGTCAAGAGCAGACTGTTCAGATTAACTGTAAAGATGCCCAACTTTAGGGCTACTTATAAAAGTCATCTTGCTCTTTCTGCTTCTCTAAATAACACACACTGTCACTGTGACTGACAGGCTCCTTTCAGTTTAATTTAGGCACAGCCTTGAATTTATGGTTCTCCTGGTCCCACTTTTAATGGTACTTGTCACAGACTGAAATTTAATGAGTCATGTGTGTAACCCTCCAGATTTGACACATGAAATGGTGGGGGTGTGTGCTTAACAGCTGAAAAATGAGAAATGTTGGGGGGAAAAAGAATCAATATTTGTGTGTTTACACACAAGAAGAGATTGTAAACAGGTAATTTGGTCACCACACTTCCTTCAAAGGAGCAGGGGTCAAGTAACTGATGTCTCTCTACTGCAGAAACATGATTAAAGATAACAACGAAATTGTTCCACTAATGGGCAAGAAAACAAACCCTCCTGGAATTCCCCCTGCAAACCAGCAAGAGAAAAAGGTGACTGAAGGCACTCCCACCAAGAAAAGGTAGGACTCCAGTTCAGTGTAAACCACAAAAACTCCCTGCTTTATCTCCTTTAGGAGATCTTTGCACTGCAATACCACCAGCATCTTTGTTCTGTGTAACCTCACAAGAATCTGATCTACTGATGGTTAATCACAAGAATCTGATCTACTGATGGTTAATGTTTGATATAAAGTGATCTTTTTTTTTTTTACGAGATCACATGGAAGAACACACCAGGTTTTATGTAAGACATGCTGGCCTGAAAAAAGGGAGCACTTCAAGCTTAGCCTCAAATGGAAATGTGACAGATTATGGAGAGGCAGAGGACTGGGACAGCAAGAGCTTTGAAAAATCCTACCACAAACAGAAATCTAAATTCACTCTATTTTTCGTTAGTCTGATTAATGAGACTTTTTTGCTGTTTTATAAAATATTCACTTTCATTCATAATTGATATTAGGGAATTAATAAAGGGATTGAGGGTTTGTATTTAATATGAGTGGGGAAATATAAGCTGTAATTCCTGCCTGATTCTATGAAGTCAACTAAGTTACTGTAGAGTGAGGATGAATTTTCATTCATAAACTTTTCATTCTGGATAATAACTGGTTATTATGGCAATTTCTGAAACTCTGAAGGCCTGGCCAATTGTGGCTGTTCTGACATTTATAATTCTCACTAATCAGAGGAATCACTTTTCACAGGAATGGTGCCATTAGTTATTTGAGATCCACTGCCTGGGTGGTCTAATTGGTCTTTTTGTCATTAAATTCAAGAAGAGAAGCTCTTTGGGGGCACACGGAGGGAGACAAGGTGTGTGAACAGCTCATGATACACCCAGCACTTCAAAAAGGGCCAATTCCACGGCAGATTGTGCAGTTATAGGAATATTGCCATAGCCAAGCCCTCAATTACTTAACTCCTATCTCGCATTCATTGTGGCCTCAGGAACAGTAACCCTGGGGTTTTTCCCACCTCTCCAGGCAGAGCTCAGGGTGTGGCTGACAGCATTCCTGTAACACACAGCGCAGATCACGTGGATTTTAACGCAGGGCTTTAAATATTCCATTAATTATGGGTTCCAATGCTGCTTCATCCTGTTCCTTCAAAACTCTCCCTGCACTGCCCCACCAGCAGCTGCTGCACTCCCAGGGTGACATTTCTCACTCTCAGCGTGTACTGGCAATATTCACTTTCCTCAAAGACGGTGGCATTCCCTGCTGGAAGCTGCTGGAATTTGGGTGGACTGGGTGTGTAACTGAGCACAGGAAATCCGAGGGGCAGGAGGGGAGGAGGCTGCTGATGGCTGTGGGCAGAGCAGAGCAGCTGGCCACGTCAGCCCTTGGCTATTTGATGGCACCTTGCTTTGTGCCCTGGCTTTTGGGGTGTTTTTTTTTCCCCCCAAGCCAGGAGAGGTGAGGTCTGAGCCCCCCACCCAAATCAGGGTTCCCTTCCCAGCTGCTGCTGGATGCCAGAATTAACCCCTGGCTCATCGAGCCATTGGAAAACAAGAGGAAATTAGATACTGCTATTTTTAGCAAATATCAGCAGGTTATTCAGTCGTGTCCTAATAATACACTGCATTTTACCATCAATGCAAGCACTTCAACAAGGTTTTTTGGGAGAGATGCAGTTAGGAAAAAAATGCCCTTTGGACAAACCCATAAATCTTAGGTGAATTGGAAAGGTTTTCCAGGTGACTACTGCAACATTTTAGAAATGTAAGGCAGTTTCTGAACAACAGCCCCTGTGGGAGTTGCTGCATCCACCACTGAAACTCCTCTTCCTGTGGTGAGCTGTAGCAATGTTTCACTGAGATCCAGTAAAACCAAGCCATTGCTTTTTGCCTCTCAACTCTGAAGGCTTTTAAAAGGTGAAATTTTTCTTTTCATATCACTTTTCTTGTGGTGCTCCAAATTTTATTTCTTTTTGCTATAATTATTTATATCATTATTTATAGGGAAAACAGTTTAATGTCATGCAGGCAAGAGGACACATTCAACCCTGGCTGATGGAAATGCCTGAAGTCACTGAATGTGTGACCTTTGAAACTTTCTGATTTAATCACTATCACTGCTAATGGATTTGAAATGATCCATCCTGATGGTTCCTGGCTGGAAGAGCAGGGACTGGGATTTTTAAAAAAAAAAAAAAAAAAGGCATTTTTGTGTGGCTAGGCAGTGGCAGGAGCTGGGTGCAAGGCTGGTTTAGAGATTGCTGCTCACACAAGTCAGGATCTGATGCCATGTGTTCTAAAAATACCTTGGGAATTTTGCCCATCTGCCATCCTGGAAGAGCTGGGCACAGGCTGCAGGTTGGGATTCCCTCAGGGATCAGCCTCTGCTCCAGCTCAGCTTTAATGCCACGAGAGATAAATTGTCAGGCTTGCCCTTGGTAATTCTTTTCTTGGTTTATGGTTGGGCTTGGCATTTATCACTGATTTTTTTTTTTTTTTTTAAATGCACTGTCTTTAACAGTTCCCACTTTTTCCTGGAGATTGATGGTTTTGAAAGCAATGCCACTCCCAGTAACACCTCTCCCCCCGTGTTTTCCAAACCCATGGATTCAAATATTCGCCCGTGGTAAGTTACAGAAGCAATGGTCCTGCTGCAAATCTATTTATTGTCTTCACAGCAGCTTCCCCTTAATTCTCCTTGGTCTCCAGTGCCAGAATTTCACTTGACTTTTCATAGTTTTGGTCACTTCAAAGACAGAACTTCACTGGACATTTATCTTTGGTTTTATCTACTGCTGTCATTTCCGTGGATTACATTAAGCCTCAGATCTGAATAAATATTAAATCAGTATTTTTTTTTTAAATCTTAGCCTCTTATTTATAATGCATTAGAACAAATTTCATGCTCTCATCTTGGGTGTTTTCTGCTGTGTGAAGATCACAGCCTAATTTAGAACTCTGTTCCCAGCTGGCTGCTGACGTTTTCCCTCTATTGCTCATTAACAATCAAACGTGGAAATGCTGAATCTGAAATATTTAAAGCAGCCATTTATGCTGAATGAATAGAGAAAAATTACAACTGGGAAGAATACACTTAATTTTTAAAAAATGTGAGAGGTGCTAACAGCCAATAATTATGAGTAAGGGAAATATGCCACAAATCTGGCACAGGTTCAGAATGGCCAAAGGTTTTTGGGTCTGAGGATGTCTGGTCAGCTTTTAGGAATTGGCTGACAGGCTGATTTTTGGTTTCAGAGGAGAGGTGTCCAAATTTCTCCCTCTCACTCAGGAAGTGACCTGCACATGTGCTTTGTCACCACATTACTCAGCTTTCTGCAGAGATGAGACAGATGGAATAAGAATGAACTCGGAGCTCCCAGCTTTATTTCAAAGAGAAGGGAATACCTGCAGAGTAATGCTGTCCATGTATCTGTTTTGCTAATAATTAATAGCTCAGGTTCCCTGAATTATTAACCTGAGGTAGTTCATTCAATCTGAACCTCAGTGAAAACAAAAATACAAGTAAGAAACTAATTTATCCTAATTTTCCTAAGTCGGATCTGCTTTTGGGACTGTGTGGAAATTATGTACAGCAATTACAAAATATCAATGCCATTGAAAATCCTTTAAATATATCACCTAAGCATCTATTTAGAGCCCAGTCCTCAATTTCTTTCATTCAAGTCAGGCACTAAACACTCCTGAATTGCCTACAGTGTTCTGTGTAGTAAATCTTTAGGTAAATCTTTCATTGTGGGTTTGCAACCACTCACTGCTACTGATTTAGCACTTGTTTTGTGCCAGATGACAAATTAAGCATTTGAAAAGGAAGAATGTAAGCTTCGAGCATTCAGGGTGATGCATAAAAAGCAGTGATCATTAAAAAAAAAAAAAAGAAAAAAGTTCCCACGGTTTCAGGATCTACAGTGGAATAATATAATAAGACACAAAGCAGATTGCTTTCCTAACGTGATCTTTTTAAAAATATAATAAAATCCTGTGAGTCTCTTCATCTTTTATCACTCACTTTAAAATCCACGTGGGAGATAAAATGATAGAATTAAAAGGCCAATATCAAACTGGAATAATTTAAGCTCCAGTGTAGATACTCTGTCCTACCATTGACTATTTCTTCAGGCAATTTGCTAAAATACCTGCTAATATCTTGACACATTTGCTTTTCTTTGTCTGCAGTGCATCTGGAAATGGGGAAGACATGGATTCCCCACAGTCTCTTCAGGATGATGCCACTGAATACAGCCCTAACGTGGACAGCTGTGGGTGAGTGGAAACACAAATATTTCTCAGCACATTTTCAACTGATTACATCTGTGGTAGGGTAGATATTCCTTATTTAGGGTAGATATTACCTATTGTTCCTGCCATGTTTTAGAAAAAAAGGTCATGTGTGTGCATGCCTTTCTGAGCCTTCAATAATTAAATGTTGAAATAAACAACTCTAATCTCTCAATTTTCATATTTAGTGTGAGGATTCTTTATATATAATGGAGTATTTTTAGATGGCAATGCAGGACCTACACACCACAATCAGGCATGGAGTGTTTCTGCTTGGGGGGAAATATGAAATAATTCTTTTTCCAGCATAAAGGATGATTAGAAAGTGGTGTAAGATGTGAGGTTAAGAATTCTCTTCTGCTGTCAGAGCAGCAACAGGAAACTTCAGCTCTGCAGTCAGTTGTGGCAGAGCAAAGAATTGTTTCCTAGCCTTTATTCTAGAGGAACGAATAAACTGAAAAAACCACAAGATAATTGAAAAATGTGCTGTTTTTAATAAAGCACCTTCTCAACATCCCAAACAAAACCTGCAGCTAAGCAATGTGAGAAATGTTCTGAGCTGTCCATGGAACCGGGGCAAGTTGGTGTAGTCAGGGGCAAACAATTGCATTTGCTTTTACTCTTAAAATAAACCAGGACAAATGGCACCAGCAATTCCATGACGATTTCTTACAATTCAGTGCTAACACCTCCCAAGGCCCCGAGCTGAGGAGTGCCAGGAAGAAGCTGAAGAGGAATCTGTTCCGGGCAGTGTCCGAAGGGAACGTGGAGGAGCTGCAGCGGCTGCTGGCGGAGCTGAAGGAGAGATCGAGTGCCTGCAGCAGCCTGCCAGGGCCAGGTGAGCTCTGCAGGCACCTGGGGCAGGGCTGCCTGCTCTTCTGGCCCCTCTCAACCTGGGGAATATCTTCATTTCCCTGTCAATTTGGGAGTTAGGGCACAGGGATGTCCAACAGGAAAAGCAAGGTTGACGTGCAGCTCAAGAGCGAAGTGAACAGGATGGAGTAATGGTTTGGGAAATAGTTTGGGTTCATTTATATCCCTCAGGTTTCACCCCTAATGAACAGAAGGTTAATAAATAACAGGGATCTAATCTCAAAATTCACTCTTGTAGACTACCTGATGAAAAAATTCACAGCTTCAGACACTGGCAAAACTTGTCTGATGAAAGCTCTGCTGAACATCAACGAGAACACAAACGAGATAGTGAACATGCTCCTGTCCTTTGCAGAGGAAAATGGCATTTTGGAGAGATTTATCAATGCAGCATACACAGAAGAGGCATATAAAGGTATTGGCATCTTATAGCAGTTTCAGGGATATGGTTAAACAAAATAATGATGGTTTAAATTCCTTGAACCAACTTTTATTCATTATCACTGATGCCATCCTTTGTGAAACATCATTAATGTCTCAGGATGTGCTTGAGAGACTCAGCCCTAAATTCCTGTGTCTGCTTTTTCAGGCCAGACAGCTCTAAATATTGCCATTGAGAGGAGACAGTATGAAATCACCCAGAGCCTCATAGAAAAAGGAGCTGATGTCAATGCTCATGCCCAGGGTATTTTCTTTAATCCCAAACACAAGCATGAAGGCTTTTATTTTGGTAAGTGGCATTGAGATATTTCTAGAAAAGTTATGAAGGAATACCCAAAACTTCCATAAAATAAGAGCTTAATCCAGTACACTCAATATATAAATGTGCTTTTGTATATTAAGATGATAAACACAATATTTTCTATTCTGATTTGAATGCTTGAAATAAAACATGACCACTTGTTGCATTTGGTGATTCTGTAGGTGAGACTGCCCTGGCTTTAGCAGCATGTACCAACCAGCCAGACATAATTGAGCTGTTAATGGACAATGCCAGGACCAATATTTCCTCTCAGGATTCCAGAGGAAACAATATCCTGCATGCATTAGTTACAGTGGCAGAGGATTCCAGAACACAGAATGACTTTGTGATCAGAATGTACGACATGATTCTGCTGAAAAGTAAAGACAGAAATCTGGAAACAACCAAGAATAAGGAGGGTTTGACACCACTGCAATTAGCTGCAAAAACTGGCAAATTAGAGGTGGGTGTGATTTCAGTAGCACCTAAGAGAAACTTGTTCTCTGAAACATCTTTTTCCAGGCTGATTATACTGTTTTATATCCATATTTGGTGAGCTAATTTTGTTCAAAACACAAATATTTCCATTGCAGTGTTGCTTTTATGCTTCAAGGTTTCTCTGTAACTCACTCCCTCTGTTTAGAACCAGCCTTCTGTTGTACAGAAATTCTGCATTTACAACCAATTTCAGAAAACTCACTAGAACTGCTCTGTTGTACTGCTGTAGAATTTGGTTTGCATAAATCAACTGTAGTGTAAAGAATTGGCAATGGGATGATTTAGAAAGTAATTAAATTTGAGGAAGGCATAAATGAATACATGGAAAATTGTGCTTTCATACTTCAGAAAAATCTCTGACAGAAAATCTGAAGGCATTAAAAACACTGAACTTATTTCTTAGAGGTTTTTCACCTCCAGCACCCCTCACTGAATAACACAATTACAAATACATTAAATTGCACAACTGTACAAAATGTTATAGGTAAAAGGTGGGAGTTTGGGCAGGAATATTCATGTGCTTTCTCCTTTCCCATGAACAACACAGCTGCTGACAAATCATCTGTTCATGTTTTAGATTCTGAAATACATCCTGAGCAGAGAGATCAGAGAGAAGCCAAACAGGAGCCTGTCAAGAAAATTCACAGACTGGGCTTATGGTCCTGTTCAGTCTTCTCTGTATGATCTGACAGAGCTGGATACCACTGCTGACAACTCAGTGCTGGAAATCATTGTCTATAATACAAATATTGGTGTAAGTTGCCTATTTATATAAAAATATATGTATTTTTTTTTCTACCAGTACCTCCATTTTAGATGTGTCAGCCTTGCAAACAACTGAATTACTTGTGAACAGTAATTTTTGTTTCTCAGTTTTTGTGTCAGGAGCAAGATGAATTTTTTGCTGCTGCATAATACCAGCTGTAAGCAAATATGCATTCAGCTCCTGCAACACAGGTTAGGTTTTTTGGGAGTATCTTTTCCTACACTGAAGCATTCATTTGACTTAAGAATATAAAATGGCCAAGCTGGTCAGACCAAATACACTTTACCTTAACAGGTTTGTATTTTAGGTGTTTAGGAGTGTTTGATTTACAAAGCCTGGATTTTACATTTGCTGAATTCGGATCCTGCCACAAGACTTCCATAGGGAGCAGGACCAGGAGTTCACAGGAGAGTTTTAGCTCAGTCATAATTCACCAGGCTGGGAATGGCAGCTTTTCCCACCAAGAGGAGGAATTGTCCCTTTGTCCCATCTCAGGGTGGTCTGGCACATCCCTGAGCACACAGGTGTTTTTAGAGCAGCAAGGATAGCATGGAATGAAATACAGAAAACTCACACCTAAAATTCAGTTTCCTTACAGGCAGCAAGTTGAAATATTTTAAATTTTTTTAAATTTTTTTTTCCTCCTCAGAATCGTCACGAAATGCTGACTTTGGAGCCTCTGAACTCACTCCTGAGGATGAAATGGAAGAAGTTTGCACGGCACATGTTTTTCATGTCCTGCTGTTTTTATTTCCTGTACAATGTAACGTTAACATTGGTTTCCTACCACAGGCCTAATGAAAATGAAGTGAGTACAGCAGCTGAATCTCAGCCAATTTTACTGACTTAAAAGGAACTAGTATTTCCTGTATTGTATTTAACATGCTAAAATAAGAGCAGATATTGGGATATCTGGGTATAGAGAGGCCACGTTCTCCCACATCAATGTGGGAGCATCAGATTTGCATTTTGTGGAAGTGACCTAAATTACCAATACATGATAGAAAGACTGGAAATTTCCAAAGGTGGGAAGAGTGTATTTTGTTTTTCCTTTCAGAAATAAACTTCTGGTATTTCAAACACCTCTGTTAGGGGGCTGATTGTGTAAATACATCAAGAAAATTCTCCCTGGAAGGGAAGAAATTGTGAACCCAGAGAGTTACAGGTGTGAGGATTTCTGTTGCTTTGCCTTTTACCCTTCAGGGTTGGAACTGAGATTTTCTTTCTGGATTTGTTTTGCAGGCTCCTCCTTATCCACTGGCTCTGACTCGAGGAGTGGGGTGGCTGCAGTTGTCAGGACAGGTGATGGTTATGTTAGGAGCAATATTTTTAGCCATAAAAGAGGTAAGTTTTTTTTTTTTTTTAAAGTAACAAATATACAGCTAATTTGTAAAGAACTTCTCTAAATTTATGGATATGCTGCTGCTGATATTGGCAATACACATGGAGGGTCTTTGATATGTGTGATGTTCAAATCTTGGGCACAATCACTTATTCAGAATGACCCTGGTGATATATTTGAGTACAACTGTGAAACAAATATAAAGATGTTTGCTTTTCAAATTGTCAATGCAGAGATCTGATATTTGTATAATATCAATATTGTCCAATTATTGGCATTCAGGGCAAAAGAATTGCAAGTTGTATTGAAAAAAAATCCCATTCTATAACTTTGCCATGTACTGTAAGTAATTAAAACCAGTAACTTAAATTATGGCAGAGATGAGAGAATGTTAACCTTTGAATTTACAGCCCTATAAAAAATTAATTCAATAAATTATCAGTAGATGGATTAGTTGACAACACCAGTTAAATTCTTTTGAAAAACAGGTGTTGAGGTCTTTTTTCTCTTCCACCATGCCTGTATTTTCTGTTTCTGCCTGCACAGAGTGTGGCCATCTTCCTGCTCAGGCCCTCAGACCTGCAGTCGATTCTCTCTGATGCCTGGTTCCACTTTGCATTGTAAGTCTGATGTGTATATATATATTTTTTTTTCTACTACATATAAAATTCTCTATCTCATGGTCACAGAGAATGTGCTCCTGTAACAGTCACTTTTTTTCTCCTCAAAATTATCAGTTTGAGAGGGATGGATGTAAGTTTGCCTGCAGCTTTTCTTTAACACAAACTGTTGGCTGCACTGTCAGTAACAATACCAGGGTTGATGTGCACAGGGTGGATTTTTCCCACCTGCCAGTGTCTCTTCCCTGTTTGTGGAAAATCTGTAATGATTTTATCAATTTATTAAGCTAAAGCTGCTTAAATGCCTTCTAAGCTATTGTAAGGATTCTTAATGTCTCTGTCAGCAAAATCTGCATTGAGCAGCTGTTTTGGAGAGAATAGTTTACATAAATTAAGCTTTAATAAATATAATCCTTATATGTTAATATGCTTATACCACTTGCACCAACCTGTTTTATCATTAAATTATAATGCCAATTTCATGGGGAGAATACAAAATCAGCATGAAATGACAAATTAAGCCTAACGAGCAAAGAAACCTTGTTGTTGTAGTTTTCCATTCTGTTGTTGGTTTTGTGCTAGTAATTTCTCTTTTACATATATGTTTGTTTTTTAACAGTTTTATACAAGCTTTGCTTGTGATCTTCTCTGTCTTTTTGTACTTGTTTTCCTACAAAGAACACCTGGTGTGTCTTGTTTTGGCAATGGCCCTTGGCTGGGCCAATATGCTCTATTTCACCAGAGGTTTCCAGTCCATGGGCATTTACAGTGTGATGATTCAAAAGGCAAGTTTTTCTTTTGTTTTACCTGCCTGATGATACCCTATTGTTCTATAATTCATATCGAGTATATTCAACAGTTATATGTACCTTATAAATTGCTTTGAAATGTCTTATTTCCAGTTTTTATGCATTGTTTCAGCAGAACACACAATTTGTCCTTCTGCAACAGCAGGAACTAGTTTGTATCTTAATATTGACATTTTTATTACATTAAATATGTGAGTAGCTCGTGTTTTTTCCAGCTAATATAGTTCTGCAGTTTAATTGCATCATAATCTGTAATGTCTGTACTGTACAGAATTAGTCACTCTCAGAGAACACACCAAATTTGAGATAAAAAAATCAGACCTTTGGGTTTGTTTGCTCAAGGAAAGCAGTGTGATGCTTTAGTGTGTGCCTCACCTGTATCCCTGCAGAATTCAAATGCACAGAACTAGTTCTGAATTTTAATTTGTCACTTGTTTCATTCCATTTTCAGGTCATCCTGCAAGATGTGATAAAGTTTTTAGTTGTCTATATCGTGTTTTTGCTGGGATTTGGCGTAGGTAAATATTACTGGAGAAAAGCACTGATGCTCTGTGTGAGTAAAAGTTTTAGCATTCTTATGAATAAGAAGCCTATTTTCATGAGAGCTCATGCTGGGGTTTCTTCTGGATGTTAAGTTTAGATGTGAGCAGATGAGCCTTGGTCTCAAATCCTCGGAATTTCATTTGGATGTGGGCTCCTTCTGCTTCCTGGAACTGTCACCTGCCTGCTCTGTGTGGCTGGGCAGCTCTGGCTCTCTTAAGCAGTTTGAATTCTTTGGGGTGAAATGCCCTGTACTCCTAAATAATGACTGAAATTTCCTTGTGCTTCCCTCTCAGCTCTCGCTGCCCTGATCGAGACGTGCCAGGAGGGTGGGGAATGCCGTTCCAACAGCAGCCTGGGACCCGTCCTGATGGATCTTTTCAAGCTCACCCTTGGACTGGGGGACCTGGAGATCCAGCAGAACTCCAAGTACCCTGTCCTGTTTCTCCTGCTCCTCATAACTTTCGTCGTGCTGACGTTTGTTCTTCTCTTGAACATGCTGATTGCATTAATGGGAGAAACCGTGGAGGATATTTCTAAGGAGAGTGAGCACATCTGGAAACTCCAGGTTGGTTTGGGAGGTGCTTGGGCTAAAACCCTCATGTTGACACGACAGCTAAAGTGTTAAAGATAATCCTCATTTGGTTTTGTGTGTGAATAATAGAAATAGATAATTCCAGAATGAGAGAATTGTAATAACTTTGGAATTAACAATCCTAAAGGTGATATCATGGCTTGGATTTCCAACCTATGCACTGTCATGGCTTTCATTCCCCTGCATATGTCACAGGATGATGTGTTTCATTATTTTTCTAGGAATCTGAATCCCTATTGTCAGTGATTTGCTGTTTTTGGTGTTGGCTGTGGGTGGAGGCTTGACCTGTTTTGAACTGCAAACTGTGCATGCTGTGAAATCAGGCCAAGGCTAACCATTTTACTATTTACTGCCAACAGAGAGCCAGGACTATTTTGGAATTTGAAAAATTCTTACCAAAATGCCTGAGGAAAAAATTCCAGCTGGGAGAACGGTGTAAAGTGGCTGAAAATGACACCAGGGTGTGTTTAAGGTAAAGCAAAGCTGGAATAATGTGCTATCAAGTCTGCTCTCTTTATGCTGCTTCAAGGCTATTTCTCCTCAAAACCCTTTAAAAATATTTCTATTATCTCTAAAAATTGTGCTAGATGCATATTTAGTAAGAAAGCAGATTTTCATCTTCATATGTTTTTACTGTAGAAGCCTCAAATCTGCTTGCAGTAAATGTCACTTTATCATAATCTCCTTTGAATGTCAGCTTAAAAGCCACCACAGTTAAGTTGATTGGTAATTGATGATTACCATATTAAAGAACTGTGCTGTTTAATGAAAAATACTTAAATATTTCAAGACTGTACTAACAATGTGTGAAATTATGATGTAGTCTTGGTATTATTCTCACCTTCATATAGTGCTTGACAGTGCAAAAGACATTCAGGCTTTTAGTGCCAGCAAAGCAGGTGGTAAAGTGTGACAATCCCAGGAAGGAATAAAGGGGGAAGATCAGTGATGTAGCTGGGGGATGATGCATGGTGATAACACAATTTATGTGCAATGCAAACAGGATTAATGAAGTGAAATGGACCGAGTGGAAAACCCATGTTTCATTTATTAATGAAGATCCAGGGCCAACAGGTACTGTGGAATTTTATGACACCCTATTTGCAGAATCTTTTCTTCTTAGAAATGCTTTTTGATACAGTTTTTATACCTTTCAAAAATATAAACTCTCATATTAAACCACACATTATTGCTAGAGAAACTCATGGTTAATATGGCAATGGTGTTAAATTACTTTTAAAGACTTGTAGAGAGGTTTGGTGACAAACAAGTTTTGTAATATACGTACTGGATGACATCAGTGTTGGCCAGGAAATCCAAGACATCCATCTGCTGCCAGGGCAGGAGTGTCCTGGAGAAATGAGCTCCCTCTGGGGTGAAAAATTTCTGTAGAAGATATGGTAGCAAACTGAGCTTGCTGTTTAAATAAAATACATGTTTTTAACAAGAAAAAACAAAGGTGCAAAAGTATGATCTTACCTATACAGTTTCTACCATATCCTGTTATGTTTACAATGCATTTTTTTGCAGATCCAAGCAAAATTCAAGATAATTCAAGAACTAATAGCAAAAACACCCTGAATACGTTTGAAGAAATGGATGATTTGCCTGAAACTTCTGTTTAGTTGTGCTGTGCTTGACCTGTGGCTCTTCTGAAGGTTAAAAGCATCAGCAGTGGATGCTGAAAGCTTTGTGGCTGTTTTGGACAGCTGTAGCCAGCTGGAACACACAAACTTTCAGTGACACAGTCTGATGGATTGAACCCATTTATTCAGAGCAGCTGAGCTGAAATAAATGGGATTATTTCACTGGGTCACTTCTGAGCCTTTCAAACTGTTGCTGTCCAAGTTTGCCTGATGTTCCTCAAACTTGGCTTGAGATGTTTAACTGGATAAAAAAGGTCAAATGTGAGATATTTCTTCTTTTTGTGGAAAATTAGGGTCATCTTGATCCCCAATCTCTTGGTTTTTGGAATCTCTAACTCATGAGAAACTAATTTTGTACACTGAAAAAAAAAGTTCTTGTTGTGGAGGAAAGCAAAGCATTTCAGTTCTGACAATGACTACATGAAGTATGTTAATTTGAAATAACAAGGCTCTGGGTACCTTTGCAGCTTTTGCATTGACTGTCAGTGTTACTGGAGGCTTGGTCCCATAAGTTGGAAAAAGCTTCCTCAGGTCCCAGGGGCTTTGCCTGATCTGTTTTACTCTGTGCAGTCCCCAGGGTGTAATTGGAGTTTATTGCTGTTTATTTATTACTGTGTGTCTGTGCCTCCCCATGAAATAACAGGGCAGAAATACAATTCCTGATGGAGGAGGTTTGCTTCAGTCACAACATTACTTTTCCTCCTTGGCTTTTCCATGCTGTTGCATCTTCCTACATAAAAACTTATGACACTGGAAGCTCTTCTGAATTAATTTTTGCATTCAACCACTTCAGAAAAATCAGAAGTCAGTATTTCTTCCCAAGGTGAACAAAATTAGTTCAGTGCAATGCAATTCCAGACATTTTTTTATTCAGAGGACTCTGTAATGCATTTCTGTAGCTCTTTTTTCACTACTGTGATGACCAAATATTATGAATTATATTTTTAGATTTCTATTTTATGTGTGTATATATAAGGAGAAACATTTGTTCTGTTTACTTTTAAATTTCAATGAACGCATGTCTCCAGTGTCATGGCTTTTCATCAGAATCATTCATGTGGTGCCTGTTTAAAGGTGCTGTTTTAGGTGAGACTCAGGGGAACTCAGTTCTGTGTTTGAATGATAATAAGAATTGCATTGGATTTTGCAGCTGTGGGCAAAATGATCCAAAAGACTTTCTTAAGACAGAAGAGAGCATGAGGGAGCCCTGCAGTGGGAAGGATAATGCAAAATATTTACAGGGCTGGTGAATGTGGGCCCTGCTGCCCAGCCAGCCTCTGACAGACGCTGTGTCCCGAATTTCCAACCGTGGCCTGGATGGATCCACAGGAAACCTCAGCTGTGTCCTGGCAGGGCACAGGGATTGCAGGGGAGGGACATTTGTGTGCCCACAGTCCATGTCACACCCAGCACTGCTTGGCTTTCTCAGCAGGAGATGTGAGCATGAGAAGAAAAGTTCCTGCAGTTTCACAATCCTTGGTCTTTGCTGGTTCGTTCTGCACCAAAGCTGCCAGAGAAGGACTTTGCTTCAGGACTGCACAGGTCTGCTTGGATCCTTTCAGTGCCAGTTTTTGTACAAAGGGAAAAAAAAAAAAAATACCTCTTGACACACACTCAGGAACCAGGCTGGGCCATGAGGCTGTGGCCACTGGAAACACAGAGATCTCTGTGCTGGGAAACAGGGAAGGCACAAAAAAACCCTACAAAAATCCCTGCAAAAAACCCTACAAAAACCCAACAAAAATCCCTACTGCTGTGCCACTGCCCAGGTCCCAAACTGTGTGGATGAACTCAGGAACGAGCTGAGGGTTGTTTGTAAAAGCTCTCCCTGAGGAAATGCCCTCCTTGTGTGGCCACAAAGCTCGGCCACCTCACATCAACCGTGTGCTGTCTCCAGGCTTTTACCAAGGAAACTCTGAATAATGACTAGAGCAGGTAATTCTGTGCTTTTTATACCATGTTTATTTAAATTAAGGAAATAAAACTTGGCATTCAATCAACATTCTGCCCTGTGTTATTTTTTTTTTTTTTTTTTTAATTTTAATGCCTTAAGAGTTACACAAAGGCAGGGGAAAAAACCCCTTTAAATTTAGTAGTAAATGAAGATGGCATCACTTTTCAAAGGTAAGATATGACAGTTATCTGGACAATTAAACTTTCAGTAAATAATTAAGAACTTTGCATAAGGTTACATTAATGTTTATCACCAACTTGTCAAATATGTAAAAAACATTAGAAAATTAATTAACCCCCCATTTTTTTCTCAAGATGTTATGACAGGCTTTATCTCTACAGATACAGAACAAGTCTCTCCATGTGGAATTCTTCTTAATTTCCATTCTGGAATAGTCAGGTATGGTTTGTGCACTGCTCTTCATTGAAACTCCTAAATCTTACCTTAAATCAGAAGCAGCTTGAATTAATTGTGAAATACACTAAAATGAAATGTAAAGCTTTTTAGAGTATATTTCTCTGAAATCCTGTTTTTAGTTTGTTTGTAAGTATGGAAACAAAATAAACCCCAAGGCTTCCACTTCACAGTGGGGGTCAGTCAGATATGCTGATAATATCATTTATTAACACTCTCCCCTTGTTTCTCTCTGTCCAGCTTTTCCTTTGTCTCACATTTTGTGTTTACCTGAGGAGTTAATTTCATGGATCAGCCCATTGTAAAAAGTGTTGGCTATTAAGGTTTGGGGTTAAGAAGTAGAAAAGCTGTAGTTTTTGTATATAATGTAGTACTGTGGATGAGCTTCTTCATAAAAACTTCATAAAAATATTTATAAATTCTTTGCATTATAGGAGTCTATTAGAACAATAAACAGAGTCATAATCAGCATTATGACAATAGATCTCAAAGTGCCCAGCAAGGTTAATTAAATTACAACTTAAAATTAGTTTCTGCATTTATTTATTCCACAAGTTACTACTGAATGACCCTGGACTTCACAAAGAAACCCACTTTTTATAAGAAAAAAATCTGTAACAAGCTCTTAAGAAGTGCTCTGCTCTGAGACTGGCAACCTGAGGTGTTTTGCAGTGAGTTTGATTTTCTCTGTTTTTACAAAAGCTTGTTTCTTTTCATAATATGCAGCTTCATTAATAAATGTTGGATAGACTGTACAGTTCCCCTGATAGGGAATTACTTCTCCATCAAGAGTCAAAAATAGAGGATCACCATTCTTCAGTGGCTGCCAGTCTTGATCCTGGGGGAAAGAAAATAAATAGAATATATTTACTTTCAGGTTTTTGTATATTTTATGTGATTCTTGAGTTAATGCTAATTAGGCTAATTTCTGCAGTTTATGGCAAAAGCTTTTAAAATAATTCCTTCTAATATTAATACATAATTTTGTGTGTCTGGCCCTCATTTTCAGAATTCACTGGTAAAGTGAACTAGAAGGAAACTGCAGATGCTCACAATTGATTGAAAACAGACACTCATTTTTAGAATTAAAAATTAGGTTTGTATTTTAAACTATAAGCTATGCTATTGTCTTTTTCTTTGTAGTCATTTTAGAGTCAGTGATTCCCAAGACAGTTCCTGAAATAATGAATGTATGACCTTAGTGAGAGAACCTAACCCTAGGGGAGGTCTAAAGTATTCAATAAAACCCATTGGCAATATTGGCATTTTAAATATTTATTACTAAAATATACAACAATATAGCAGAAGCAACACAGGAATAAGTAGAAAATGTCACAAAAGGAAACTATTCTAGAATTTACCTGTAGTTGAGGATGAATTATTGCAATAATTTCACCATTCTTATTCCTGGGATAATCTACTTTCTCCATTATTTTAAAAACCTCGACTGTGCATGGTGGAAATTCCTTGCCTAGAAAGAATAAATGTAATTTCATGTCAAGATGAAAAACTGCCTGTTAAAAAGAACACTGCATTATTTATTCTCTGTAAAATGGCTCAAATCATCAGGTTGTCCCCTTGAAGCCAAGTTGTAGAAATATAGTCCAGTCATGTATTGGGGCATATGAAGTTCAAATCTAAATTTGCTACTGAAATGTTACTTTTCACTTAAAAAGACCTATTTTGTAGATGAGGAAATCAATGAAAGGTCTGTTTGCTAGTGTTGCACAGCACAGAGTGGTATCAGTGGTATTTAATCTTTACTATTCCATGGTATTCAATGGAAATTCTGACATGTATAACTGCATTATTTTCTTTCTATTTCAAAAAAAACCCAACCCACTGACAAAATATACCCTGAAAAAATTAAGAGACTTTAATTTTTTAATTCTTCCCTCCACCTTTTACATGTTTAACTGTAAAATGTTATAGCCCAACCCATTTTTAAAAATATTCTCCTAAAACAGCCCAGTGACATGACACAGGATGCTGTAATCTCTCATTACCTTCATTAAAAAGTTGCACAAAATCAAGGCCATGTTTGACAATCTTCCTCATTTTGTCCAAAACATCAGCTCTAGCAACACCTTGTGGCTGGGGCCCCACCTCGACACCTGTTTGGAGATGAGGGAGATCATTAATGTCACTTCGTTAGTGTCACCATCACACAGCAAGGAGAAATGTCTGATGGCTCAGTATTTAATGTCCAAGATTGTAAGGCACAGAATTATGTGGGTTTTTAAGGCAAACAACTCCTTGTCATATATTATATTTTGTGCAAAGGGTGGGTTAATTGAGTTTAAGGATTTCTGTGTTTTGTAAGCCACAACTCTGACTGTATAAATCAGAACTCTTCAGAAGAATGGCTAATCACATAAATTCAATTTAATAAATATATTGTCAAACAAACAGCTCCTGGTGCTCACAGCACTCTGCAGAAGGCAGTGAACACATCTGAAAACAGCCACATTTCAAAATCCTTTCTGGTGGGCTCCAAGAGCCTTTAGATTTAATATTTACCAACAGGATGTTTTGCCACAGAGCGGGTTGTTGCATATTTCAGGCTGGGATGTTCAATCAGCAGAACAGGACAAGGTTCTGGAGCCAAAGCGTTCTGTGGAGATGGTTTAAAAATGTCTTTGTCATGTAAAACGGTTTAAAATGTTGTGCCACAAAAGATTACTGATGCAGAAGTGATTTACACAATGTCTTCAATATGTTGTCTTTATTTCAGGGCCCTCAAGGAAGTAGGACATCTTTAGAAAATGCACAAAGCTGTGTTTGTTGGTGTCTGTTCCATTAACTGATGCCAGGCAGCTCCAATGAACCAGAACTGAGCACAGTTCTAGTCTTGAACTGTCAGCAGAGAAAAAAAAAATCTCCTCAGCATGGTTCCAAAAGTGAGAACTGAAATGCCATAGAGCAGATTTCAACTATTTTATTTGGGGTTAGACTCCAGTTCTCTTATGAGGACACAGATTGTGAATTAAGCCTCATTTTAATCTTCTTTATTGGCACTTTTGCTATTTGAGGCTTCTTTCCTGATGACTGGCCCACCATTACTCTTCATATAATTTTAGTCAAAACCTTTTTAGATCTTCATATATTATTTTATAAGAATGTAAAAAGAATACATGTAATAAGAGAAAAAATATTTGAAAAGACCTTGTTTCTAATGGGGGAAAAAAAATTTAAATTCCACACCATTGGCCCAACCTGGATTCCATCTATCACCAGAATTCAAGCAAATGATGTTTAAAGCTGCACTTCTGCAAACCTCACTCTACCAAAGCTTATCAGCTTCAGGAGCAGCACAATCAAACAGCTTCTAAAGAGACATCACTGATAAGGGAACATTGTCATTACCTACTTCCATTATTTGTTACATCTCTTTATTTAATGAAATTAATGTTTAACTATTCAGCATGTGTAACCCAAATTTATCCAAGTTCCTGACAGATCAGTGTGAAAGCAAATTAAACTGCATTAATTTTCATAGATGTGATGGGCAAAGAGGAATACTTAGAATCAGTCTTAATAATGCTTATTTTAATACATGGAGATATGATGAGTTTAAATCTGAATTACCTGATATTATAGTTAAATTAATAATTGCCTCTGATTAAAAAGAAAACCTGTAAGTAATGAAGTATTTTAAACAGTTTTGCAGAAGAAAAAATACTATATTTAGAGAAACTACAAAATAATATATAGTAATACAACATTACAACTAATAATCTATTTTAATAGTTCATTTAAATTAGTTTTACCTTGATATAATGAACCATTTGAATTGTAAAGTCATCCCTGGAGTTTTCAAGAATAATGGTACCACCCATGTTAGAAGTGGTGTTGTGAAGGTCAAAAATAAGGTCATAGGCATCATCACTACCTTTGGGACCAAATATATGATTGATTTCCTGAGCCCTCCTCACTTCATATGGAATATCTTCCACCACTGGCCTGCTGTTAATATCAGCACAAAGAAATTAGTAAGCTCATTCCATGGCTTTACAGCAACAAAATATGTATTAACCTTTTCTTTTTACTTTAAATCCAAAATTGACTGGAGTTGAAATCATCTGTTTAATTACCAAACTTCAAATTGGCTGAATTTGTTGAAGAAAGCAAGTATGATTGTCTAGTAATTGTCTTATAATTTTGTGTCTTGTGCAGAAAGGTATTAGAATTATTTAATCAAGTTTTGGCTGGAAATGAATTATTTCTCCTTACATCCCAAATTTTTCCCCTATGCATAAAACCAACTAGAATTTAGCAACAACCTAGAGCACTTCCAAGACTGGACCCACCTCCTGCTGGAGACCATACTCAGACTCTATCAGTCCATGGTGTTTTGCCTTGGACATCACCCTCAAGTTTTTTTCTAACTTGTTTTATTTCTTGTCTTCTCATGATCTGATCAGACTTTTACAGTCTATTCCTTTAGGATTCTTAAAGGTCATTGAAGATTTTGCTACCTTAAATCTGTTCCTCCAATAATATTTCTAATTTCAGGAGACTCTGTGTATCACATAATCCACCTTTCTATTCTTTAGCTCTTCCTTTGAAATTCAACATTTCTTCACATTTAACTGTTAATAATTTTTATTGAAGCCAATGAGCTTGACACTATTGCTTTCAGTAGTATCAAGACTTCACTCTCCTTTTTCTTATTTTGTAAAATAATTTGTGATCTTGAAGGTTCCACACTTAAGGGACCAGGGGAAGGTACTTCAAACACTCAGCAGTGCTGTAATAGGACCAGGCAACTTCACAGTATTTACTGAGAAATATTAGTTAAAATATGAAGGAAACTTGCAGGTGTCTTAATCTGGTGTTTTTTCAAGTGTTCTGTGTTCAAAGCAGCTGAAACCAAACAAAACAACCTTTTTCTTTGGTATGTTTTTCCAAAGTAAACAATTAAAAGAATGGCCTCAATGCTTATGTGTTAACATCTGCTTATCTTAGACGTAATAATCAACAACAAAACTCTAAGATGAAAAGCCAGATGGAAAGATGTGTAGGGTAAGAATAACTGCCTGCAAAATATATACAGTAAGTATTCCTTTCTGTGATATTCACGTTTGTCATTAAAACTTTTCTGAAACAGAATTACCTGGTTAGCAACTATACCAAGAATGTTTATATAGCAAAGTACATCTCTGGAATAGATATCTCAAAAGCACAGAAACATCAAATCCTATTAAAAATGTAAAATCAGTTACTATTTTGCAGTAATTAGAGGCAGTATTTCATTTAAAATAATGAGTCAGTTAAATTATCAAGTTTTTTTTTGCTATGGTTTTGCCTTAGAATAGATTATTTCTAGCTTCAAGTTTTTCTAATTTCAAGTTTTCACCTTTTAATGAACATAACTGGAATTAAACACACGTCCCTGATTTCTGTGCCATTCTTTCAGATACTCAGATGTCTATGTTTAATTGCTTTTATCTGCTATTTCTTGGAATTGTAATTGTATTCAGAAGAGCTCCCAAACTGAATTGCACAAGACATGAGAAATAATGACTCTCCGAGTCAGAACAGCAGTACTCCAATTCACACAAATGCAGCTCATCTAATACTAATTTAAAATTATGTTTGAGATAATGTGTTGGTTTCAGACTGATTTTACCAGCAATAGAAGTGAGTCTGTTAACACACGCAATTTGTTCTTTTTTTGGGTTAAAGGTCAGTAATTTCAGTTATGTGACTGCTCTGTTAAAGTAGTAGGGGAACTTGTGTTCAACATTTTAATCTGGAAAGAATTTTAAAACCCGGAAAAGCAGAAGAACAACAGAAAGCACAACTGCTCTTACCCAAGACTCTCGGGGTCAAAAACCCGGTTGAGATCACAGTCAATGTACCTGGTGCACCTCTCCACAGCCCTGGGGTTGCTGAGGAATGGTTTCACCTCCACTCCTGCTCTCTGGATCTCGGCTCCGTCCTGCTGCCAGTGCCTGACCAGCAGCACCCCCGATAATTCATTGCCGTGGGTGCCCCCAAAGAGCCCCACCCGTCTCACCCGAGCACACGGGGAACTCATGCTCTAGGAAAGCTTTTCTCTCTGAGAGGGGGAAAAAAAAAAAAAATAAATTCTTTCCAGTAGGAGAGTCTTTCTTCTGGTTAGGTCAGATGCAAAAGAAAGTGAATGGATTTCTCCCAACAGTTCTCAACTCGGTTTTGAGGCGGGATTTTTCCAACCTCCCTCCCCAAGGAGCCTCCCCTTCAGTTTCTGTATTTAGTAACATCTCCGAGGCTGTTAATGGCACTGTTCCACAGTCCAAAAGTTAACTCTGGGCCGTCTTTATAATACATGATCTATAGGGAAATCCTGTGCTAATTAACAATGGAAAACAGTGTTTTTACACTCAAATATCAGGCATTTTTGCACTGCAGACTAGGTGTAACAGGTATTCTCATGTATGTTTAAAGTTACATAACTATTATATAAGGGCAGAGTGATTTAAAGTGAGCAAAATAACAATCATGTCTTGGCTCTAGTCCAGCACACAATGCTGAAACATCAAGTATTTTCATCTTTAAAAAGCCAAGAACAGCTAAGATCCTCAAAGCACACCCTGGCTTGTATGACCTTTTTTGTTTTAGAAATCCTAAGAACAGTGATTAGAAGGAACACAAGCTGAAATTACAGTGCGATTTATCCACGACTGACTTACCCAGAGTTCTGGCTCCGGTTCTATCTCTGGATCTGCTAACACAGACCTCTAACACATTGAAACAACTTTGCCAGGGACAACCCTCTAACTTCTGCAGTCTCTTATTAAAAAGGAAACAGATCTAGACCACGATGGGACAATAGTTCTGTTCTCTCCCCTGAAAAAACTTTAGTCAGCAACTTTTCTTCCATTTCTAAAAGTGTTCAGAAAGGCTTCTGAACCTTAAGCCAAAGAGCAGCTGTAATTTCCATCCTGAGAATCAAAACGTTTAGAATAAAACGTCATATTAACAGAAAAATAAGCTTTATTGAGGCAAACGACAGAAGTATTTGTAATTGGTATGTGACTCATAATATAAACATAACAGATTGCAAGAGAATAAAGAATGTTTATTGAACAATTCATTTTTATTAAGATTATACTCCAGCGACTGAGAGAATATTTGGCCAGTTCCTGAAAGGCTTTATATCCCAGGCTGACTGACTGTAGGTCTAGGAAAAGCTAAGGACAGGATTTATCTAGAATAGTTCTGCCAGGAATATAATTTCTACAGAAGTTGCTCTCTTTGTTTTAGTTCATGCATTCAGATTTTGCTGAACCTTACAGAAAGTTAATACAGAGAGACTGTTTACTTAGCTCCTAAGTACAGAGTAATACAGTTGAGTATTTGTCAGATATTTAATCAGAATGAGTAATTTATTAAACAAAGCAGTAAAGTTGCATTTTACAGCACTGGACAGTCTGTGCTGTCCTTTGACCTTGTCTGTCTCCAGCGGTGAGTGACACAACACCCAAAAACACAACTCACACTCTGAATCTGGGTTTGCTGAATTTAAACACAGCAGCAGTTTGAAGAGTTAACAGCAAAATGCAAACATGCAGGGCTGGAACATATAGTTTATCTTTTATTGCTGCTGGCACTGTGATGGTTGTAATTCCTTCCAAAGCGCTGAATGAAACACAGAGATGTCTGTGCTCTTACTTAACATGCAAGAAGTTTGTCTCCTAAGAAGAATGTTTTCAGGACAGAGACAGTGAATTTCCAAACACGAGTTTAGGAACTAAACCCATGGAAGCTTCTTTTATTCCCCTTAGAGCAGTTCCCGTCCAAACACTTTAACTCCTGGTGTCCCAGGACCCGTCAATTTGGGAATGAATGGAAATTCGCATGGAAAGTTGTCACTCTTCAGGGTTAAGCACTGGGAACCATCCCTTATTCCTGTGCTTTGCCAATACTCACACTCTGAAAAAGGATGTGGGATATTTTGTTTAGTAACAATCCGGATTGGTTTGATGTGCTGCATACAGATATTTGGGAGTGTTTCTGAAGGAAAAGTTTTATTAAAACAGGACAAGATCCAACCGTGCCAAGCACTCAGATTTTAAACAGGAACCAGCCATTTGCAAAAGCCAGAACAGCCAAAGAGAGCAACAAGGTGAAAAATGCCCTTAGTTTTCTCTACATCCACGTTTTCATCCACACACTTCAGGAGATTCAGCTCCGGCCCCGGGTTCTCTAAGGGTGACACTACACCGGTTCCTCGGGTGCGGGGATAATTAATGAAATCCCACCGAGAGGGTAATTAAAGGGTTCTTGTGTCTCCCAGCCAGGCCCAGCCGCTCCCGCCGTGCCCTCAGCGTGAGGGAAGGGGCACCTCATCGCCTTCACGCCATTTTCACACCGGCTGAGGCGGGAGCGCGCGGGCCGGTGTCTGTTGTTTTTGGCGGCCTTCGCCTCAGGGCTGTCCCTCAGCCCTGTCCCTTAGGGCACCGCCTCAGGGCTGTTCCTCAGGGCTCACCCTCTGAGCTCACCCTCAGCACTGTCCCTCGGGTCTGACTCTCAGGGCTGTCCCTCAACACCGTCCCTCAGGGCTTCGCCTCAGGGCTGACCCTCAGCGCCATCCTTCGGTCTCGTCCCTCAGGGCTGACCCCTCAGCACCGTCCCTTAGCCCCGTCCCTCAGGGCTGACCGTCAGCGCCATCCTTCAGCCCTATCCCTCAGCATCGTCCCTCGGGGCTGACCATCAGCCTCGTCCCTCAGGGCTTCGCCTCAGCGCTGGACCCTCAGCGCCATCCTTCGGCGTCGTCCTTCAGGACTGACCCTCAGCGCCATCCTTCATCCTCGTCCCTTAGCCCCGTCCCTGAGGGCTCACCCTGAGGGCTGACCCTCAGCGCCATCCCCCAGCCCCGTCCCTCAGGGCTTCGCCTCAGGGCTGACCGACCCTCAGGGCTGATCCTCACCCCCATCCTTCAGGGCTTTGCCTCAGGACTGACCCTCAGTGCCATCCCTCAGCCCCGTCCCTCACGGTTTCTCCTCAGGGCTGACCCTCAGCGCCATCCCTCAGCCCGGTAAGCGCTGCCCCTCAACATGGCCCTGACCCTCAGCCCGCTCCCTCAGGGCCTGGAAGCTGCAAAGAGCAGTTGCATCTTAGGCGTGCACCTGTGGATCTTCTAAATTCAGTACAGCTGCTTCTGTGTTTTAGGGCTTGTGTTTGAAATGATGCCAGTCACTGGAGCTGCAGTGTTAAGAGAAACTGCCATAAAATCGCGTGAAATTTGAATGTGTTTGCGGCATTAATTAATTTGCTTTGTTTATCTGACTTCCAAACAGGAAATTTTGGAGTAATCAATCCACTGCTGCCTGTTAAGATTCAGCAAAGAAATGAAAAGGAGTTTAGCTGACACCTCAGCTCGCAGTACAGCAGGTAGCAGCCCTTCTTATGTGACTTTCTGTTCACACCTCATTATGCTTTTAAACACACATAAGATACATATAGTACATTTATATATGTAGTGTTCATACAGGATGTTCAGTGTTTAGCCTTAAATCCCCATTTCCTGAGTGGATTTGCGTGGGTTACCTGATTATTGCAGCACAGGGTGAGATTTTAGATGGATTCAGGGGACTTGTCACTCAGGGAAAGGTTTCATTAATGGGATTATGTGCAGGACAGAGGGCTGGGAATATAAATTCTGTGAGGGAATGGCCTTTATGTGTTTATGAAACGTAATTCTTTTGTGTAATGGAAAATAATTAAGTAGTTTTATTTACGTATTTTAAGTGTGGATTGTGTATCCTTTTGCTATTAATATAGCATTACTTAAATTTTAATTTTAGGTTGTCTGCCTGTACCACTGTTCAATCAGAAAAAGAGAACTAGACAGCCCGTCACTTCAAATCCACTTAAAAATGAACCAGGTACTGGTTCTGGGACTCGTAGTTATGACTTCTCTACCTCATCATTTGGTAAATAACACATATTTTATTTTTTTACAGCCTCTAAATCCAAATAAAACTTAACTTCCTGATTGTATTCTATGAAATCAGACATTGTCTTTATCAAGAACTATAGGCATCCTTTATATCTATTTCTGAAAAGTTCATTATGTACAAATTGTCCTCCAGGAAATTTCTTTCTCCTCCATACAATTGAGCTTTTTATACTTCTTGCCTAGAGGGAGTTTGACTCTTTGTGTGATGGAGAATGAAGTAGCACTGGCATTTAAATAGAGTCTCTTGAAACTGACCTTTTGTTTTCAGTTGATTTCAATCAACATTCAAGTCCTGTGTTACAAGAAGAAACATTCGTAGGATGTCTTTCTTGTACTTCAGAAAGGAACTTCTGTTCTTCAAATTGGTCTTGGAAAGAACAGTGCAGAATTCTGCTTTTAGTGCTTTCATTATGTTTTACTTGTAATAAAGTTTAAAAGTTTTCTTATAATAAAGTCTCTGTTGCTAATAAGTCTAATGTTTGTAACTGAACCATTGTCTAGAGAAGTAACCTACTTGTTAGAAGTTGTCTTATAATTATAAATATCAAAGGATCACATTCCTCTTTTTTCTTTTTTCTTCCTCCTTCCCGTGTGAGCCTGTTTGTGGGACGTTAAGCAGAGTTGGAGGCCTATGAAGACTTATTACCTTTCAGTCTTTTCCATTTTTTTTCCATTTTTGTCCATATTCAATCCTTTGTCTTTTGAAAATTAGGCTGGGGAACTGCAAACCCAGAAGTGGATGAACTACAGAAAGCAGCAAACAGTGGGTATGTAAAAAGCAAGTTATTTGTTGTTTTTTTGATTTTTATTTGGATGTTAATTGTTTCATGAACAATCCATGTGTCTGACAATAAAGCTGCTGCTGTGTCACTGATACTGTAAACTTGTCTTTGAAAGCCAAGCAGAACATCCGATGGCTCCTTCCCTTATGAAACCACCAAATGCATCAAAGTTTAATTTAGCAAATGCTGGGAAAAACTTGTCTGCCTGCAGGTTGGTGAAGCCTTTAATGTCTATTATCCTTCCTTTTTGTTCTTATGTGAAAATGCAACTCACATTTTCCCATATGCCTGTAGCATTCAAAGAAACTCTTTTAATATCACTCTCAGAGGAAACCTTGTTTATTTTATTTCAGAGTTATGAAAATATGTGAATTTTGGATCAGGAAAGATCCCTTACACAGGGCAGGACAATAACTGAGCAGGGTTTTAAGGTCTGTTGAAGTCAGATGGATTTTATGCAGAGGTGTAATCACTGCCCTGTATATCCATTAATTTGGGGTAAACTCAAGTGAGTTTTGAGGTATTTAAAGCTAAAACAATTTATGGAGTGCTTTTATATACTTTAGTCACATATCTGAGTATTCAGAAGAGGTACTGTGATACTGAACTGTTGTATTGCAGGAACAGAAATGAATATACTCCTTTAGGTAACACAGCAAATTCAAGATCTGATAATGGAACTTCTCGAAAGTTTGAGAACTTTTCAAGCAGTTTGAAAACTGTCCAGCAGCAAAAGCACCCTGACAGTTGTAACCCATCCCAGCTCATCAAAACAGACACATCCAAAGGACAGTGGCCACTGAAACCCAACACTGTGGCAAGAAGTCTGCAGGATCGTAGTCCAGCATATAAATTTAACTACAATACTCAGCGAAATAAAATGAGTGAAAACCAATTTGGTTGTGTCTCAGAAGATAAAAGTCAGGTAAAACTTATGGGCAGGGTTAATAGAAAAGAGAAAATGAAGAAAGCAGTTAAGAAAGAAAACTGATGGAAGATGAAGTTTTCATCAGCCCAACCTGCCTTAGTAAAACCTGGAATTTCTGGAAATTTGGAATTGAGAATTTCATACTGTAATAACCTAAAATCCTCAGTAAACTGGCAGGGAGTTGTTTGTATATTCTGAACAAATGCTCTAATTTAAATTTGATTATTGACTATTTAACATAATAAATAAATGCCTATGTGCCCTTTAAAATTGGAAGTGTGTATGTCTAACTTAAGCTTTTGTCTTCACTTGAAAGGAAATTTCATCATCTCAAGTAAAAACTAAAATAAAAAAGAATTCTTTGCGAATCCTGTCTGCAGTCATTCAAAGTGTGAGGCACTGGAGCCAGTATGCCTATAAAACTGCACTGCTATTTGAAGTTTTAGGTAAGCATAGTAGTTTATAATAATATAATCTGATAATAATGCTAGGGCAACAACAAGAGAGAATTTTTCAATAGCTGAAATACTTAAATCCACATTATACTGGCACGAACACCATCTAATTTCCTTTCCATTCAGCTATCAAAGGTGACTGAAACAAGTACAAAATTAACAATTCAGTCATCCTCCAAGATCAAGTTTTTCCATCCTTTCTTTTCTTTGTTTTTAGAATGTGTTAGAATAAATTTTCCTGTTTTGTAGGAATCTTCTGTAGAGTGATACAATTTTACAATAATTTTTAATATAATTAATCTTAGAATGATTAATTTTTGCTTAATGGGACAGGCACACTGGATTCTGCAGTCACACCTGGAGCAAAAGGGGCAAAGAACTTTCTTCTGAGAGATGGAAAGGAGACCCTGCCTTGCGTGTTTTATGAAATTGTGAGTATTCTGTGTCCACACATAACAGTCACCACTAGCTCCAATCCTTTTTATGATTGTAAAATCATAAATTTACTGTGCAAAAGGCAGGCTGAATATTTTTATTATATTGTTCCAAATTTAGAGCAACAGTCACTACTTAGGGTATTTCAGATCTGTTTCAGAGGAACAGGTGAGACTTTGAGTTTAGCTTTTAAGTAGTTGGTAACAGCAATAAAGCTGATGTAAAGGTCTTCTGTTGGAATGTAGCCCTCAGAAAGCAGCCATGTGGAAAGCTTTTATGTGAGGTGATATAATTGTTTTATGTGTTTATTATGCTTTAATGAAGGACCGTGAGCTTCCACGACTCATTAGAGGTCGAGTGCACAGGTGCATGGGGACTTATGATGCAAAAAGGAACATTTTCAAGTGCGTCTCTGTAAGACCAGCAACTGCTCAAGAACAGAACACTTTCCAAGACTTTGTTAAAATTGCAGATGTTGAGATGGCAGCATATGCAAAAACTATAAATGAAATGTAAAAGTTAAAATGGTTGTGCAAACCCCTGATTTAACAAGTTGTTGCCCATAAAGCCTGGATATGCTACAGCATTTACCAAAACTACCAGTGAAAATGGGGTTAAACATTTGAAAATATCACTGTGCTGTGTTATCCAACAAATGCTGTGTGGTGTTCATTGGGTTCCCATTTATGTGTTACCTCATGAATGTTTATTTAAAAAATAAATAATCAGTATAATACCTGTATAAAATAACTACAGATCTTGAAGCTGTAGGAAGATTCCCAAGAATACAGAGGAAGTAGAAAAGAAAGAATGATTTGAACACAGAACTTCCTTGCCTTTGCCATAGAAACATCTTTCATGAGGGAAGGATCATGTACATGTTTATGTACCTTTGCCTTCAAACATTAACTTTCATAGATAATTCCTGCTGTTCTTATTTCCTTTTCTCTACTTCAGAAGCTTTGTTTCAGATCCAAATCTTTCAGATTTGGGAATTGCAAAACAAAAGAGTTGTCAAGAAAATAGCAAACAGTATGGGGATTTTTTTTTTATTATTTTATTATACAGTGTTGGCAATTGGAAATTTCACATTTAAAATAATTGAAATATTGTATCCAACAAGTCAAATACAGAAAACAGTTAATATTCTAAAAAGGAGCCAGCTAGTCAACGCAGAAACACATTAATGGAAAATACAGCTTTTAGTTACACTTAAAAAATTATATATTTAGAATAAAACTTGAACCTGTCCAGCAAATTGTAACAGGAAAACGCTTGTACACAGTTTAACGCGCAGACAGTCTTTGTGTAAAAAAGTGATCTGTCAGTGTGAGCACGGGCACTGCCAGCAACAGGTGAGATCTGCAGGATGTGCTTTGCCAACTGCTGCAAGGATCCCTGGAATTATCATCACACCTTCGGTGTGAAGCAGGCTCAGAGCATGGATGCTTCAAGGAGGGTTTTGCCAATCCAGTTGTAGAGGTCATCTACACGTGTTTGAGTCATTTAAATATTATAAAAATATTATAAAATGTTAAAGGAAGCTCCAACTGGAAGCATTAGATTGACTCATAAAAGGTGCAGAATATTGCAGGATGCAGAAGTTGATGACTTGCACAACAGAAGTTGAGCTTTAAGAAGTAAAATATTTGGTACAGCAGGGTTGTGAATTGTGAGACTGCTGTAATTTAAAACTGATTCCAGTTAGTGATTGATGCTTCCAGTTCTGCACATATGAAACTTCTGTTAATAAGTAATGACAGGAATAGGTCCTTTGTCTACTAGGTGTGTTATGGCTGTTAATAAAAATCTAAAATAATTTTACTTTTCAGGAAGTGTTTGGATCTTTGCAAGAGGAGTTTCTACTTGACACTAACAAATCACTTTTTCTAGTGAAACATTTAGTGAACAGTCGTAAACATTACACAAAACAGAAAAAACCCTACTCAATACAGTTTATACACACTACTCAACATTTTTCAGTTGTTGGGTGATTTTTTTTTTCTTGACCATATTGATCCTGTCTTGTTTAATGGTTCTAGTGTAAAGGCACAGGTTGGTTAGGAAAGAAAAGCCTGCATCTCTGTCTCTCTACTTTGTGGTGATTATTTTGTTTTTGCATGTTGTTTGTTATTCCTCACTTTTCTGACTCTTACATGAAAATTATCAATCTCAGCCATTTCATTTAAAAAAGTGTAAGACATCACTGAAAAGCACATTAATATACAGAAGTGTCTGAAATTTATTCTTCTTACTTTAGGGCATTCCTTCAACCTATTTTGTTAAATATTTGGAAGATTTAATTTCTCTATGAGCAAAAGTACAGAGCACTCATGCTCTCTTTCTCAGTGTACTTAATTCTGCATTGGAATCTGTATTTTCAAAGTTTGCTAAGTTTATGTGCAGAATTTGCTTTTAGCAAATTATTGTATGGAAATGTAACAACAGGACAATTCTTTTGGAAAACAATGCAATGTTCCACTGAAGTTTAGAGGGGTGAGGAATGTAAACAAGACTGCAGAAGTCTTTGATGTAAATTAAAATAACACAGTGATTGTTCTGTTTGCATTTTCTTATACATCCTCAACATGTCTCTGTCTGTCCCTTCATGTACACCTTCCATTAAAAAAAAAAAAAATAAAATTTCAGGAATCAGTTGGACTCAGCTAAGTGAAGAATAATAAATTTGATCACCTGGTTTGTGCCAAAATACAAAACTAAAAAGTACAGCTCTGAATTAAATATAATCTATGTGATTTTTCTTTTTAATAAATAATAGAAAATAAAAGATGAGAATAGAATTAGAATTAAATGTTTATTTTAAATGAAAAAACACAACAGTGGTGTGAGATTAGAACCCAATGTTTCTTTTGCTTAAGGCAATCAAGTGCACTTATTTCAATGCTTGATAATAATGAATTCAGTGCTATTGTGTAAATCACACCTCACAAAATTTCCATACAGACTAATGAAATATGGCCATTTGTAATTCTGACACAGCATCAGATTTTTGCTAGTCATGTTCAATAGCATTTCACTTCACTTTTTTTGTTTTACAATCTGGACTCTGAATTGCAATGGAAATACTGGAATTAGTTCATTCTGGCTTGTACTATCACTGCAGGTAAGGGCCATTGGGCACAGACATTTTTGTGAACAGAGATTTTTTCTTTTCAGCCTTAAACAACAAAACCCCAAAATCTACAGCTGTCATAGTTCAAAACGTTTTGTTAAAGTCCACCTAGAAATATAATTTAAGAAATACTGAAAACAAATTCTTAAGATTTTTTTTCCTGTTGTTAAAGGATTAAAACATCATGAAGCCTTTGGAAGTAGTTGGAGCTCTCAGAAAAAAAGAAATTTCAGTTTTACCCAAGACTTCATGAAGATGTCTCTGTATCTTGGCAATTAGAGCAGAAGTAAAAACTGTGCCCAGAACTTACAATATGCAGGTGCTCCTAATATATATAGATTTAAAAGAAACTTTTTTCTTGTATACAATTCTTTTTAGCTATCAATCTTAATTTTAGGCTGTGGCTACTAGTAGGTGCTTTTTCTCACTAATCAAAATAATTGTAACAAAATATTATTATTGATTTTAAAGTTACTGGGTTCATAAAAGTCCTGACATTTCACAATATATCAAAAGTGAATTGAAGCTTTTAAGACTCACAATTTTGAGACACAAAAGAAACTGGGAGGTAGACAGATGTTTTGAGGATAAACCGATTTTTTATTTTTTTATTTATTTTTTTTTTGTCTAAGGCATGATGCCATTATCTGTTTGGAGCAGTGTAAAGGCTGCTGATTAATCCTATTTCGATTCCAGAGCGTTCGCTGCTCGCGCTTACGGAAGACTTTCAATGCACTTTTGGTCTTTGTCAATCTGACCTTCTCTTCCCCATCTCCTCTCCTCTCTTTTGCAACACAGCCAACTTGGAAGTGCTTTAATAATTTCTGCCCATTACTGTAGACAGGAATGTTCTGTTCTTAAAGAGTAATAAAATACTATAAAATAGTAGGTATTGGAGTTGGAGATATGTGCTCTTTTGGTGCATATTTTGCAAAGAATGGTAAAAAGACAGACAACATGACCCCAACAATTGCCAGCATGTACCCCCATCCAATCTGGCAGTCTCCTGCATAGTAGATGTCTGAGTTCTCACAGAATCTCTTCACAGTAGCAGAGTTGAAACCAAAAGGGTAAACCAAAAGCCCAGAAGCCATTATGAACACTAGAGAGGAGAAAAAAAAAAATCACCAGTTATTATCAAACATCAATTCCTTTGGAAAAAAAGAATCCTTACTTTAGAAAGGCAAATATATATATTATATTAAAATCAATGGAAAAAGTCATAGCTTAGAAAACCCCCTTGTGATTGGCAGATTATCCTCCTTTTCATAATTACCTCTTGTGGACAGCAGTGATGGGACAAGGCAGCAAGTTGGGATTTTTTTCATGAGAACTCTTGCCATTAAATAACTTCAGAAACGCTGTGATCCAAATTATGTAGCCATGTAAAAAGTAAGGTGGTTCAGATACCATGGAATCCAGAGGAGAAGATTTCCTAAGTTGGCAGATTCCAAACCAGCTTCACTTTCTTCTCAACAGCATTTTTGTGCTTGAGACAAACAATTACTTTGTTCTGCCAAGTAGAAACTTTCATTGAAATAGTGCAAATATAGATTTTCAGATTCTGCTGATGAGGTTCTGATAATGTGAGACTCATTAGTACTGACTCAAATTGTTTAAAACATCCTGCATTTGGACAACTGATGAAAAACAACATCATTTATCTTCTTTTTATTTATTTATCTTATGTCTCTTGACATTGGAAAGCCAGGCTTGCCTCCTGCAATTACCCTCCATTATCCATTGGCTTTTAATAGAACTTCACATATTTTAATATTTAAGGAATCCTTGACATATTCAAATATCAACTCATGCAGGTAAATGGATCAACAGCAGAACCATTTTTCTAACTTTGAAAGTAGGACTGCCCAAGGTGTAACTCGTGAGTAAGATAAAGATGCACAAAAATCCTGCAGGAACAACTCTTGGAACCTGATTCTGCCCACCTTGGAAGTGAAGAGGGGCTGAGCCAGGCTGGTGTGAGGGGTTACAGCACCTTTTGTTTGAGAGAGCACTGAGAAACCAAGACTTCCATTCTATCCCTTCTGCTAATCAATTACCACTGCATTTAAAATCTCTATTTGTAAAGGCTTTATTTCATCTACTAAAAAGATACCATGGAGCAGTCCCTTTTCCTCTCTTCCCATTTTTCCAGTACAGTGTTTTGTTCAAATTCAGGGTAGTGATTCACGAAGCAAGCAGTATGTTTGAGCTGATAGATAATTCATAACCAGCAAACATCTAATGAAACATTAGGAGTATAAAACAAACACTGTGTGCTATTCTCTGTGTTTGTGATTGCCTTTCAGGTAGGGCATGTGCATATTGCTCCAATTATAATATTGGAGAGGCTTAATCTTAAAAGTATCCACTAAAAAAGGGCAATCACTCATTAATCTTTTTTAATTAAAAAACACTTTAATAAGCTTGAGGGCTAGATGAAGTCAAAAAGTTTAACACACAGCCTGTCGAGCCCCTGAATAATTTGAATTAAACCTTTCCTTCCAGTCCAAATGGAACCACTGAGTTAATCCCTTGTAGAAAACAATAAGATGAAGAAAACAGAAATTAAAAGGAGAGCAAGTGGAGCAGCAGCAAAGTCTGTTTCCCTCTGGGCGTCTCACATGTGGCTACAAAGAGAAGCTGCCTGCCAAGAGGTGGAACTCTCTGAGAGCCAAGTGTTCCACCTGCTCCAGCAGCCACCCTCTTTCCTTTAAACCTCAGGAATCATTTTGCAGTGGTTGCTGTGGCCTTCTCCTCTTTCCAAGCACAAGGTGGGTGAAAGATGCTGCTGCAAGAGCCAGTGAGGGAAAAATCCTTCCCAGCACAAGCAGCATCCTGAGCCAGGCTCACAATTCCTGATCCTCCAGCAGCTGCCCCTGCTGGGTGTGCCCAGGGCAGGGGGAGCTCGTGGAGCTGAGATTTCAGCAGCCGTGTCCCTGCATTTAGGGCCTGACAGGAACCAGACATGCTGAAGCTGAATGCTAAGAAGTTATGTTATGCAGATCTCCCTAACTGCATGTGTGACAACCCAAAAAACGATATAAAATGAAAATACAGTAAAAATGAGGCTAAACAAGAGGAGGACAAGGGGTGATAGTTTTAAATTAAAACAGGGTAGATTCAGAGTAGATAGAATGAAGAAATCCTTCAGGATGAGTGTGGTAAAACACCAGCACAGGCTGCCCAGAGAGGTAGGTGGTGGATGCCCCATGCCTGGAAGCATCCAAGGTCAGATTGCTCTGAGCAATCTCACCCAGTTGAAGACATCCCTGTTTGCTCAGGGGAGCCTTTCCAGGTCACTTCAAATCCAAACTATTCCATGATTCTGTCATCTTGTTCAGTAAAGGTCACTGAGCTTTCCCCAAAGAGCTGAGGGGCTGGCACAACCTGAGAGCCACATGACACTCCTGCACATCCAGGAAAATTCCAGAGCACCTCCTCTGGTGGCAGAAACATAGGAAATAATTCCGAAAAAGGGAGATTTTCCCTACTACTGTTGTACACAGAAGCGAGAGTGTTAAACCGCAAACAAAACCCTGTTAATCCACGGACCTGTACAGTTGTAGGTTCACTGTGACACAGCTGGGATGTGGAACAGGGGGCTGCCCAAGAACCTGTGGTGTACAGGAGTTGCTGAGCACAGCCCAGGCTGCTCCACTGCACCAGGAATCTTGAAACAGCCCCGGGGTGCAAAACCTTCTGTGAAATGTTGGGAAAGCGAGCCAGTTTTACAAGAAACAGCCACTGCTCTAAGCAAGAAGCAGGTCTAAAATTAAAATTTCAGTTTGTTCGTCTTTTCAAAGCCAAAATAGCATCTCATTCGATGAAAAGTAAAAAAAAAATGCAGAATTGGAAACAATCCTTTCAGTCATAAAATCCTTTCCTAACTGTTAAATTTCACTGTTTTTCTGACACTGTCTCAACCCCTTGCTCTGTTTCACATATCTGTTCCATATATGTTTTCTTTTTGATTGGGTTACACAGAATTGTTTTGAAGGCTGTGTTTTACAGTGTTTTGATTAGCACTTGGTGCTGATGTTGCGTGGTGTGATTTAATGGAAGCAGCTCCATTTTTTTTTTCCAAGGCTAGAAATAATCTGTCACAGCTGAACGTACGTGTTCACATATCAAACGGGCTAAAAAGTTACCCATGGTTTTATATCCTCAGGCGTGTCATAGAATGACCTCATTATTCTCATTTAGGTGCCCTCTTTCGTACAAAGGCTCCAAATATTGAATAGCCCCGTTATTACCCGCAGAATCCGAGCTTTCAGGCATGGTGCTAATGACTCCTTAATGGTGCTGTCTGTCAGCAGCACAGCGAGCTGGGACAGCGCACAAAGAAACAGTGGGGCTCCATTTAGGCTCCTCGTGTAACACTCACGCCTCTGCACGGCTTTCCAACAACAAACATCGCTTTGAAAGGTGTCAGAACACAGCAGCGAGTGCATCTCACCGTTCTGCGAGGTGTAATCCTGCTGTCACGCAGGGTGATGAGGCCACACAAAGTATTCGGGTCTGTTCTGCAGCGTGAAGCCTCTGGGGTGTGAGGGGACTTGCTGGTAAAATGCACAGTTGAGTTCTTTTTTAACATGATTTGATAATTTGATTCATCTCCCATCAGCAATGAAGTCTGGTTAAAAAGTGCTCTTTTTTTTTTTGTTTTTTGTTTTGTTTATTATGTGCCACACAGGTGTTTGTTATTGCTGGGTTCTCCCCACCTGAGCCCTCTGCAGTAACTCACAGCCACTGCTCATGGCAGCACAGACACAAGGCCAAGCACTGGGTTCAACAGTAAGTCCTATTTTATTTCTGCTTTCTAACCCCAGTTACAGTCTCACCTCATCCTCCTTGCTTCCCTGGTGTCCTACAGCCAGATGGTAAATGGCAGTTTCTCCTCTGAAAGGTTTGCTAGGCAAGGCCTGGTTTTATTTAAAAAGTAGGTTTCTGAATTGGTTGGTTTCTAATTAACATAACTTTAATAGGAATAAGGCATTATTTGAAAGGAGGAGACTTCTTTTTAGGGTAAACAAGACTTTTTGTAGGAAAAAATGTAAATAGTTGGTGAAAATATTGAATCAGTGACACTTCTAGTTGGGGAAAATAGCATTCTCTGCTGTTTTAAAAATTAATAATACATAACTCTTTGTCATTACAATGGTTTATTCATTTCATTAAGCTCCTGTACAACTGTTTAATTATTTAAATCTCTCACACCATTTTCAAGTCGATTTTAAACGAAAGCAAAGCAATGCAGTTCTCTGGAGTGTGTGCAGAGGGCACCAATGTACAACACTCTTAGATACCATGACAAGAAAGGTTATTTCCATTCCACTTCTTTGGGCAAGACTGATGGAGATTCCAACATCTGAAACACAATAATTGAATAGTTTTCTGTATTGTGAAGAAGAATGTTTAAACTGGGCTAAGCTTATGTTTATCCTTCCACACTAATGTTGAAATGGATGGAAATCCAAAGGTGGCTCACAAACATAGAGAACCAAAAAAACTGTTTTATTTTATTGTGTTTGTTTATATGTTTAGGTGATGTGTGGTAGTGAAATATGCTGTGTGCATGAATTCTCCTCCTGAAATTGCCTGCTGTAAGTTTAGTTTGTATTAGAAATTTAATTTGCTTACTTTAGGAGTGCATTGTATTCCTGATACTTGTGACAATGATGGATTAATTGCAAACTTGTGGGACATATCAGACAATCATTGGAATTAGGGTTGAATCACAGGCAAGCAAAGGCTTCCAACCCTATTACAAATTGTCACAGTCTTATGACTTCTTGGAAGATGTTTATTGACAGAGCTTAATCTACCAAAGCAATTTTCACTCATCTTATCAAGAAGTTTCCTCTTATATATAATCCATTACCTCTCTTATTAAACCTGGCAGTTCTTCATATGCACAATCAGTTGACTTGGAATAACACATTTCCTCTCAGGTTCATACATTTTATTCACCTAATAATTTTATTAGCTGCTCTCCAGTTTTTCTTTATGTTTATGTGATTTTACTTACATGATCTTAAATGAGAAAGCAGGTGCTGAACCAAAGCCACAGGCAGCTTAACCCAGAAATATAGAAAGAAATAGAAATATAGAAAGCCAGAAATATAGAAAACCTGGCAGCCAGTAACACAATCTTCAAAAAATCACCTCTTGTCCTACTGCCCTGGCTGGCCTGCACTCAATCCTTCCCAGAACTCTTCCCTAAATATTTTTGTAGCATGCCTGAAGGGTTTCTACATTTAGGGCATTTTGGATAAATTCCCTTGGACAAAAAGAAGGTACCTATATTTCTCTTCCATAGCTATCCCTTGAAGACAGTGCTAAGTAAGATCCAAGATTTTTGTCAGTAATAGCTGCACATCAGTGCACAAATAGAAAGAAGATGGAATTCTGGGCATATCCAAAAATTAGTGATTTCCTTTTGACTCCTTTAGGAAAAGAGGAATTACCCAGAGTAATTTTGGGAGAGCTGAAATATATCTAAAATCAGCAGGCATCGTTCTAAACGCCTGTAACATATAAATAAAACAAACAGGAAAGTGACCATAAAATAACCAGGAAAGTGCCCTCTCAAAGACAAAAGAAACCAGATTAAAATCCTACTGTTACAACAGCTGAACTTTGCAGGATGAGGCAAACAGGGACCCTGTTAAATGCCATTCTGCTCTGCTGAACTCATGGCAGGTGCATGTCAGGTACCTGGAGTTCAAACTCTTGGAAGCAGCCCTAGCAATTATTCCCTCCAAGGAAACCAAAAAGAAGAGCAAGGAAAAGGGATAATAATGCCCATATGCTTGGTATAAAGATGTAGCTGCCTTCCTTTGTAACTGAATAAAGAGCTGGAACTCCTCATAATGGCACAGCCACTTCTAACATATCACACTTTAACTCTTCTTTGTAAAGAATTATTCCACTGGCGTCATTTCTGTCAAACATGTTATGATTTGAGGAGCTTCTATCAGTGCTGGCCTGGTGCCAAAGGAGTAGATTATAGAAGTTCCTTTTCTGGATTTTCTAAACGGTGCAAGTCACAAGTTAGCAGCTGTAATATAAATGTAGTTATAACGAGAGCTGTGTAGCTTGTCAAGCCCCTTTGTAGCTAACAAAGGGAATGGGTTCGTTTGTACAGTATCTCCAAACTCAGTGTTTAAAGAAAATGCTGAGTCTGTGACTCCAGCTCACAAGCTAAGGAACTGCATCAGATATAGTAAGTTGTATTTTTATATATGTACATACATGCAAAATTATGGGGAAATATGTGTATATCAAAAGCTGGTTAATGTTTTCCATTTCAGTTTATTTGGATTTAGCTGAGGTAGAGTAGGAACACGTTATTTTAAATAAAGCTAGCACTGAAATAAGGGTGTCCATGCACCTCTTTTACACAAATATTGTTAGTGCCACTGAAATACCCCACTCAGGTTCTGTTGGCACAACTCCCTCATCCTACAAATAGCCTGTTTCAGAAATGTCTAACAACTGTAGGAATAGCTGAATCTATCTTGGTTATTATCTGAAGGGAATGGAATCTGACTATCCAGACTTTGGAAAAGAAATTCTCTGAAGCCATCACAGAGGTAATTGGGCTTGGTAATTACTGCATTAGCTGCAAGTTTATTAAGGGCCACAAAAGGAAATGCCATCGCGGTGACCTTTGAGGCTGCATTTCACAGCATGTTTTCTACATGAGAACAAATGATGAAACTTGACTATTTCTGCCAAGTGAGTGGTAGCTATGGTGAAGATTTATAGCTGTAATCTGGTAATCTATGGGGCTAATCATACAGTTATAGAGTTGTGTGTCATTTACTCGAAAAGCCTGAAATGATCTGTGTAGTCACTGTGTAGACTGTGCTGAAGGAGTGCATTTTGTCATCTGCAAGGTTAGGAGAAATACAGCCTCTTTAGCAGACTGTAAAAAGAGAGACGAGAGCTAATGTTTCTCAAAATAGCAGCATGTTACATGAAATTTTACAAGAGTCAGAGAGCTAAGAAATGGGGACTGTCAGATGCATTCTCATTTGGAAACCATTATGATTTTCCTCTTTAGTACTGCTTCAATAATTACATAGATTTTCTATTTATATTTTTTTTTTTGAAATTATTTAAGTCATGCTCACTTCATCTCTCTCAGAGCAGCAAACACAGATGCAGACTAATAATGTAATATTGACATATTTAAGGGTTGGATTCTTTAGCTGAGAGCAGCATGTTCAGAATGCATCATGCCTGTAATATGCCTGTGTTCCCTTATCTTTGTGTCACATTTTATTCAACAGTTAAGAAGTGCTAATAAAAAGTGCATATTTCAGTTGTTCTATTTTAGGTAAACATAACATGGTACACATTTTCTTAGCAATGCACATTACTTAACTGTGCAACTCCATTTCTACAAATAGAAATTAGAGTGGCAAACGCTTTGCTTCTCTTCTTAATTAACCTATCCTTGCCAAAACTTCCTGTTCTTCAGTGCAGGGAATGAAACTGATGACTGAAAATTTAAATTAATGCTTTTTCTTGTGATCTTCTGGCTGAGAACAAGAGCAGCTTCCACCTACCATCTGATGCATTTCCTAGCAAAAGAAACAGTGTCAGCCTGGGTCCATGTGCAGCTGGAGGGAGGGAGGGACCAGACACATTTATATTGTCTTTGCTTTGGAGCCAGCTCACCTGGCAAGGGGAGATGCTGCCCAGCCTGCAGCAGGTCTTGGCTCCTGCTCTGCCTGCCAAATCCAAGTTCTTAAATAGCTATTTAGAACAGGGGCTGAGGGCCAAAAGGCAGGCAGTGATGTGTAGATCACCTGAAATGTCACGATTCCACATGACACATTTGCTGCCTTCTCCTCCCCACCTGCTCAGCCCACAGGTCTGTTTTAAATCAATCTTTTCACCTCTCCCAAGACTCACAATTTAAGCAGAGCAGACACTGATGAAAACAGATTTATAATGAAGCTGGTGGCCATTAAATACCAACCTTCCACCAGAGGTGACCTTATTGTAAAGTGTTGTAGAGTGAATTTATTTTGACTTTGCCCATTCTCTACCTTGTCTCACACACTGGCAGCTGAGGCAGTGGTGGTGGGAGGTCTGAGAATAATGCCCACGTCTCACTTCATTACAGCTGCACTTCACATCCCAGCAATCTCCAAGCCTCAGGGATATCACATTCATTACCTCTTTCAGAGACATGTATTTTACATATATGGCTGAAAGGTGATTAGAATCCCTGCCACAACAGTGTTTTATCTGGAATGCAACCATGAAAAATACATGCCTAAAACAAAAAAGACATCCTACATCCTTCTCCTAATTGATTTAAGCTACAAAGACCAGCTTCAGTTTTCCCAGGGCACAGGAACTACCAGGAAGACACAAATTGCATGTTTTCAAATCTCCTCATAAAAACTGCCTGACAGGGGGTTGAAAGCAGAGTTTTCTGTTTCTCAGATGTCCTAGTCCTGTGAATGTCATCAGTCAGCAGAAGCTCACGTGCCACCACCTGATCATAAAGAACAGTTCTGTAACAACCCTCATTTCATGCTGCTGGTTCCAGCCCACCATAAATCAGCCACACCACGAGTAATGCTGGAAATGATTGTCTGCTCCAGAGCTCCTCTCTCACAGCCCAGGTGCCACACAGCTGTAGCCACATGCAGCCCCTGTCCTGCTGAAGTGGCTTAGAGCAGCACTTCCAGCAGTGCTTGGAAGATCTTTAATGTTTCACACTGGAACAGTGCAGGAGTGCCCATTCAGTGGTTTTAAAAACGTTATAAATGGAGTCAGCTATGGCTTGAACCAGATGCTCTCTGCAGATGGGAAATGGGGTAACAAATGCCTGGAAGTGCAGCAGGTGATCCCAGCACTGATCCTCAGGTGCACATAGCACTCTGATCCATTCTCTCTCACCTTCTTTCTAATATCCAGCACTTCTTTCCCTGAGCAGGGTTTGCTGTCACTGCTGGCTGTTTGTGCAGCTGAATCAGCACAGCACATCTGATGTTTTGACTTCAGCCTTGTTTGACCCCTGTGTTCCTTAGCCAAGTCTTACCCAGCAGCTTTGAGTAATGTCCTCCTAAAACCTGTGGTCAAAATAGTTCTGGGCTGGTTGTGCTGGTCCAGCCACCCTCAGTTAGCAGCAGACAGATCAGGCTTAGAGAACCCCAGCCACATCTCACACAAGAGCTTATTTTAGTCCAAAGCTGCTAGAAGAAAGTAGTAAAACAACAACAAAACAAACCAACCAAAAAAACCCCAACAACAAACAAACAAAAAAGTTGTGTTCTGATGCAGAGCTACCTAGATTAGAAAAATCGCGTTGAAATCCAGAATAGTGATAGAAATGCCCCAAATTACCAGGTAAATGAAACTGTTTTGGGATATCTGATCCTTCTTATCAGGTTGGCCCAGCTGCACAATTTCCCGTCTCCAATTATACCAAAAGGCCCACACTTCCTTCTTCATTAATGCGTTTGAAGGATTTAATGAGTTACTTCATCAGGTTAATAAATCCCCTCAATAATTTTATTACACTTTGATACAGGTATTCAAGAGGTGCAGCTAAAAAATGATCATCATTTCTATTTCTTGACAGAATAATTTAGTTAATAAATTTGGCCCATGAAATCCAGAATTCATAAATAAACTATGGGGACAATTGAATGTCTGTGTGGAGGAGGGGTTTTTTGTCCTATCTCTGGTTATTGGAAATCCTCTGTCTCTTGTGCAAGGAACTTCAGGCTAAGGAGAACTGCAGGAGGTTGGTGCCTTTTGGCAATGTCCTGCTTCCCACTGAGTGCTTAGGGGGAGTCCAGCTGCTGCAGCACATGTGCCACTGGACAGAACCCATATTAATTTGCTCCAGCACTCCCTCAGGTTTAAAATCCAGCTTCATAAAGGCTGTTCCATTCCTTGAGGCAAAACTCTTTAGCTGATTTTGAGCAGGTGCAGTGACACCGTCAGAAATAAGCATTCTATTCTGGAAATTATTTTAAAACTGAATTGAATTGGTTGCCATGCCATTTTTTTTTATCTCGTGGCATTATAGTAAATGACATCATCAACAAAATAACCTTAGGGGCAAGGGTGTTTTCAGAATCTTAACCTCTGAATGGCCAGCAGCATTACAGCTTCCTAGCACCAGATTAATAATATTTATGGTAGGTAGACTGCAAGAATGGGATCATACTATTTATTTACTTACTGTTGAAAGCCACCTCTGGCAAGAACAAATTTCCCATTAATCACCACCTTATCTCTGTAAGAAAGAGCTACTCTCAAGGACATGTGTATTATTCCCATTGTTACATTAATACAAGAATAGCTCTGCCATGGATTTTTTACATTGAACTTTATTTATTTTCTAGATTTTCTTTTTTAAGGGGAGCTGGAATGCAAAAATAAATATTGAGCTTTCTCAGTAAATGAGCTACTTAAGACACCAACTGTAGCAATAAGATCCCAGTATTTCCCTGAATGTGTCTTTATGTAAAGAAACTGCAAATCAGTATCTATTTCTTCTCTTTTTTATCAACTGAAGCTCCAGTTATGAATTTTGAGTTTCTTCTGGGAGTGCAGATGACCTTGTTAAGTTGTGAGAGTGCCAGAAAAGCGGTGCCCTCCAGTCCAGGGGGTCAGAGAAGTGAAGCCAATTTCTAAGGTCGGGTCTTGTAATCAAAAAATGCATATTTCTCTCTCCTTTACACATAGGCTTTAGCCAGCATTTGAAACATTACCTATTATATTAGGCTGCAGGATGATTTGTTTTTCTAATTTTTCAAGAGCACTGCATCATATATTTTCAACTTTACAAAAGAAATCAACGTGGCAGAGGACAATATCAGAAAAATTCTCTTTTATGTGAGAAAAGCATTAGTGGAAAGCCTTCCACGAGCCTTATGCAGTACCAGAACGAGGTGGTTGTATAAGGGGTACCAATTAATGTTAATTTGCTGTTTAATTAGGTGTCCAGTACAGGACAATGGTGAGACATTGTGTGGGTGGGAGGAGCCCCCTGATTGTCAGGTGGACACAGTCACCATTCCTGCCTCCCAAAGTCAGGCACTGCTCCTGCAGCAATTCCTCTGGAGCCTGTCAGATGTGATTTCAGCAGTAATTTGTTTGCAGAGTGAAAGGTGTGCTTTCAAACAGAGCACAGGGCTGTGTCCTGTGTCCTGCCCCTGTTCTGCTGCTCAGCCCAAACCGTGGGGGTGTGAGGATGCTCTGGGAGGAGTGCCAGCCCTGCAGCTGGGTCTGTGTGACTCCAGCAGCCAGCCCTGCTCAGCTGTGCCCTGCTGAGAGCTGGGACCCCCCTTGCCCCAGGCTGACACTGCCAACCCCACACACAGCAGTGAGGAACACCCCAGGCAGCCCCTGTGACAGGAGCTTCCTTCAGCACTGCCAAAAAACCCCTCAGCCTTTCCATCTTCCTGCATTTAAATGTTTGAGTTAATAACAGTTATGGGGCAGCATGGGAAAATGAACTTAAATACATCATTTGTCATCTCAGGATACTGAATTACACCATTACTGAAAGGGATACAGAGAAATGTGTCCAATAAACAGAGCACAGTTTGCACAATTTGCTTTGCATTTCCCACATCCTGCAACAAGAACAGGGTAGTCAGGCTCCTTAATGATGATAATATATGTACAGAAAGAGCAGTTCCCTCAGGGCTCCTGATTAATCAGGAAAATACTCATTTGTTCTGGCAGAAGTGATGTGCATCTAGGCAGGGCAAATGATAAACCCTAAGTGCATACATCAGCCATCAAGGGCCAAAAGTTTCCATTCATTTAAATCATTTTCCCTCTAAGAAATTAAACCCCATGTCTCAGCACAGCACAGGACACAAGAGCACTTGTTCTTGTCCCAGTTCCATTAGGGTTTTGTCTGACAAATGCAGAAAGAGGCCCCTCATCCATTTTAGAGACTCTAAATGCATTGAGCTCCCAAACTAAGACATTGCTGCTTGCTTAGATACCCTGTTCAGAGGAGGATGTGAGGCCTCAGCTGCTCTATCTGATCACTGTGCAAGAGACTTGGGAACAAGTTGGAAGATTTAAAGGATTTTTCACCAGCTGATCTAAATCCCTGCCTGTTTTTTAGTACACAAGAAGCTGCCTACTGATTGCAATCTTCCTCCACTCCATCAGAGCCATATTAATTCTGTGGTTTGGCACAGCTGTTGCCATCTAGAAGTTTGCAGTGTGGCATTTGAAATCTTTATTTCAGGTTTTATTCTCTATTCTGAGTTGGGAGTTTGCTAGTAATGAGGTGAATCCTCTGTGCCTTACACGTATTTCCCTTGGTGTTCATTTTTAAATTAGCCACAGAAAGGACAAACTAAAAGCAGATGTGTCATATTTTTCCTTTGTGTGTTTGGAATCTCAGTCTTGGAAATATCTTCATCAGATAAATGAATTCCAGGTTACTGGGATAAACAGATGCAATCAAATACTCGTGTGTAGAAGAAAGCCTTACAAAAATGTGATCCAACAGCTCTTCAAGGAAATCGCCATGTAAGAGATCCAGCTTTGAGGCTTACCTCAGGCTTTTGCATAACATGATAGTTAGTACTCTAAGCTGGAGAAAATGTGATGGGATCTTTTGATATTTTTCCCCCTTGCTTTTTCAATTTCATGGGATCAGCAGAAAGGGGAAGGAACCAAAGCTGAACTAATGCTCTGCTTTTGCCTTCACCACTGCCTGAGCACGTGGCAGGGATTGCTTGGTGGAGAACTGAGTATCTGTTATGGGCATCTCACAATTGCCAGAAAATGTGGGGTTTGGACTTGTTTTCAGCATAACATGAGAAAGAGGAAGACCAGAAATAAATGAGAAGGCTGAAATATAATCAAAAACCAGTAGTTATTTAGTTTGGCTACTGATTTATTAATGTATTATAGTTAAGCACTGAGGAATAAACCCTCACTTTAAAATGTTCCTCAGCTCTAGGCGGGATTATTTACAGGAAATAAAACCACTTAAAGAATTAGAATGAAATCCTGCATGTATGGAGTCAACAGAAATGTTGCCACCGACCTCATTAGGCCAGGTTTTTGTTCCAGATATCTACAAAGAACCAAAATTCTCTTGCAGTGTGACTAGCAGATGAATATCTGACAACACCAGTTTATCTTTCCCTACAGAATCTTTAATTTTTATGCAGCCAGCCTAAAAACTTTGCTCCACAAGTTTGTGTTTCAGTGCAAACCAGACAATGTTCCCTGCTCCCTTCAGGCTGTTTGTTCACTGTCACCATTCCCATTTGGCTTAAGCACCTCCTGAAATTATTATTTTGCCTCCATGTCTGTTATGAGAATATTTTTCCTTTGAGGTATCTGCTTTCTCAGCAGCAATTTTAAAGCATTTCAGGCTACAGAAGAAATATAAAATAAACCCCGTGCTCATATATATCATAAAGAACACGATCCTTTAACCCTGTCCTTGGAAAACCCATAAGCATTTGCTGTACTTCAGTGATTCTCCATATGCTTCTGCAAGGAATATTTTGCACCTGCCAGCAGAACACAGGACAAACAGCAGCATTGCAGGAGGAAACCTTAACTAATTTACACAAAGCCTTAGGTGGTCTATTAGCCCTTCATAAAAAGAGGAATGTCTAATTACTGCATCCACGGACAGAATTAAACTTGATGGACTACAAAGAAGCAATGAGTGAAACAATTAACAACAAAGCCCAAGTAAACTGCTCTGATGGGAAGCCACGGCCTGGCTGAATGGGTCTGACAGATCAGATTTACCTCTGCTGCCCCCAGGGATGTGTCCACACCAAACTTTTCACTCAGTGCAGACAGGTGGGCTCCAGTCAGTCACTGCACCTGCTGATCCATTGCAGGTTGTGTAAGATACAACCAACAGCCAAATAACCTGCTCAACACAGGAATACCCTTCTAGCATCATTACATTTATCAATCCATTCTTTCTCCTGTGTCTCTGGACAAAGTGGCTGCTCCTCCCAGCCTGATGCCATTTGAGGAGGATGCAGCTCAGTGGAGCAGTGCTGCCAACAGGGCAGTGCAGCAGCTGCTGTCCCAAAAGCCTGATGGAATAGCTGCTCCACAGGCTTCAGAGCATTAAGGTAATTGCAACTGCTCTGTGTCACAGTGCACAGTTACATTTGGGACAGCAAAATCCATCCAAAAGAAAATATCTCCCCTCTGCAGCTCTCCAGCCACACAGGTTAATTGTGAGTACTTTGCAGTGCCTGCAGTAAGGCAGGAACCTGGGGGGTTCTGTCACAGCTTCCGTCCACAATTTGATTTAATGCCCTCCATGAACAATTGCATCTCAGTGCTTGTAATAAGGAAATGTCATAAAGGTACCTGCTGCCTGGTCCAACATCTTTTGGCTTTGACAGCTCAAATTTACAGCTTTAATTCAGCAGCCTGGAAGCTTGGTATTCTGTACACACATGGTGAAAGGCTGAGGGAACAATATTTTATAAAAGTTCACCTGTGTTCAGCGACTCATGGAGGATATAACCCCTTGGACCTTGTGAAATGACTTGCAGACAAATTCACACTCCAAATTGTCCAGTGGTAAATGACAAAGTTCTAATCAAACCCCAGTGTGCCTGGAATGTTTTGCTTCTGTAGCATAAAGAGTTGAACTTTCAGCAGCTTGAACGAGTGCTCAGCAGGGCCCTCTCAGCCATGAGCATCCCCAGCAGGAGGAGGAAAGGGCCCTTCAAAGCAAGTCTGATCTCCCTGCTCCTGATACCCAGGTGAGATAAATCCCCCAAAGCAGCACAGCTCAAACACTGAGCCAAATGTGTCCCTGTGAATGGTGCTGCCACACCAGCCCTGCTTGGGAGACTCTGGACTAAAGAGCTGTGGGATTTCTGTGCTGTGCTCGTGGCTGCCATGCCCAGGACAATGCCACCCTGCTGAGCACAGGCAGAAGGGAGGAGAAGCCCAGACCCTGCCCGGGCTGCTCTTTGACACTCTGCTCCTTTTGCAATCCAATTTACATCCCCCTGCTCTGTTCCTGCTCTGTTCCCAGGGGTCACACTGGGGGCTGTCACAAACTGCAGGCACTGCAGACGTCCCCAATCTGGGCAGGAGATGCAGCTGTTTAATGAGCCCTGCTGTCATTACAGCAAAATGACTCAAGGACTTCCTTAAAAAAGCCTCTTATTTATAGTATCATAGATTACCTTAATGTCTTTTAACTGGGAGGTGCTTTGAAATACTGCAAAAACATACAAGATGAGTCTGAAATAATGGGAATTTAAACAGGATCTATCAAGGAAAACATAAATATTGGATGGGAAGAAAAAAGCATTTGTTGAAATCTTTGGCAAAGGAGTATTCTTAGGAAAAGTCTGCTCTTCTGAGCTGGAATTTTACAGCATATCTTGCACATGGGAATCAGTGCAAGTATATAGTCTGGCAGAACTTTTGCATTTTACCAGCTTTTATTTTATGGCATTAGTTTTGGTTTGTGCTTTAATCTGTAGTGGGGAGATGGAAAATTTGATTTGTACCAAGCTCTCTGGGTGTCAGTGAAGGCTTTTTTGTGCCAGATAAACAGTGTAGAAGAACTACAGCTACATATCGTTGTTGGAACAAGAAAAATATTTGAAGTATCTATGTGGTGAAAAAAGGAGATATCTGAGGCATTCTAATTTAAACCTGGCCAGGTCCTTGTGTTCCTACAGGGGATAATTATAGGTGAAATCTTCAACGGAACTTTATTAATCAGAGTGGGATCATCTGCCAGTGCCCTTCCCATCAAAACTCAAACAGCAGCAAGGAAATGAAGCAGTAATGACAGGGCTTCCATTTAGCCATTAAATCTCTTTTCTTAGGTATCCATATTTTAATGAGATTTACGTGCTTTTTAAAGTAGGAGACATTTTGATGATCTTAGATACAGTCTCTAATTAAACATTCTGTAATTAACCTTGGTTTATCTATGTCAAATGCCAAGGAATTTGAGCAAGCCAGGTTAAGCCCTACTTTAAGACATTCAGGGAAGACAAAGTGTCACATCAGGCTTTCTAAAGCTGCCATGGGAGCAGAAGGATGTCCCTGCACCAGAGATCTGTGGAGCAGAGCAAGGAAAGCCCAGGCTGATGGTGCTGTGTCAAGGCTGGAGTGCTGGATGTGCTTCCAGCCCAGCAGCCCACGAGCCTCTTCCCCTGGCTTGGTTGGAAATTCTTGCCTCTCTTGACTCACTCAATTTTTTCCCCAACCTTTGATGAGATTCCCATATGGGATGTGGCATCTGTGAGCCACAGATTACTTTAATCTGAAAAGAAGGGTTTGGAAAATATACAGATGACATAAATATACTGAGTTTTGAATGTCTTCATTCTCACATGCCAATGTATAACATTGCATCAGAAAAATACGTTTAAAATAATAATTGTAATGAATTTGTAGAGAGTCTGGCTCCTGTCTCATAGCCAGATCTATTGCATACTCTCCTTCGCTTGCTACATCTGTGAAACATCCATTATTTTTCCGTGGTGTAAATGATCTCATTTCTGTTGCTTTCCCTGCAATACAATGCCACGTTCATTCCTCCTTCGAAAATTTCAGGAAGAGAAGCAATTTGTAAGAATGACAGGAAAATGGCTTCTCATCTGTGTACACCACAGCAATCTGACACACAGAAAGAGCCTCTGGTGAGATATACAAATCCTAATTCCCACTGAGTTTCAAGCAGTCCAGATTTAAAAAGAAAAACAAAACAAAAAAAACCCAAAAAACCTGACATCAACCAATTTGATCATAAAGATTCTAATTCAGCACAGGTTAATTGAGAAGTCAGATTTACTGCTATCACTTCTGGAGAGGAGGGAGATAAGCGAATACAATGACTCTTTATCAACAATATGGGGACTTCATTTAAAGAGAGAGCATTAGGTTACAGGCTGGAAGATTAGTAGCAATCAGCCTGCTCTCAGAAAAGAAAATGCACTGGCTGATAAAGATAGAAGGCAGGAAGCTGGGTGCATAGAAATGAGGTTTGATGCCAAATATTACTGGTCAAATCTGAGCTATCTGTCAACTTGGCACTGATCATTGCTGATGCACAATTATTATTACTCACCTGTGATCAGGTCATTTACCACTACCCAGCCAATGGCTCCTCCCACCCATTTCATTTGTTAATGACATTTTAATGAAAAAAAAGTCCATCTAATATCTCTTTGAGAAGACTAACCATTGTGTAATAGTACATAATGGTATATGAAATACATTTTCTTTTTCCCAATCACCCATTAAAAGATATCAGCTGTTATTCTGTTCGTTAGCCTCAACCCCATAAATCTGAGTGCAGTTCTGCCTTTAGAGGTGGCAGGCTTATTTTTCCTTTTTCTTTGTGTGCCATGTGTTTTCCATACCAAAAAGTGCCTGTTTTGTTTCAAGTGACAGAAGGAGAATTTAAAGGGATGCTGGAGGATCATAAAGACTCCCCTCTATCCAATCCCAAGCATGCATTCACCTTACTGTTCTGCTGACTAAAGAATTGGAAACTATTAATATTGTCTCTGCTGGCAGGTCAGAAAAATACTTATTCTGTAGTCAAGCAGATTAATCCAAAGGGGGAAATAACCCTGCAAAGCCCTGCAAAAGCTGCTGTCTAACCAATCCACTTTCCAAAGCCAGATGTTTCCAATCTGTTTAAGTGTTAATCTTATGATGTGTCTTTTTATGCCTCCTGAAATGATTTCAGCATGTATTGAACTATTAGAGAACTCATCTAATTAGGGCAGCTCTTATTTATGAAGGTGTTTTTTGGATGGAGCCCTATCAGTGTGTTTGTCACTTGTGCTCATGTTAATTATTGAGGTGTGTTGGGACCTCTCCCCATTAGGTTTTTTCATGGGCTCTGGATACTGCCCAACTTTGGTTACTCTTTGGTCACTCCTAGTGAAATCAGAGGCAGGATAATAGTGGGTGAGTGGGCAGAGGCTGAGGTCAGAGGTGCAGTTGTTTAGAGCCTGTGATGGGTATGGAAAGCAGATTTGCAAATGAAGGCACTGCAACCCAGTCTGAGATCTCCTCCAGCAAAAACAGGGTAACCATGAAGGTGGTTTGTCCTGAAAACTGGAGGGATTTTTTTCCTTCTTACACACACCTCCTTAGATCTTTTCTTGCTGTGGCTTTGGTCTCCTCTGATAAAGAGCTGGTTTGAAATACCACAGCCAGACTGTGAGTTTTTAGCTGAGACCCTTTCCATGACAGGTGCTGATGGGCTGTGCTGTCAGGGCCCAGTGTGTGGAGAGTAATGGCTTGTGAGAGGAAGGTCACAAGAAGGGTCAGGAGGCAGCTCAGAAAGCCTTGCATTTCATGTCAAGGATCTTAAAGGGTCTAGGAGGGCTGCAAAACTTTCCTCTGGGGCTGCTGACTGACAGATCAGTGTCGTGGTTATAAACTGATTGTGATAAATCGTGTTGATCTGCTGTTTGCATGTGGCTTTAAGGGAGCAGGTGGTGAGCCTTGCATTCCTGTGGCATCCTAGAGCAAATCCATAGGGAAAAAAATGGATTATGCCTTGCTCTGTGTCCTGCTGGCACACAGGACAAGGGAGCAGGACCATGTGGGAGCAGGACCTCCCCACCAGGAGCTACCCAGCCTTAAAGTGCTGCTCTCTCTTCCCATTTTGTGAATTTCCACAGACATCCCAGTTCCCCGAGGAACATTTAACCCCTGAATCCTTCAGCAAAGCCCCTCTGCCTAACAAGCAGGCAGCAGATTCTGTCTGTGGGAACTGGCTGGCAGAGAATACGTGCAGTATTCTGCATCTGTGCTTCCCCACACAGGGTGAGGAGTTTATCGTGGGGCTTAAGGATGATTCCTTTATAAGTGTGTATGAGATGAGGAAGAGGAATCCGTTTAAAATTAAAATGAGGATTTTTCAACTCGTCCTTAATATTTATAAGGCTCCTTTTGCCTTACAGACAAAATCCTCAAGGAGAAGATGGAAAGCTGTTCATCTTTATTTCTTGTGCCTTTAGTTCAGCTTCTCATTGTTTATATTATTTTAAGCAAAATAACTGTTCTGGAAATGCAGTCATTTACAAAATCCAGTCTACTAAGCCTTGAACAGCAGAGACATGTCCTGCTATGCTTGTTCCTTTGTTGTTGCTATGGCATTACCACACATTTTTCCATGTAGGAAAGGAAATCCCGTGGAGACCAGATAATAAAGGCTTGAATTTCCAGGGCACAGTGGCCGTCTCGCCTCTTGACCTGTTTGACACCCTCTTTCACCAAACCTGCATTCACTGAATCCAAATAAACAGCCAGCCATCAAAGGAAATAGTTAAAAAGGATTGTTCATGGTTAGCCTTGATGAAATATACATTGGAAAACCTGCATTTTAATCACGTTTGGGGCTCTGCATTTCAAAAATGGTTTTGTTTAACTACATCAGACTTGTCATTCAGGGAAGTTTCCTTCCGTAGGATGCCTGCATTTAAAAGTCAAGTTAACCAAACCCAAACAAATTTCCCAGGAGGCTGCAACAAACCAGACGAGCGTCTCACACGCACAGCCCTGACCTCTGTGCTGTACTAGGTGTATCCCTGCTCTCTGCAAGATCCCAAGATGCTGCATGTTTGTACAACATCACCACTTCTCAACAGGGTGTCGTGAGGATTCATCAAAATCACTGCACGTCACTTGTTGGAACAGGCTTTGACTGAAACTCCCCACTTGGCTTGACATTAGTTTGCAAAGATTAATCCTGCATCCCAGTCAGCCTGCCCTGCCTAAATCCCCTGATCATCCTGGGTTGCACAGAATTCTTGTGCATTGTTTTATCTTAGAAATAACTATTTAATGGTGTTACCTGAAATTATCCTTTGTATGTAAGTTAGAATTGAGGAATTAATACAGGTTTTTTAAATGCTCCAGGACATTTATCCTACCAGAATTTTTCAGTACCATCATCTTCTGCTTACTTTAATGAAGATCTAGCTATAATTTGAGCAAAGTGTCACCTGTTGATGCAGTTATTAGGGAAGCATGTGCAGTTCAGAGCTGACTAAAGAGCAAATATCTCAGACAGAATTGTTTGATGCAAAATGATGTGGTTATTTTGGGCCAAACTTCCTGGGCTTCATTTGCTGTGTCTCCCACTGCTGTCATTTTTGTGTGGCACAGTTCAAAGGCACAGGCAGATTGAAAGGGCCTTGTATCCTCTCATCTCTTGAAGCCACATATCCCTATTGCACACAGGATATTGCAGCCAGAGCACACAGCCAGCCAGCACAGGATAATCTGCCACAGGCAACATACAGCCTGTGGCCTTCCAAATTCTTCAGACAACACAGCAAAACAAGCAGCAGCCTTACTGACTTAATGGACTTTTAATGCATTTGATGGATTCTGCATCAGCAGTTTCTAATGGAACATCTAAAGAGGGAAAATTCCCTTCCCATGGAGATTCTGAGGAGAAAATGAACTGACAGTGCAAAGCCTCCTCTTTGCCACACTTGGATGCTGTGCAGGAGAGCTCAGTGGCCAGACTCAGTTTCCATCTCTTCTGGAACATCACTGAGTTTTCCAGGGTTAGGAGCTGAGCTGTGTCTGGGCAACAGGCTGGTCACAGCAGCTAACAGAGACAAAAGGCAGCAGAAAACTGTGACCTCTTTGGTCTGGACCATTTAACTCAACTCCCCAGAGCTGGTGAAGAGGAGGCACAGAAACTGGAGCTGGAATTCTGCTCCCATGCCCAGAGGGAAGCTGTGGCTTTAGGCAGACAGTTGTTCTGCAGTTATCAGGAAGAAGACAAAGCCTTAAATTCCTTTGTTGAATCCATATAGGCAGCAGTGTGACATATCCCTCTTAGTCACATATCCTTGACTTTGCTACTTCTGCATAATCTTTAAACTCCAGCTATTGATAAATAAATTGGTTTACAAAGCAGGGAGTAAATCACCATTCACTGCTGAGCTGCTATTGTGCCACTCATTTGTAAGGCAGCTTTCAAGCTTTTTTTTTTAATCAGTTTGGCTTGACATTTTGTTTTCCTACTATTATTTATGAGCTCTATCTTATGAATGGATTATGTAAAATAGTTTAATTCCAGTTGTTGCAATTTCTCAGATGTCATCACACAAAAGCTTGCTTTGAGTAGAACACTCAGGTCCAGATTTTGTTCTCAGCTGTGCTGATAACAAATTAGACCATCATCCACAGGGATCAGAAGGGTTTTCCTCAGATTTACAACTGTTGTGAGCTTTTAGGAAAAACATTTGAGCAATGCTCTGCTCAGAGTAAGCAAAGGCACGTTGCTGCTTTTCAGCAATGTTCTGCAGACAGGGCCAACCCTTTTAGCCACTGTCCTCAGCTCGGAAACTGAACCTGGTGATTCTTCCTGCAAGGAATTATGAGCTGCTGTGACTTGGCTGCTTTTGTTATAGTGGCAGAAATGGGGATGATGGGTGGATTTTAGAACAGTTGCTTTCTAAGATTTTGGATGCACTCAGTCACTTCAAAGCAACTAAAACCTCAGTAGCTATTTAAAGCAAAGCACTTTAGTCCCCTTTTGATGGCAGGTGTTAGCTCTTCTCTGAGACAGCAGGCTACTGCTGTAGTGAACCAACAGCTCTTAAGCCTTTTCAGATGACAAAAATTGTGCCAATTATTACTCTCCATTTCACAGGTTTCTCTGATCTCTCAGCATCTGACTTTGCACCTGAGTGTGGAGCAGAGCCAGTGTAAAAACAAGAGCCTTGTTGCTAGGGAGCATTTGGGATGTTCTATTGCTATTTATTTCCCTATACAAAATGCTACTTCATTTCCTGAGATGAAACATTTGATGTGGCCTGCAGCAGGTGCAGATAAGGCGCAGGATCATGCAAAGGAGAGAGAAAGAAGAGTAACTACAAATTTCTGCTTTGTGTTGGCTCGCTCAGGTTGTTGCTCTGTGGTTGCCTGGACTTGGGGCACTCAGTCAAGGGCTCAGCTCCTGCACTCACCCAGTGTTTTATTAGAGCCCAACCTGGCATCAGAGTAGGAGCTGGTCCCTGGGAAGCCTCAAGCAGGCGAACAGGTCACATTTGTCATCTCAGCACACAGAACGAGACATGGCTCATTTCTGTGACATCCTTGTGACAACACAGAGCCACAAAAATGACAGATGTCACCCAAACCATTACAGGGCAGTTTTTCAATGGCTGCAAACACAGAGCAAGGCAAAAAACACCCAGTTCTGCGTGTGTAAATGGAGCAATTACAACCAGAGGCATGGGGACTGCACCTTTCAATCAGCTCCCTTGGCTGAGCTCTGCAGCCTTTCCAGGTGTGCCTGGCTTTGCATCCAGGCAAGGAGAGCAGGCAGGACCCGATGGCCCAGGCTGCTGCCCGAGGCCTCAACCTCATGGCCAACGAGTTTTGCTGGTGCTCTGCTGCACCCAGCACAGCTCTTCCCTCTTTGAACTACAGAGGGCCCAGAGACCAGCCTGTTCTGGGAGCAGGGATAGTCCTGCAAGAGGCCTTTGGAGTCATTTATCCTTATTTAAAAGACATGTTATTCTAATGGCATCCCATGCCAAGCATGATACAGTTTAAATGTTCCTCACTGGTTACAAATGCGACCTTCATTAACTCGTCTTTGTGCGCAGAGTTCTACAGGAACAGCTCATTGCATTTTCAATTTAATTTAATTTGAATGATAATTTAAAAGTTGTTTGATGCAAATGCGACCATCTGCATCCTCGCAGCTGACACAGTTTTTAAAGATGGGTTTGTCAGCAGGGGTGGGGGGAGCTTGATGGGGAAGAAGAGCCACGAACTCCCAGGAGCAAACTGGGAGTGCCTGGGGGGGGAAAGGAGAGGAGCTGAGCCAAGCAATTGCTGGTTATCAAAGTTGTACGTGACTATTGAAGTCTGGAGTGGTGATCACAAGTCATCACACCATGCCAGCTCATGGCACTTCTTGTCTGAGCCCAGTAACTGCCCAGGTATGTGCTGACCAGACCTGTTATTACATCAAACAGGGAAATTCAGCTGCCAGGAGGAGCTGAGCCAGGTTCAGCCCTGCCCTGTGCCTCTTGTTATGGCTTTATTTACTGTCAGTGACAACATTGTCCTCAAACTGAGAGCCCACAGAGACTGTGATGGAGGGGAGGGAGGTGTGATCCACATAGAAGCTCTTGTTCTGCTGTGATTAAATCTAAGCTGCAGGTTTCTGAGGACAAGTACCAGCCTATTCCTCCCCCCTGCAGTACTGGATGCTTGAGGGCAGTAAATAATGATAATAATAATAATAATAATAATAATAATAATAATAATAATAATAATAATAATAATAATAATAATAATAATAATAATAATAATAATAACAGTGTTAATGGCTGTTGTTCACACTTGCTACTTGGCTGGCAAACTTTGGATAAAAGTTTGGACTTTTCTAGAACTTGATCTGGGCTGACTGCTGATTTCTTTCTAAAGTAATATGATAAAATGGGCTGTGTCCATTCCAGGTTTTTGAAAAAAAGCCAGAGGAAACATTTTGCCCTTGATGCTTCCCTGCTGGCAGCCTTGGTCAGGTTGGATGGAAGGGAGCTCCTTGCTGAGTCCTCACTCTGCAGCAACTCTGCTTCTACCCCAGGGAGCCCTGCTGGGAGTCTGGGCATCCCAGGTGGCTCCAACAAACCCTACCTGAACTCTGCTGCAAAGGGAAGGGAGCTGCACCCTGGAAATCTCCTGTATTTCAAAGAGTGCTTTCTTTGGCACCTGTGTGCCACGGGCTCTGCACTGGTCATGGAAATGTGGAAAGCTTCTGGCTAAATATGCAAGCATCAACTCCCTTGCCAGTGTGAGTGTGAATGAGGGAAATGAGAAAAATGACTCTTTCTAATCAGGAGGGGGGATTGGGCTGGCACTGTCTGTGGCTTGGGAGGCCTGGTTTTAATTCTTCTATGACCCTATGTTCCTGAGAGCTGAATTCTCTCTTCTGATTTCTAGTGAAACTCAAACTGCTCCTGCAAAAGCAGCCCATGCCAATCCCTGGCATTCCCAAGACAGATCCCTTATTAAGATAAGTGTGCAGAGTTTATTGTCTCACACCTAGGAACTGCGTGAAATACTGTTAGAAAAACAGCACTTTCTATTGCAGACACTCAACTACTGGTGCATTAACCTAACACTTTTCTCACCCTTCATTTAAAACCATGTTTTCTGCTATTTCTCTTGAGCTCCCTAAACTGGGACATGAGAGATCACAACAACTTTGACAGCAATTGCCTGAAACTCCCCACAGGGCTCAGGTGTCCTATTTTGTGATGTTTCAGGTGCCCCTGAGAGCTGTGTTAGCAGTCACTCAGGAATACCAAGGCCTGGGGATACTTGTGTGCTTGCATCTTAGGGAGCAGGATGCCCAAATTACTCTGTTAAAACTTGGTCCCATTTGAAGTTCACCTTACAAGCAGCCTGGCTCTCAATCTCACAGTAGAAAACTAAATGCAGCAACCTGATTTTAATGGATGGCTTTCTCTGCAAATAATATTTTAACTGTATTTACGGGCATAAAATATTATTTAAGTCCGTTTTTGGGAGCAAGCATGAGAGTTGCCTGTTTTTCTTATGTGAGATCAGACTGAGTGGATAAGGTGAACAGAGAAGCTGAGAAGGTGGTTGGCAACAGAAGTTTTATATTGCTTCTGTAAGGCTGATTTCTTCTCCTTCTGCTCTATGCCAGGGCTGCTTCTCTCCAAGCCCATTAGAGAAACACTTAACAGGAAAAGGCAACCCCCCGGGAGAGCCTTCCACCTCCTGGAGAGATTTGGAGGAGAGCTTGCATCTCTACCCATTAGAGGAAAAAGTACTTTTAGCTTTTAAGTTCAAATGATGGATCCAAACAACATATGCTAGGAGTGAACACAGTCTTGCTGGGAGAGGACTTGCCAAATCTAAGGCTGCTCTAGCAATAAATAATAATCCTAATTAGGCTTCTTCCCTCAGGAGCACCCAATTTTGTGATATTGATACAACATGGCATTGGAGCCTCTCATCTTAACAGCTATTCAGAACACCATTGAAGTGTTAAAAAAAAACCCACCACACACAGAAAAACACTTTTCTTGAAAACAGACACTTAGAGAAAATCACATTACTTGTGACTGTATTTTCCTATCGCTGTGTATCAGCTACTTCTGAAAAATAAGGAAAAAGTTGAAACAGCAGCTGGTCTCACTACTGCATTGCTACACAAGACAGGGAAAGCAGCTTTTTTACATGAATACTGATTGCAGTGGAAGAAAACTATGGACACTTGAATTTTCTCACAACACTCAGTTTCCTGGTATCAAACATCTCTGCTATAGAAACCTTATAGTTTGGCTTTCAAGAGGCAAAATCTCTTTAGCTGGTGTGTTAGAAGGACTGCAGATTTCATCTGTCACTGAAAATCCTTCTGTGCTTCCTCTACAAACATACAAACATCAAATGGTGGAGCTCTTCCAAGGCTGTCAGCTCAAATATCCTTTTCTGGTCTGGAAGATGCTTAGAAAGGGAAGTTTCAGAAACAGAGATGAGAAAACTCCAGTCCCAACTTCTCCATGCTTGTTACAGAAACTCCCACTACATACATTGCCCCTTGCTGCTAGTTCAGCTGCAAGGCTGGGAACTCATCTATTTTTTTCCCTCTGGATGTCTGAGCTTTGGCTCTCTGCTCCAGATTCACCTTGAAAGGAGTGAGAGGAAAGGAATGGTGCTTTTCCAGCAGCAGTTCTGCCGAGCCCAGTGGGGAAGCTGTGGCTGACATGCCATGAGCAGCCAGCAGTGCTGCAGCAAGGGGGCTGTTAGTGCCTTTGTTGGAGCAGAATTTCAGCACTGCTGGGGTAGGAACCCCCCAACAGCTTGGTAACTGAGCCTTCACCCCCTCGTGTCCTCATAAATTAAACATAAAGCAGCCTCCTGCTCCTGCAGACAGCCGTGTTCTAATAAATCATGTAAATAGTCTGGGAGATTCACTGCCCTTTATTTCACTTGAGTCCCGTAACTCAGCTGTTAATTGGATCTGGGATAAAAGCTGTTTTACTGCGTGTTCCCTGAGCAGGATTCTGTAAAGTTCTTTCTAGAATAACAACCTATAGCACTGCCTGCTTTGTTTTGGTCCTGTCCAGCACAAGGAGGAGAGCAGGAAAGCAACACAGCCAAAACTCAGAGAATTTGAGGAAAAAAGAAGAATTTCCTTGTGGCTCTCCCAGGCTGTTCCTGTTTGCCCTGGAGTGTCCCAGGGAAGGTTCATCTTGGGTTTTGCAATGGCAGCACAGCTGCTGATACAGGGCACCTTCTGCCTCCAGTCCCAAAGCAGGGGTTCCCAAGGGGCCTGGCAAAGTGAAACCCCTTTGGAGCAATTATCCAAGGCTGTTCTAACCAGTAAATATTTTATCCTAATGGTTTCTCAGAAAGATCTTGGAAAATTCTGATTTAATTGACATAATGCACCTTTTCAGCTGGGAATTTCGTCAGTGAAACCAACGTGGGATGTACAACAAAAAAGGCATTTGGAGGGTCTTTTTTTTCTTGGGAAGGTGAACCCCAAATCTGTTTGCTCCTTGGCTTCCACTCATTGCATCACAGAAGAAATTTGAGGCTTTTTTAGGACAGCTGGTTAAAGAAATTAGTAAAGCCTGTGCCTATGGAACTGAGGAAAGATCCCCTTTTTTTCCTCGGTATTTTCTTTCAAAATGCAAATCCTAAAATTTTTAGGAAGAAGATTTGCTGTGAGGTCTCTTATCTAGAGGTTGTCACCTCCCTGTCCTGTGTGTGGCATCAGCTGAGGATGTGGCCCCTGTTCCTGCCAAGCACAGAAAGCACTGAGGGCACTGACTACTGGGTTTATTGTTTACAGACCTAACCTGAACCAGTATCTAGGAGCAACAGCAACATAATTAGCTTTGGCAATTAACACTGCTTAACTGAAGCTGCTGTAGGACCAAAGGCACTTTTTTAGTCTGCAGAAGCAGCAATTAGCATTTCATTAAGGTAACAAGCCTAGCTAAGACTCCTGGGCCTGCTGGGGTCTGCTGATCTAATTTTGGGATCCATCGATAAGCCCTAGGGACATTAAAGTGAGATGCATCAAGGCTTTCACCACGTTGGAAAAGCTGACTGGAAAGGGATGGGAAGGTTTTGTCTTTTCTGGGTTAGTTAACAGTGCAGGTGTGAGGTGTCACTGGGCAGCACCAGCTCTGGAAAGCTCATGGATTGAAACTGGGGCCTCCTGGGAAGCACAGGTGGTTCAGGCAGGCTCTTCCATCTCCACCTTTCAGGTTTTACCTCTACTTTCCTGTCTTATTTATATCCCCAAACAAACATCCTTTCTGTTCATTTTCGGAAGGAGAATCTATTTCTGCACCAGTTTCACATTCAGTTCTTTGGCTGGTTTGGTTTGAAACATTACTCATGTGTTGGGAGAGAGACATCTTTATTTTTGGTGGCTTGTGGGATTTTTTAAGTCTTGCCTGCAGCTGTGGCTTGGTGATTTGTTCACCTTAAATCTGAGGTCAGAGGAAGGGGCTGGCTGCACACAGAGCTGCTCTGCTCTGGTCAGAGTGACCAGGACCAGTCTCTGCTGTTCCTCCACTGGACACTGGGCAGTTGGGATGCTGGGGATGCATCACATGCACACACAGCTTTAGAGCACCAGGGTTCAAAAGATAGGAGCTGTAATACAGTGCACATCCCTCCCTCCCTCCCTCCCATCATTCATGCACATTAAACTCTAGCAAACAGTGTTTAGTGGTTTTTCCAGGAAATACCACCATAGAATCAGCAGAAAATACCTATTTTTTTTACTGTTCTTTGGGATAACATGTGACAAAACCCATCCTGCTCTGATGCTTTCTGATGTTAAGGGTTATTACTCAGTGCAGCTGTTAATGGAGTGTCTATTCCTTACAGCCTGTGCTTTGTGTAATCAGTAAATTCCAGTAATCTGGAAGTTTGCTATAAAAGTAGGCACAGACCTGCACTTCTGTGAAAGAGACTGATATGATAAAGTCAGGAAGTTTCTAAACTGCAGTTTTATTGGAAAATGTTTCTGTTGCAACAAGCAGGGCTTTAGTGACTCCTGAATCAAAGATGTTGGAGTTTAAAGAAACCTTGCTATAGTTTATGCACTTCGGATTTCCATAAGGACTTTCTCAAAACAGCTTGTTTCTGGACATGCAAGAAAAGTAGGAATCCTTTCCTGTTTCCTGAAAATTTACTAAGGAGGACAAAGTGTGCTCCTCCATTCACTCTTTACTTTGGTTACATGAAAAGTTTTATTTTATGTCTGGGTATATCAGTTTTGGGATTTTTGAGGGAGAAGAATAAAACAAAATGCTCTAATCTGACTTCCAGGGGGTTTCTGCCACTGATCTGCATGGAGGGGAAGGAGCCTGGCAATGGGACACCCATTCACAAGCTGGGGACAGGCTCCCTCCTTGTGATGTTGGTGTTCAATGCCCTCTAAAACTCTGTGACCCCAGCCTGGTCACCAGCGTTTGTCACAGCTCATTACACAGCAGGAATGTGGAAGCCCAGTGACCTTTCCCAGAGGGACAGGCAGAAAAGCAACAGCACAAAAGAGGGAAGAAAATGTTGTACACTTTAGAAGATAAATAACTGAATGTTATTGTGATAGAAAACACTGGGCTGACAATGGGCAGGGACAAAAATGTTCCTTTAAGGGTGTTGGTTCTGGGATTTGGATTTCTATTTGTTCAACTGGGTGCAGCTTCTCTTGCTGCCCTGCTTGGCTATCAGGGAATTTCAGCAAGCTGGGGAATTACTCTCAGGTCCAAGTTAAAGTGGGATGTGAGGAATCTGAGCTCTTTAGTGATACACTGGAGCAAGGATGGGTGGGAGAGCTGGGGATGCCTTTCCTGACCTCCTTCTGCCAGGCAAAGGAAGGAAGAGTCCTAAAGTGGCATTTTTAAACCTATTAAAAAGTCAAGGCAAACTTTCAGCCTTTGTAGTGGGGGACTGGAGCTTCTGGGACTGCTCCCAGCTATGACTCCAGAGTTTCTCCTTTAAACAGGTCCAGGTTTCCACCCATCTTGTTCCCCCTTTCATTTTACTTCCAGTTTTTATTTAATCTGACTTCTCCAGTCTCCTGAGACAAACTGATTAATTCTTTTCCCCTTCGTAGTCCCCTGAGTCCCTTGTTCAATCTTTCCTGCCTCAGTGAGATCTTAATAAATGCTGCCTGTGGCTGGAAGTGGGATTGGGTCTTGGCACTGTAATTAATTCTTTACTTCCTCCACGGCTTCAATATGCTATTTACAGCTGTCAGCCCCTGCAGGAGCAGAGGTTTGCAGACTGCCTCCAACTTTTGCCTCTGATTAATGAGTTATATCTACCTTGCTTTCTCCTTGCTCTTTTGCATTTCTTGCTTTGCCCTGTATCCAGTTTAGTGTTGACACAGGAAAACCCTGATGGACTTCCAGGTGAAATGCAGTCTTGGAGACAACAATTGCCAGGCTTTTCTGTTTGCTTTTGCTCTGTTATTGGAAAGCCTCTTAGTCCAGGCTGCCTGCTTGTGACAGGACATCCAGACCCTTGCAGCAGCAGCATGGCCATGCTCTGACTGTAATCTCCCTAATTGCTTTCTGTAACCTCCAGTAGCAGCTTGGGGATTGTAACTCCAGCACAGGAACCTTGCTGGAATTATGTAGGCTGATACTACAAAATGTAAATAGGAGTGGATGGAAATTAATCTGGGGATAATCGGGCAGAGTGGGGGAGCTTCTCCTTGCTGGCTGTGGGAGCCTCCTCCAGCAGGGAGAGAAGCCCCAGTGCTGACCCTGTTTTATCTTGAAGGAAGTGCCTCAGCCTGGGACCTGCCCAGGGTTTCAGCAGTCAACTGGAAAGCTGCATTCGATATGCCAGTGAGGAAGCAAATGCAAATTTCCTCCTTCTCTCTCTTTTGGGTGAGATTTATGCCACCTCCACATGCACAGCCTCCTGGCAGCAATAAATCACAGAGGGGGAGGGAATGCTGCAAGAAACGGATACCCTGCAGTTTGTGTGTGCAGGGCAGGGAGAAGGGATGTGTGGGGATCAGCAGCTGCTTCCAGGCATCACAAACCTGGTGCAGCACACACTCCCACTCCTTCCCAGCACTACACTGGAGACCACCCACCAGAAACTGGGGATTTACTTTTAATCATCACCCTTCCCTCCCTCCTGTGCCAGAATTGTGTGTGCCCAGTCTGGGATGGAGCCATCAACCTCATCTTGGCAGAGGGGTGGACTAGAGATGAGCCCTTCCCCTGCTCCTTGCCAAAGTCTCTCCAGCATCTGATGGATCCCCCAGGATCCCAGGCCTGGGCTGCAATGCAGAGCTAAACTGAGGGTGTGTCCCCAGTCCCCTCACCCCTCAAAACACACCTGGCGTCTGGGTTCAGCCCAGGGAAAGCAGAAGAGCCACACAAACGAAACAAGCATATGTATACCCCAGTAGTATCTCTCATTTGGGGACTGGAGAAGCTCCAGCAGCCCCCTGTCCTTGGGCACTGTCAGTGTTGCTGTCAGCTGTCCTGAGCTCTGCCCTGCAGAAAAAGGCACTGAAACAGGCTCTCGTGGCAAAAGTGCCCAGCTGAGCTGAGAAACCTCTTTGTGTTTCCCCAGCAGCCTCAGCCACCTCCTGGCCTTACCTTGCAGCCCCTGCTCCTGGGCTCTGGCTGGGAGCTCTCAGCACTGGAGGCACAGGAGGTGCTGGATCCCCTTCATGCTGGCCACGAGCAGCAAGGACAGGAAGGCACAAGAGGAACAAATTCCCTGCAGTGCATGGTGCCCAGCACCCCTGAGCTCGGCAGGGCTCAGCCAGGGGAAGGAGCCCTGCTCCAGGGAGCCTGGCTTCCACCTCTGGCAAAGGCATTTGGCTGCAAGCACCTGACCATGCTTTAATCCCCTTGCAGAGCTCTGACAAGCCCCCAGCAGAACTAGGACAGCTAAAAATACTCAAGAGCACAAAGGAAGTAGTAATTTGGGCAGGAGTGAACTGAACTGATTGATCTCAAATCAAAAGGTTCAAGAGGTGCAAAACGTGGTCTCATCAGGACAAGCATCAGAAAAGGAGCAAAGATGGGGCCCAGTGGCAGAGCTCAAGAAAAGCAGCAAAACCAAAAGATTTTGCTAAACTTCACAGCAACAGCAGCAGAGCCTGTACCAGCAGTGCAGGGAGGTGCCTGCTGATTCCCCACCATATGCTGACTTTACCTTTACTGTCAGTCTAAATTCTGCCAATTATTAAATTATCCAACTTGCAGCAGGAACGCAGCTAGATGTGATCCAAATGGTGTCACTACAATTATGGTAATTATCTGAAAACAAGCCAATTACTTCCCTCCTCCTCATGCCAGTTGGTACCAAGATAGCAGCTGTTCGAGGCAAATTTGTTATCACGTTACTGTACATTTGTTAAAGGTTGAGGTTATAGATTCTAGCCTTTTAAATATTAAAGATGCTATAAAGTCATGGAGTGTATAACATATTAGGATTTTTTTTAAATGTCGGGAAGGGAGAAATTTCTTTTATATGCCAAGAGAACCAGTGGGAAAGTGATTTACTCGTGGTGGCTGACTGGAAATGTGTACTTTGCAATCAGCATACAACCAAGTTATAAATTAACCTGTGTCAGCTTGTTACCTCTACCCATGCAAAATGAACTAAATGCAGGAGTTTTCTGAGAATCTTTTACATTTTACATCTTTCTTCAGTATTGGCATTCAGGGTGTTCCACACATCCAGAGGCACCCTGCAGGCTTGGCCCCTCTGCTGGATGCACTTTCAGCACTTTTGTCAAGTGTTTTGGCTCATTTAATCATGGCAGAAGCAGCACCACTCCCTCATGGAGAGTGAAGGCAAAGGAGGGCCCAGCTCTGCCCAGGCAAAGAGTTGGGCACATTGGGCAGAGTCGTGGGAAACACCTCACCCCTGTGAAGAGCCTTCTGAAAACTCGTGCTATCAAGGCATCTTTTATTTTTGAACTTGTTCATATTAAGGACAGCCTTGCTCGAATTGCTGAAGGTGTCAAACACACAGAGCCCAGCACTTGCAGCTCCTGCCAGGGTACAAATGAAGCCCCCTCAGAGCACAGGCCAGCGTGGCCTCTTGTTTTGCACAGCCCTTCCTTGTGGAAACCAGAGTCTTTCATCTCATGTCAGCCACCATATCCTTGCTTGGACTGACCTTAAGTTGGTTTTTTTTTTCCATGTGATGTTTTGAAATCTTTGCCTTTGATGTGGGTGAAATACTTCTTTCAATAAATGTCAAGAGCAGATTAAAGAAAATTAAATGACAGAAAGAAGAGATTCTGCCTTTTGGCTGGAACAGCATTTTCGTGACAACTGAATGAATTGACTATGAAAAACGTGAATTTCCCTCTCTGTGCTCTGGTACATGCCAGTGGGATCTGTTTCTATCCATGAGCTTTACACACAGCCCCATGCATCCATAATTCCCTGCAGCTTGTGTGCAGCTACAGAGCCGAGGCACAGGGCAGAGCTCAGTCCCTGGGAGCAGGTTAGTGGCATTAGCCTGCTGCTTTGCTTGAAATAATTAGCCATGCTCACAGATGACCTTCTCAGCAAGCCCTGAAGGCTGACAGATTTGGGTTGTATTGGAGCAGTAGAGGGAAGCACGTTGCAGAGTGCTCCTCCTGCAGAAATCCTGCTGCTCACTCCCCCACCAGCCCCAGGAACTGGAGCTGGGCACTGCTGCAGCCACACACCTGCAGTGAGGGGGTTTCTCCCTCCCACAGACAATGGATGCAGCCACTGGGCTCCATCATTTCCCTGGACATCCCTGGTACCTTCCACTATTCTTAACTGATGCCATCTGCTTTGCTTTTCCTTTCCCAGAAAGTTCCTGTGGCTGTCAGAGCGACGTGCCAGGACTCTCCTTTCTGCATTTGGAGTTGTATCCAGTCTTTACTCCCTTGGCAGCACATGAAATACCACCTCACACAGGACAGGTTTTCTATTCCCTCCTGAGCACCACTTGATTCTTCCTTAGTGTCATTTAAGATTTACTTATTACCTTTATCCATTTTTTCACATCATTTTCATGTTTGTTACATGTTAAAACTGCCTAGCTCAGATTTCTGTCAGTTAAGCAGCAAAACATTCAGCCAACAAGGATTACATTTGATAGTGTTTAAAAAAAAATAAATTTAAAAAATAATCTAGGCAGCTGCCTGCCCAGTTATAGTATTAGATGAGAGTGAGTGTGTAAACAGGTTTCTGCTTATCAGTCCTGCTGCTATCTGCTGCACACAAACTGCTCAGCCCCACAAAATCCAATTTCCAAGAGGTTAGAGGAGGGAACTGTTTGCAGAAACACAGCAATAGAAATCTCCAAAGCCACAGCCCTCATTACACTGACACTGAAGAAACAAATGATGCTTGACGACTCCTGGCACCCAAAGCTGACATTTACTTTTGTGGCTTTGATTGGAATCGGCCCAGCTTTGCCATGGGATTGTTTCCTCTTGTTTTTCCCTGCTTGTGTGGGTGGGAGAAAGCAGCTGGGCAGGCACTGGGCTTGGGGGGCCTGCAGTGTCCTGCAGCACAACCATCACCTTCTGTTTCCCCATAAAAAACTTGGAAACTCCACTTGGGAGCACACAGGCAGGAGAGACAGGGACACAAACTGCTGCCTGTACCAGGCATGGAGGGAGAGGGCCAGGGTGTGTGTCCAAGGCACAACGTTTTGAGCCTTTTCCCAAGACCTGGATGTGGACAGATGCTGCAGCTCAGTCCTGGAGGAGCTGAGCCCTCCACGTGGCCTCTGGCACTGGGGAGGAAGGAGCACAGCACTGGGAATGCTGCACACTCTGGCCTGGCTGCTGTAGGTGAGAGCAGGAAGGATGCAGCAGCATCCAGTGGCAGCAGGGATGTGAGATGTGGAAGGAAAAGGTCCCTCAGCCCCTGTCACAGGCAGGAGCTCTTTGTTTATTCCCAGATAGAGCGATCAGGAGCAGCCCGCCCACCTCCCCTCCCCACACCTCCTGCAAAGGGCTGCTGCCCACAAGTTCAGTGCTCCAGTAAAACTGCAAACTGTGAGCTGATTAGATATTCATAGATACTCTTTCTTGATTAGCCCACCATTAATATTTCAATGTCAGAACTGGATGCATGGTGCCTCCCTGCTCTCTTCCTTCCTGCTTAATTAATTTTGACCATCGCCAACAACAGCCTCCGACAGATAGCAGAAATTGAAGTGGGCTGTTCTGTGACTTTGCTTGCTGTAAACAGCTATTTGCAATTCCTTTTCATACATCACCCACCCGTGACAAAGAGATCACAGTAGCAGAAAATAAGTCTCCCTCATAAGGACTTCAGAGCTCCGAGAGAACGTTTGCTTATTCAATAAAAATAATCAAATAGACAATGCAGTAAGCACAGCTCGGCAACAAGATCGGTGTCTCACCTAGTAATCAGCTGGCTGTTATGCCATTAAATAAAAAGAAAGGGAGAGAATTGTTAATTTATCTTTAAAAAGAAAGGGCCTTTGATGTAGGGTAGCTCATAAAAGCTGTGGTGTGGGCCAGCTGTGAGGAGATGTGATAATCACTGCAGCCCCAGCAGTGGTAGGAGCTGCACTTGATAAAATGCAGGTTGCATGGCTGCCTGATGCCCATCCATGGCTGATAACAGGACGTGCTGCTAATAGTCTGTTTGATTTTATTGATGTGCTCAAGATATACGGGGGCAGGAGGAGCAGTGAGGCAGAAATTATACATCTGTGTTTGTTCCACCCCAGGCCAGGGGACTGTCTGCCTTCATCCATCCATCCTCCTCCTGGGCCTGGAAGGATGGGAATCTTTCCTGTGTGACAGAAGGGCAGTTGTCTTCTCTCAGATCCACAGGCTCCTGACACAACTCTCTGGGATTGCTGTCAAGATGTGCCTACCTGGGCCAAAGCAGCACTGGATTTGCAGAAACAAAATCATTGCATTTCTGTGCTGCCAGCTGAGCTGCAAAACAAGCCCTCTGCTACTGCACATGCTCCACATCTCCATCCATTGCTGCAAACCATCTTGTCCCAGCCTCCAGCCTCTCCTTTCCTGGGAAATACACCAGGATGGGCACCCAAAGCAAGCAGGAAGGCAGGAGCAGCAGGTTGGAGCTCAGCTCTGTCCCCTCCATGCCATAACTCAGGCTGTTAAACGCCTGGCCAGAGCTTGCCATCTGCTTCCAGTCTTCTAGGAATAACCACTGAGTAATTCAATCAAAAAGGAGAAGATCCTTGTTTCACTGAATCGTAAGTCACTCCTCAAGTAATTATAATTTTATACCCCTATCAGGAGCAACAGGGGCTGTTCATTTTATGGGCTTTAGCAGCCAGAGCTGTGCTTCTGCCAAGGTTACGGCTGGGAGGAGAAGCCAATTTCACATTTTCTCAGCCATCCAAGGCTTATCCATGTTTTTAGCTTTTTGGTTAGGCAAGTGAATAAGGCCCTGCAGGACCAAGGCCTTTGTTCAGGAGTGCTGTTACTGTAGAACATGGCAAATGTACTGGCTTGGAGCAGAAGAGCTGACCAAACCATCATGAAGCTGATTCCCACTGGTGTGAACATGCCAGGTCTGTCCTTCCAGGGTTTCTGCAGCACAGCAATAGCTGCCTAACCAGGGAGGAAAATCCTGCTTATCCCTCCCAGCAGCTGGAGGACTCGTGGGGCTGCATCCCTCAAATGCTGCCTCAGAGAATGCAGATGAGATTAGTCCAGGGGAAAAGCCTACCTGCTCCATCCAAAGTGCCTGGGATGCAACTCACAGGGCTCAAAAAACTCAAGAGTTAAAACAGATCCAAAAAGGATCCTCTTCTCCTTTCTGTTATGCTCTTTGGGATAATTTCTCCACTTAGACATTTCTCTGTTGTGCAGTTTGTGCCCTCTGCCTTAGCCCCACTGTCCTTCCCGGGCTTAATGCTCCACGTGCTCTTTCACTGCCCCAGATGTTCAGCCTTTTAAACAGATTTATTCCCTTGACTTTGAAAAGGGCTCCACCACATTTCCATCTGTGTTTACACTCGGTGCAGGGTAAATTTCTCCTGCAAGCAGATCTGTTCCTTACCAGCAAAGGAATCCGGCTCAGCACAGGCTCAGACAGGAAGGCAGAGCAAAACATTTCCGAAGCAGAGCTCGCCTGGGAGCTGCTCTACGTGCCCACAGGAGGACAGAGACCTCTGCCAGACTCCCTGCATTGTCAGGCTGTGCAAAAAGGAAGTGGATCTGGCCCCGAGCCACTGCTCCTGTGGCTGTTCCCAGGGCTGGCTCCCCTGCTCAGCCAGCACCACCTCCCAGCTACCCAGGACACTGAAGCCACGTCAGAGCAAGCAAAGAGGGACTGAAAGGCCCCATGTCCCACCAAAGGGTCTGTCCCACAGTCAGCCAGGACTGTAGGTGTTGGAAAAACTCATTTGTCAGATCTTCATTGCTCCTTCCTCAAGGAAATCCTCTCTTTTTGCACCCCTGCTCCTAAAGCCAGACTGGCTGGTGCACAGGCACAGTTTTTATCTGCCTGGGCAATCTGTGACACAAAAGACAGCAAGCAGCTGCCACCCAGATTTATCACTGAATTCACCAAGGCTGGGCCAACCAGGCCCTGTAATGACTTCCAAGGTGGATCTATAAATAGCATGAGTTTCATCTAATCCCAGCAAAACAGAATTTGAGGTATTGGGGGGCTTGCTGCTTCACCCCAAGTTTGATATCAACCTTTAGGTTGGTGATGGCAGGTAATGGCTTCTCTATACACTGCCCTGCTCTGTGTCCTGACAGGTCCTTGTCTCCACTTTCAGAAGCTTTTTAAATTACAGCCAGCACCCAACCAGCCCATCAAACATTTACATCTCCCTTCAAGGCCAGAGCCTGTCTCCATGCTGCTAATATCGGTATTAACAACAGGCCAAAAACTTCAGCATTGCCAGAGATGGCTGGACACCGGGGCTGCCCAAAGCTCCCTGAAATGCATCCCTGAGCAGACTGAACTGCAAACTGCTCCTGACAGTCCTGAGCTCCCTGCCAGCATCAGAGAGGACAGGGAAGCTTTTTCCTCTGTGTTACACCCTGCTCTCAGTGCAGATGGATGAGTCAATAAAGATGATGTGGTGTCTACACAATTGCTTCAGGATGCATAAAATTCAGCTATGAGCTCCCTCCCCACAGCAAGGGAGGACATTCAGGTGGCCCTGGAGGGGTCTGTCTCCATCTTCCCAGCAACAGCCAACAAACATGAGCTAAGCAAGGAGGGGGAATGGGAGAAGCCAAATTGTTTGTGGGAAGAAACCTCAGCTGAACACATAATTACACAGCAAGGAGATAAGAGGACGTGATCCTTCTCAGCACTGTGGGCATGCAACAAGCAGGCTGGGCAGCCACTAATGACAGCTGTTAAATGATAAATGCCCTCAAGCTTTGCAGGATGTGGTTTATTATGCAACCTGAACTTGCAAGGGAAGGGAGACCCTCTCCTGCAGTGGTTCTCTGCTGCAACAACCAACAAGTTCAATTAAACTTAATGAAAGACCAGCCATTATCAAAGCCATCTCCCACCAAAAATTCAAGGAGGAGCCTTCTTGGAAAGATATGGCTTGAGGAGCCTTCTGGTAACACCCATGAGTTCCACCCTGGTGCCTTGAAAATGTTAGAATCCAGGCAAATGTCCTGTGTTGTAGAAGGAACAACTGCCTGTAAAGTGAAGGGAGAGTCACAGGCAGAAGGAATCAAATGAAATATGGATTTTCCCATCTGAAACACGTGGCTCTGGCACAGTGCTGGGCTCCTTGGGGCTTGTATTTCCTCAGGGGCAGCAGTGTTGGAGTCCCAGTGGCACTTGTTATTTGTAGTTTCCATTTATTACAAAGCACTGTTATTATTTACAGAATATACTTTTTTATGGACTGTTACTGCATCCAAGTGCAATAACTGGTCTAAGCTCAAATCCCTGGGAGAACTGTTGAAAGAGAAGCAATTCAGACACGTATTAATATGACAAGGATTTCCCTAGGTTTAAGGGAATAAAAATACATTTTGTACAAGTGAAATAGTTCTTTCTTGCAGTATAAAGCTGCTCTTTTCTGATGATAGCAATGAAAGAATATTGCTTCTGTCACTGATGCCACTGGAAATGTATTGCCCCTCTCCAAAAAGCCAATGAAAGGACATGGCTGGTTTATTCTCTAAATGAGGCTACTGAGAAATGCTCAGCTCCTGGCATTAGCCCAGGCAATGCTGCTGCTGCTGCTGCTACCTGGCCTGAAGGGAGGGCAAAGGCACCAAGTCAGCAGCTTTGTGCCAAATGGCAAAACCCACCTGGAGAGAATCAAAGCACATTTCGAGACTCTGCTCAGAGGAAAACGGTCCAAATGTCAGATGGGAATGAATCTCTATCATCTGTCACTGGGGTGGAGCAGGGCTCAGCTGCTCTACAGCACAGCCAGGGTCTGGCCCCTTGTCCTTCAGCAGCTCTGCAGCTTGTATGAATTGAGCTGGAGCCCTGGGGAAGGCTGATCTGCACTTAACCTGTGGCAGGGAGCCTGGCTGTGAGGAGAGCTGCCAGCCCCTCTCCTTCCACTGCTGTGTTTAATGGCCTGGCACTCCAATGAAGATTTTAGGTTTTGGAAGTAAAATCGTGAAATTGTTCTCAAACCAAGATGATCTGTCACTTGAATGTATGCACTGGAGTGAGCACAGAGAAATTACTGTTTCAGCAGAAGTAAAAATTTCCTGAAAGGCTGACGTTGATGTTTGTGGTTCCACTTTCATGCCCGTCGATCTGTGGATCTGACAAGTTCATTTTTCCCCCTGCAACATCCTCCCAAATGGAAAAAAAAAAAGTCAATTGCTTCTTCTAACATAGGAGTTCATCAAATTCTTAAGCACACAGAGACTGATGGAATAACAGCACTTGGGCTTGGTGCTGGTGCCCAGCGTCCCACAGGGTTCAGAACCTGGTACCTTTTGCTCCAGGACAAACCAGCCCAAGGATCAGATTGATTGTGGCTTTTACTGAGCTGAATTCTGGAGGAAATTAGCAAAAAAAATGTAACAGAAGAGGAGTTGCATCAGTGCAGATGAACAAAACGAGAGCCCAGGTAAGTCAGGCATGAGCAATGCTGGCTCTGGAGCGAGCCCTTCTGGGGCTGGGCTGTGACTGAGCCCCTCCCCAGCTCCCTGGCAGTGAGCTCCTACCCTCAGATATTTATTAGTTGTGTCAGGAATTAGTGAGAGTTCACTGACTGAATAATAACGTGCCAAAGGCAGTTTTTTGACTTTGCTAATGTAATTAAAGAAAGCAGGGGGGAAAAAAGCCTTGCACTAGAGGCAGAATCAGGGCTTGCAGCAGTGTGAGTGCAAGGACAAGATGTGAAATGTGGAGGGGAGAGGGTGAGGATGGCAGAGAGCACCTGAGCAGTGAGGAGGATCCTGCACTTGCTCCCAGCTGTGATGGGAGTGTGGTTCTTTCCAGAGAAAAACAAACGAGCTGCCCTTGCCATTCAGGAGCTGGACACATCTCCAGGCTCACGTTTTATGCTGCTGTGTTTTGCTTTTGTGCCCGAGCACCTTGCAGGAAGACTGGACTTTGCTTCAATTTTGGCAGCTTCTCTTGCAGTTTTGAGGAACCTTTCCTAAATGGGGAAACAGCTTTATGGCAGCATTTTCTTCATGCTGCTCTGATGATTGAACACATCCAGCAATGTCACTGCATCAGGACTGAGCATGTTTTCCAAGAATCTACTGCCACAAGAAGAGGGACAGCGTGGGCTCTGCGATAAAAGCCAAGATACTATTTTTAAACAGGGGTGGGGGAAGCTTTGGGTGATTTTAAATCAAATCAATGCCTGGACAGCAGGGCTCTGCTTCCCCCCTGCCTCCACTGCCAAGTTCCTCTTCCGAATCCCAAGGATGTCTTCTAACAAACAACAGGATGGGGCTGCCGGGCTGCCGGAGCCCATCAGGAACAAAAACACCCATCAGGAAAGGGGCCGGGGGTCTGCCCCCGCCCCGGGCTGTGCGGGAGGGGTGGCAAGGGCTGGGAACGCGTCCCACCCTCCTCGCCTTGGCCATTCCTCAACATTTTTAACGTCGCTTGCAGGGCTGGGCTCCCCAAACTGTCCCCTGCCTTGGGGAGGTGTCTGCTCCAGTTCTGTCCCCTCCAAGCAGTGCTGTGACACTGAGCCCAGGAGCAGAGCATGTCCCCACTGTCCCCCTGCAACATCCTTGGAGGTGGCACTCCAGCTGCAGGTGCCACAAGTGCATTGGGAAGGGATGCTGGGCAGAGTGCCTGCCTCATGCCATTATTCCAGCCAGGATTTCTGGGCAGGATGGGAGGGATCCAACACCTCGCAGGCAACTGCACGGGAGTGATGGCTGCAGGGAAGGGAGGACTTTCTGTGACTTAGTGGCAGGTCAGCAATTACCAGGCAGCCACGACCCCTCTGCTGCTCCATGGACACACCAGCAAAGGTCGGAGCTGCCAGGCAGCTCCCTCCTGGTGCTGCTTTTATCCAAGTTACTAATTACACATTACCTATATGTCACCAGGCTGATCGATGGGAGTCTGAGGGATCAATATGGATGCAGGTGACAGTGCTGTTTGCCATTCAGAGCCTGCACAAGCTGGGAGAAACAGGGCACCATCGATCCCAGAGGTGGGCTGGGATGCAGGGAGGGGTGGGAGGTGCAGTGAGGGGGAAGAATCACGTGCTGCCTTCCTAAATGACATTGTGACACTGGGACAGCGTCCTGGCCAGGGACCTGCTGTGGCCCTGCTGCCCACAGCCTGCCCCAAACCTCCCACCCATCCTGCTGCTCTCCCTTGGGAATGGCACAAGCCATTTTAGTCTAGGTTGGGTTTCAGTCCTTGGGAATTGATACATTTAGGAGGTTCACACTGATCTGAAAATGAGCCATTCTCTCTCTTTCTGTGCTCTTACTGGATGATCAGTGTCTAAAGAACAGACAAAAATCCCAAGGTCTCCTGTGTTTTGCTCTGCTGTTTAACTGACCAAAAGCTGAGGCCATCTCTGTAATGCCATCGTGCTGCTGCCAATGAGAGGGATCTTGGCTGCAGAAGCAATCAAATTTTCCAGGAAGAAGCTCTTGGGACTACCCTGAAACCTGGGATTACAGTATGGCTAAATGAGGGAATTGCATAACTGGGAGTTTCTGCCTGTCTTGCTGGAGTCTTGTGACTGTTCTGATTCTGTCGTGGTGATGCTGGAAAATTGCTCTTTAAAACCAAAAGAGCTTTAGAAAGGCACAGGCAGGTCAGGATCATTTGCCCTCAGCACTGGGTTTGTGTTGAGCAGTGAGTTGACTGGGATAGGATTGGACAGAGAGCAGTGTGGGGTGAAAACAAAACTCTCCCTGAGAGCTTCCTTTGCTCTGTGCCCTCACCAAGTGCCCAGCTCTGCATCCTCCTCCTGCCAGGCCACAGACACCAGGGACAGGATCAGCAGCCATGGGGCCACTGGCAGGCTGGATCAGCTCCCCCTTGCCAGCAAAGCAGGAGACCTTTGCCTGAGCAACACGTGGGGAAAAGCTTCCCAAAAGCAACACAGCCCTGGCTTTACTGAGGCTTTTAGGGATGAGAGAGGCTGCTCATCCTGCCTGGGAGGACTTGTTCCTAAGCAGCAGATGGAACCAGCTTCAGGGCTGGAGTGTGGTCACCAGCAGCTTAATCCTACAGCACTTCCCTTAGTACCACAAGCCCCCAAAGCAGAAATCTGCCCAGATTTTCTGTTTGGTGGGGTTTATTCAGCCTTGGTTGCAATCTCAGTTTTTATCAGTCAGGAGCCCCAATGCCCTGGGAAGGCCATTCCCATGGGAGTGAGTGGGAGTCCATGCTGGAAACCTGTCAGAAGCTGCTCTGGCTCTCAGCTCCTCCAGGTCCAGGACATTCCTGTAAGGCAGTGACACTGCTGGGGATTGTGTGGGCTGTGACAGCTCAGAGCAGAGCCTTGGGGCTCCCCAGGGCATCACCCACAGGTCCCATGGGTGAAGCCAGTGCCTGACACACTGTGATGGCCCCGTGCTCCTTCCAGTCACTGAAAAACTGCTCTGAGAGCCTTGCAGAGATGAACTGAAACGTCCAACTATAAACCACGGGCCCCTGAGCAGCACCTGGCAGCCTCCAGAGAGGTTGTACAGGCACAATCAGCCCTGGAGAACATTCCCTGTCCTTCCCTTTCAGCTCCATCCAGACGTTTCTTCCTGGAATTAACTCCTATTTTTAAAACCCCAGCAAAGAGGCTTTTGCTGAAGGACAACTGGCAGGATTTCAGCTGTGCCCCATTTACCCTCCCTGTCCCTGGGGTCAGCCCCAGGACTCCTCTCCAGCAACAGCAATGGATTGCAGCTGAGGATTGGGGCACCTCACACATAAATGGGCCAGCTTGGCTGTCTCAGTCTCTTTGGGGGTGCTGCCATGCAGGTCTGGGAGGAAGGATCCCCCAGAAATTTCATTTTGGTGAGCTGACACCATGAGCAGGGAGTGAACCCCATCTCTAATCTCTCAGGGGCAGCTTTGATTTTATAGGGTGTGAGAGCTGAGCAAATGTTCCTTTATCCTTCCTCCTCTCCCTGTTGCTCATTAACTCTTTCATTAGGGATCATCCTCTTGTTATTTGTGTGGATATGTTGGTTTGTGTTTTTTCTAAGGAGTGGATGCCAGGCATCAGGACTCATGTTTTCAAAGTGTGGTGGCAATTAGCCCAGCTCTGAACCCTGATGGCCTGTCTGCATCTGCAATTAGTGCTCTGCTCTGTCTGTGTGAGGTTTTTATCTTCCTCCCTTCTGGGGCTGCAAAAGGCACAGATTGGATCTCCAAATGTACAGCAGGGAAGTGTTAAAGCTGCAGCTTGCTCCTGGCTGCCCTTGCTGTGGGGATGCTCTCAGGAATGGTTCCTGTTTGGTTCAAGGATCAATCCGTGGCCTCTGCACTTGGATTTATGTGAGTGCAGCTCGGGGCATCTTTGTGAGACAGGGCAGAGCCTGTGGGAGCTGATTCTGGTTGTGCTGGTGCCTCTGCTCCTGCACTTCCTGGCATGTTTCATGGCTCTTTATTAGGACATTGGATTCCTGATTCAATGTTTAATAGAATTCTGTTTATTTACTCATATCTTTGGTGCTCTAAAAGAATACCTCCAGTTGGCTTTGTGAAATGGGAAAATGAGATCAAAATTTGGATTTCAGTGGGAAAATATCTAGTCAGACAGGGGAAGGGTGACTTTGGGACCTGGAATCCTGGGATTTGGGAGAAACTAAATCCCACTGCTCTGCCTGCATCTCAAGGGGTCCCCCTGGCAGAGCTGCCCCCCACCCTCCATCAGAGAGCTACTCTACCAAACCTCCTGGGCTTTCCTTCCCTCCCATATAACTTCATCTATCCTAAAATCCCTGTTTTTCTCCCAGATAATGTGATTTTTAGGGAGGAGTTTCTCTCCCTGTCACCTCATTGCAGCTGATTTCTATTGAAAAGCTTCTTCCTAGGGAGGGAGGGGGGAACAAAGAGAGAAATTATGGAGGGGCAGAATTTCTGAATCCAAATACATTAAACCATTTAATTCTGTTGACTCAGGGCTGCCTGGCTCTGAATGGGAATTAATCCACAGTGCACAAAATTAAAAAGCACAAGACAAAATGCTTAGCAGGCAATGCCATGGTTTAAAGCAACCCATTAGCTTGCTCAAACGTCCCCAGTAAATTTTCATTTGTCAATAACGCTTAGAGCCTACAGTTTATTTACAGCCTGTTCAATATTACCAGAACCCCTCGCAGCGCCTCATTTGTATTTATCTGCCACAGTCAGTTTCCTTTCCAGGGACTCTTCCTAATCCTTTGCTTTGTATCTGCTCCAGACACAAGGATGTGCCACCCCCTAAGCCAAGGTAATGTGGGGTTACCCTTTCCTACCCCAAGTATCACCTGCAGGGTCACCTCGAGTCAGCTCATAGGGACACATCCCTGGAGCTGAGCTCTGCTGCCATGGGGCTCCAGCCTCTGTCCCACACCCAGGGACACACTGGCCAGCAGAGATGGGAATCTCCAAACTGGGAGAATGGGACAGGCACAATCAGCTGTCTCTGTGGACCCACAGCCTGGCTGAGCTGGAGCAGCCATGGCTAAAATCTGTCCTCCTCCATCTGTCCCAAGTGGGATCCCATGGGATGAGCCCTGGAGAGGGGAATGTGTAACAGGATTTCCCTCAAAGCAGCTTGAATGCTTCAGGCAGAGAACAAAGCCTGGCTGGCCCTGAGCATTTCTCCAAGGAAAGGAGTTTATTCTGGGGCACAGACACGAACAGGCATTAATCTCCTGTCCTGGCTCACGTCCAGGTGGGGAGGTTTGGCCCAGCACTCAGGGACGTGGCTCCCTGCAGGGGTGACAATTCTCCAGTGGGGTTTGTCCGTCCCCAGCTTTCTGCACTCCCCCGGGGCAGAAGCACAGGCGATTGCAGTGGAATTTTAGATGGATGCAACATCAGGAGGGTTGTCTGGGGCAGATACAGGACAGGCTGGGCAAGCCCCTGTGTCAGGCTTAAAGCTCAGAGAGGGAAATCTTCCTCCAGAGGCTTAATCACCAAGATGGAACTGGACACTTGACAGGGAGCATCTACTGGACCCCAGGAGGAGCAGCAGCACCCTGCCAGCAGAAAGCCACAGCCCCCTGTCCTACACAACCTCCTGAGCTGGGGGCAGCGAGTGGCACCTGCAGCCCCAGGCTCTGCCACTGACCTGTGGATCTGGTTGGAGGTGACGTTCAGTAGCTTTTATGATGAATGACTTGGTTACAGCTTGCAAGCTCCTCATGCTGCCGAGCTCCAAGATGCTACAAAAAGACACCCCATCTTTCCCCCCACAAAGAGCAAAGCCCCATCACTTGCCTGCTGCTGTCTGCATGTAGCCAGCCAGGGTGCAGACTCGGCGCTCGCAGGCTCCGCCGGGCAGCAGGACAGCCACGATGGCCAGCAGGGAGCTGAGGGCCAGCAGGGCACAGCCGCCTGCACACAGCACAGCACTCGTCTGAAAGGACACAGTGGGGGCTGTCAGAGAGGTCACCCCACCGCCACACCCCCCAGAAATCCCCCTCTGCAAGTGGGGAGTAGAGCCCTGTCATGGGCGGCTTCTCCCACCTTTGCCTTTCCACCTTTTGTTGCTTTAATTCACAGGTTCAGCCATCCCCTGCTCCCGGGGGTCACTGGGGCTGCAGTGACAACTGCAAGTGCATGACATGCATGAAGGGCCACGTTCTAAGTGCCATGAGATGTCTGTGATGTGGCAGAGCCTCTGCCGAGTGCTGAAATGGATCTCATGGCAGCCCCAGCAGGCCTGGCAATGAGCAGGTATTTTGGGGATCCCACTGCTGCTCTCATTGCAGCTCTGCTGACATGGCAGGCTGCTCTCACCCCCAGCAGCCTAAAAAACTGGGAAAAGGTTTTTTTTAATTCATGGCAAACCAGCTCTCCATTGAGTACAGGTGTTCAATCACTGCACTGTTTCTGTTTCTGTCCCCATTACAGGTGACCACTTCTGCCAGTGGGATGGCACAGGGATGTCCCTGTGCCAGCAGAGACATGTCCCAGCCCAGCCAGGGGCACAGCATGGCCAGGGGCAGTGAGGGGACATTCCTCCTCCAGAACCCAGCTCTTGACAGAGCTCAAACAGCCTGAGGACACCTCAGTGCCAGCACTTCGGCAGCCTCGCCAATTCCTGTCACTTCCCAGCAAATTCCAGGGAATGCTGCTGGCTCTGGTGAGTCACCCTGCAGTCACACACCCCCCTCAGCTCCCTCCCTAAAGCAGCACAGCTCCCGGGCAGGTCTCACTCCCATCGTCCTGAAAAGCCTGGCTTTTCTAACCTGTGTGGGAGCTGCTCTGAGGAGGTCAGGCCCCACTTCCACCCTTGTCCAACCCTCTTGTCCTCGTGAGACATTCTGGTTAACAATGCACAGTTTTTTATTTCTCCCCCTCTATCCGAGCTTTTGGGCAGCCATGGTTATTACAGAAACAACCCCCAATACAGGTTTCCATTTACCTCCCCTCACTAAAGAGGTTACCAATAGCCTGCTACATGCCAATTATTCTGCAGGTACCACAGGCAGGCTGAGCAGGGGAAGAGGAATTGGATTTACCCTCTGATGCCAATGGGGGATCCAAACAGCTAAAAACCCCCCTCCATTAGTGATGCTGTGCCACAGGTCTGGCACTGCCCTACATCCCCCTCTGATCCTGACTGCTGAGCTGGGGTTTAGCAGCTGGACTGGCTGCTGCTGGGTGACACAGCCACTGCCAGCAGGGTCCTGCCCAGCAGCTGCCACTGCTCCAAGAAGGGACACACAGGTGCTGGAGAGGGACAGGCCAGGGCACCACCTGACACCCTGGTGTGAGTGCTTCTCCTGGGGCTGTGCAGTGATTAGAAATCTGCATCTTATTTATATCCTATTTATGCACTGAGCAATGCAAATGCTGTCCCAGCCATAAATGAATTCCTGACATGCAATGCAAAAGGAACAGCAGTGCAAACAGCTGCCCAGAGAGATGGAGAGGCTGCTCCAGCAGGGATATCTGCTCCTCTCCAGAGCCTGAGACCTGAACAGACAAGTGCTGATTCTGGGCTTAAGATACAAGGCTGGGACACCCCCAGCAGGGACCCCTGTCCTGTCCCTACACCAGGAGAGACTCACGGGGGATGGGATGGGATGGGATGGGATGGGATGGGATGGGATGGGATGGGATGGGATGGGATGGGATGGGATGGGATGGGATGGGATGGGATGGGAGGATGACCCCATTGCACAGACACTCTCCCAGCCTGGGGCCCCATGGGGAAAGCTGCCACAGCCCTGCTCCCAGGGCAGCAGCATGGCCAGGAAATCTGGATTCAGAACAAAAAAAAAAAAGGATTATTCTGCCTGGCGTCTGCATTTCACCTTCCGCCCGGCAAAACCATCCTCCTTTGCAAGGACCATTAATTATTTAGAGCAATGAATTTTTCAGCAGAAAGGGGTCTTGTGAAGCAGGCTGGTTCCTCTCTTGTGTGAAGCATATTATTTTTAATGATCTAGGTTCTCCTTAATTGTGGTAGCTCAAATTCCCTAAAAACTCACAGTTCCTGCTGGAAACAAGTGATGAGCTGTTCAGACTGTTAATCCCAATGGAGAAGTGTGAAGATCTTTTTCAGGGCAAAGTGACAGGAAAAGGGCACGAACAGGATGGGTGCAGGTGTTAAACAGAAGAGCTGGTCTGGTTTGGGAGCTGCCAGCAGGGTTTGGCAACAAGACTGAGGGGTCTCAGGGCTGGCAGCATCCTGATGTGCACAGGGGTGGCCAAAAGCCCCCCAAATCCAGCCAGGCCTTGGCAAAGGGAATAAATGTGAGGTTTGGGCTCTGCCATGTGGGCCAGGAATGCTGAGCCACTGAACAGCTGCCAGGCAGCTCTTGGGGACAGAAGGGGTGGCAGGGGCACATCTGCCCCAAAAATAGGTGACAGCAGCAAAGGGCACACCACTGCTCTCTGCCTGGCTCCCACGTTCTGCTGGGTGTGTGCTGACATTACCTGCCAAAACACTGCATATGCTCTTGGAAACCACAAATCTTGTTTTGTCATAACCTTTCCAGGGCCTCAGCTGGGAATTATCCCAAGTGTTCCTGCCCTGCACTGGAGCTGCTTTCAAAGAGAAATAGCAAGGCTTAAGTTTGAAGAAGTCCGTGGAGCAAAGGTACCAAAGAATAGCAGCTGAAATTCTCCCCTTCCCACTGTGCAGCACCTCCCTCTCTCCTCCCTGTTTGTGCCTGTTGCATCTTGAGCAGAAAGGAGAGGATGCAGGAAACAGATGCAAAGGCTGAAACCCAAAAATAGACAGGGTGGGGAGGAATAGCAGGGAATACAGGAGGCTGCCTGTGAGAGCCCAGCTCAGGCAGGGCAGGAAAAAACCCATTTATCCCAGCAGAGAGCCCAGCTCCCAGTGCAAACCCTGCAGGGCTGCCCAGCCCTGGGCATTGCTGACCCCTGGCAGTGCCAGGGAGATGCCCCAAGGGAGGCTGTGAGCAATCCTGCCTCTGCCACGCTGGGAAAAGACATAAAACCGTGTCAGATTTTCTGCTCCCACTCCCAGGGAGATTAATTGTTTATCCCCAAACAAATTAATCGTCCCCTGGTGGGACTGTAAATATGCCTTTATGTAGCGTAATAAATTCCGATTAACAGCAATCCCCTGCCCGTTATTTTAGTGTTTTACAGGCCTGACACATGCCATGGCTGGGCCATTCACTTAGCAATAAATCTGCTGAAGATGTTGTTTCATTCACCAGAAAAATCAAAATTAAAATGTCACATAATGGCCGCCCTGGGAAGAATTCCTTAATATCCCTAATGAAAACTTTAAAAAAGTTAACTCATCTTTGAAAGCCAGCATGAAAGCAAGAAAGGGAAAGAGAAAATAAACTGTCCAGTCCAGTTTCTAGTGCTGAGAAACAGGACCTGGTGTTTGTTTCAGCACAGATAAACCAGCCTGGCAAAGCTCCTGCCATGACTATGAACTGGGTCATGATGCACATTAGTTTATTAATGCAATTTATTAGTTGGCACTTGACCACCCCCAACAGCTGCCATCCTGGATGGAGCCTGTGGTACCCAGAGCAGCAGGCTGAGGGCAAGGCTACAGACTGCTGGGGTGTCCCAGCTCTGCTCAGATGCTTCAGCATCTTTGGAAATGGGGGCAGAAAATAAATGCCCTAAATAAATGGGAAATAAAGCCCAGGATAGTGAGAAAAAGGAAGTGAAGGTCGCAGTGTGTCTGGCTTTTTGGGGGTATCTGTTGAGAGAAAATGTCTAAGAAACCCTAAATAATCTGGAGAAAAGCTGTAAAGTCAATTGTAAGAGAAGAAGTGGTAAAATTAATTCAACCATTTTCATTTTTAAATGCAACCCCTCCCTACCAGAGCTCTGTGTGATCGAACATTCCTTATGGGAATATGTTTTGGGGTTAAACTGAGTAGTCCTGCACCTGCAGAGGTAGAAACCGAGATTTTAACCTTGTTAAAAAGCAAATCAGTGCTGGATGGGGGGGCTGAGCTTTGGGGTTTGCAGGAGGGTTGGCAGCACCTGGGAGGGCGATGCAGGTGCAGGCAGGAGCCTCTTCCTCCTCTTCCTCCTTCTCCTCCTCCTCCTCCTCCTCCTCCCGGGGCAGAGGCGCCGGGGTCTCGGCAAAAGCCGGGAATCTCCACCTGGGAGGCGCTGGGTGCCGGGGTGGGCGGATGGAGCCTCGCAGCTCGCTCGTATTTCCCCCACACCAGGCACGGAAACAAACATTCGCCATCTGGGCGGCATTAAAGCGACGGCCAGGAAGAGGATCCCACACATCCTCGGCTTCTCCTCGCCGGCAATTCCCTTCCTTTGGGCGCCATCTGAGACATCTCCTGCCTGTTTGATCTTCCCTCTGCATCCTGCTCCCAGCAAATGCCATCCCTGCCCAGGAGCGCTGGAAGTGCCCGCTGTGACCCGGTCCCCAAAGCAGGAGCTCCAGCTGTGCTGCCACCAGGGACGTGGCTGATGTCCCAGTCCTTTGGTTTGGGCTGAGCCACAGGGATGCAGAAGAGGCTCCAGCCTTCATTTCTTCCCCTTCAAATGCAAGATTTGGTGGATGGGGATCTGCCCACACCACAACATGCACAGGGAGTATCTTCCCCCAGCCCAGATTTAGCTGATTTTGCACAAAATTCCGCTAAAACCAAAGCTCAGCCAGTCCTGGCCTTCCAGACAACTTTTCCAATTCCCAGCTCACCAACATGTTCAACAGAAAACCAGAGGGGTTAATGCCCAAACTGATTCAAGTGGGGGGAGGAAGGCATTTTTTTAATTAGAGAGAAAATAAGAGACAGATAATATGTCTGATGAATTATGGCTGTCTCTCTTTCGGTGCCATTGCATCTGGGGATGCTGGAAAGCAGTTCCTAATGGCACTGCTTTATCTAAGAGGATGATGGATAGTAGTGAAAGACAGAAAAAAAGGGGAAAAGTAAGACATTAGCACATCAATGGTGTGCCTGTGACCTCCATCAAGGGATTCGAACCAACTTAATGAAATTTTAATTAGGCAGCAAGCAGTGCACTGTGCTGGGTACCCGATCAGCCCTCACTCTGTCATTATCCTTCCCTGGGATAAGCCCTTTCCTGGCGCTGGCAGGGCCAGGGAATGCCCCGCGGGTCACACAGCTCGCCCATCTGGCTTTTCCTCACAGAGCCAGAGGAGGAGCCGCGACAGAGTGGGATTTGCAGCCTCAGGAGGATGGAGGGAATGTCCCACTGTCAAAATGTCCCTGCCGGTCTGTGCCAGGATCTGCTCTGGGCCCTGCAAAGGGGAAATGCAGCTCCCACCCCAGAACGCCTCTGGTGTGCCCAGAGGATGCCCTTGCCAAGGTGCAGGGTTCAGGATTTGAGGATTTCAGGGTTCTCCTCTTTGAGGAGCAGGTGTGTGGGCAGGTGACCCAGTGTGACCTGACTGAGCATCGCTGTCAGGAGTGGCCACAGCTCGGCTGCTGCTGCCCAGCCCAGCCCCGGGGCTGGCACCACCTCTTTGTTTAAGCAAAGCAGCTCCTGTGTCTCCCTCTGAGAGCAGCGGACAGAACTAATCCTGGCAGCAGCCTGGCTGCATTTTCAATCAACTTGACCTCCCACAGCCCACCCTTAAGCTGGTCCTGTCTCAGCAGCGCTTTGAGCCCAGCTTAGCTGAGAGCAGGTCAGTGAGTCCCGGTGGGGATTTGTGACTTGGGCACTGAAATGTGAGGCCCCAGCCCAGGAATTACAGGTTTCCCCAACACCAAGTATTTTCAGCCCTGTTAATTTAGGTCAGAAAATTCTGGGTGGCTGATGAAAGCAGATAAAGTCTGCTCTGGGCTAATGTGCACGAAAGTGGTGATGTCAAGAATTCCTTACACTTGGAGCTTACAACTCTCGCCAAGGTTGTGTAAGTGCAATTAAAAATCAAATGGACTGGCAGACAGAGTCTGGTCTCTTGGGAAGTTCTTAGGATGAGGAGCTAAAAGTTGATTTCCTGATAATCCCAAGTTAATGTGCTGGCCTGATACACGACTCTGGAGGCAGAGCAGACTCTGCCTGAGAGCCAGCACACCCACGAGTCCCTGCTCGGGTCACACTGCATCTCTCCCTAATTCCAGAGCCTGTGCTAGAAGAGGAGTGACAGATTTTCCACTGAGTGACAGATTCCTTCCCATCTCCGTGAGCACCCCACGTGCTTTTTCACTGGGATGGAGGCTGCTGTGTAACTACTCTGCAAACCTGGCCCCAGTGGACAAACCCCAGATGACATCAGGGAGCCAGCACTGAACTGATGCAGTGAGAAATCAGCAATGGAGATTTAACGAAAGGGTAAGAGGGTTTATTGTACGTTTTCACTAAGCTTTGCTGAATCTTTTCAAGTCCTGCTTTAAAACTCAGGAAACACCCACTCAATGAACTGCTGGGGTTGGGTAAAGTCTCCCCCCTGTCCTGAGCAGGTTATTTTGGGTTCTGCTCCAGCATGGCATCACTAGCTCCATAGGCAAATGGTCCATGTGGTTTTAACCTGAATATCATGGGCCGATCAGCTTCTTTGTTATTTTAGATTACATGCTTGGCAAAGCCTGAAAATAATTGGAGACTATCTGGAAAAATAAAAATAGAAATCTGAAATGTGGCAGCAGTAGCTTCTGAAGTGCAGCACTGAGACAGGAACCCATGAGCCAAATGCTCCCACTGAAAAAGAAAATAAATTAGCTGAGGATGAAGCACTACTTTGCACATACTCAGTGATCTGGTACCAGGAAAAAGAAAAGTCGTGAGATGCAACGAAACCACTCAGAACTCAAAAGTTTTTCCTGTTTTTTCTATTTGGCCTCCCAACAGCCGTCCCCTCTCCCCAGGGTACCTGCACACCTTGGGATGTCCCTCTCCAGCCCTCACAGCTCCGAGTGATCCCACAACAGATCCTAAGGGCCTCACTCACAAATTGGCTGGGCAACATCACCATCACCATCCTCTCTCCTCTCTGGCTCCAGCCAAATCCTCTCCAGTTTCCATCGGCTCCTGCAAGGTCTCAGCCTGTCCACAACATCCGTGGCCATCAGGGATATTTTATTATATTCCACCCCATCAAATAAACATCATGATGCTGAGCTCAGTGCAAAGCTCCCCAGCAGCACTGACAGGGTTAAATTAAAGGTACCCATGATATTAGAGAGCTGCAAAGTAATTATGAAAGGAAGCAGAAAAAAGCCAGCAACTCTAAGCAGACATGAAGGCCCTCTTAAGAGAAGAAAGGCATGTTAATTAACCTCCAGACATGATTCAAAGCATCATTTGTAGCATGATTAACATAATCCCCCAAGTGCACACACAACTGGCATTAACGATCATTTGCAGGACTGAACGCTCCCCCACCCCTTCAACAAATCGGCACATTGGAGCAGGGAAACACTGCAACAGCAGCGAGCCCGAACGCTGCTGGAAACAAAAAGAACAATGTTCCCAGGGATGGACATCCCGGCTGCGGGTGGGCACCGTCCCCAGGTGTGCTCAGCATCCTCTCAAGGAGTGCTCAGCAGCCCCAGCTGTGCTCAGCAGCCCCCAATGTGCCACCAGGTCCACTCTAGAAGAGCTCCTGAGCCCCACACCAGCTCTAGGTCCCTTTGCCCGCGGCAGCCCCAGCTCCCACCCTCCTGCCAGCAAACTCCACTTCAGCAAACGCTGCAGGCTCTGCTCAGGAGCTCCCAGATTCCTGTCCACGTTCGGCTTTCATTTAAAGAGAGAGCTGCCCATCAGATCGCCGGAAAGATTGGAAATGAACGTCACGGCTCTGAAAGCAGAGAAAAAAGAGCCACGATTTCCCCATCTCTCCAAAGCGAAGAGAAATCTCCTGCTTGAAGTCGTGGACAGGGTTCCCAGCACTCGGCTCCCCCCGTGCTGAGCACCGAGGCGTGCGGGCTCCGAGGCTGCTCATGCAAGAAAGCCAAAGCTGTCGCCTGCCTCAGCAAAGCTGTCAGGACTATTTTATTATATTCCAGCCCATCAAATAACCATCACAACAGGTATTCTCCCCCTCATCATGGCAGAAAGCCAGTAAGGGAGCACTCCCCTCTGAAAGAGTCTGCACTGGTTGTTGTTCATTAATGATATGGGTGGTATTAATAAAGGTGACACGGATATGTCACCAAAATGCCCTGCAAAGTCCCCTCAATGCTGTGATTATTCATGTCTTCCTCAGCCCAAGCTCAGGAACTCAGAGACTTTGTGCTACATTATATTCTGGATCTTAGTGTTTTCAGAGGCTGAAGCTTGTTCAAATGAGTCACTGCTGAGCTTCGTTCTTATCTTTAAAGTTTGTTATTACTTGGAAGTGTTTATCTGCATCACATTTGCAAAAACATCTGAACAAAGGCCAGCCCATGGAAACAAGAGCATTTTTGCACCTTTTTATATAAATAGGAAGGAGTTTATACAGCTGGTTCTTTTCTTTGCAATTCACAATATTTGTCTGTAATGCCAATTTTAAGGACCGTGATGGGATTTAAGCAATCACACGAAGACCTGGTGTCCTGGCAGAGATAACAGCGCAGCTCCATGGCAGGCTGAGAAATCCAGCTGCTGACACCCTTTGTGGCCGGCACAGCCACGACCTGCCGGGATCCTGGTTTGGGGATCCTGCCACTCTGGAGCGAGTCCAAGCTCGTGTGTTCCGAGCAGGGGCAGGGATTTCACACTCACAGCCTCGGGGTAAGAAGCTGAGAATGAAGGGAGAGGAGGGAGAAAGGGGCAGGGGCAAGAGGGATGGCGGGGCCGGGCTTTGTGCGGTCCCTGCACACACCCAGCGTGACGGGCGGCTCTTTGTCACCCCGGGACACCACAGCAACCCCGGACCCCATGGGGCGGGCGGGGGCGTCTGGGTCTCCTTCTTCCCCAAAACCTGGCAAGGACATCACCCCGGGTAGCCGGGCATGGGAACAGCCACGGTCCCTCACATCCAGGCTCGATTTCTGGATCCACGTGTCCCAGGAGCAGCAGTTCCAGCCACCTCCCTGCTCCCTCCTGCGCAGCAAACTCAGCCGCCGAGTGATGCTCAGCATAGAAACCTCTCCAGAAACCTCCCCTGAGCCCCTCCCGCACAGCCAGCAGGAGCCTGCCCGGGCAGGGCGGGGGGATTTGGGGTCCCGGGCACGGCAGGGTGGCCGGGCCAGCCCCGCGGCACTGCAGTGGCCACTGCCGGGACCCGCACCGCGGCCACGCCGGGGCTGCACTGACCACCACGCTGTCACAGGGGTCCCGTGCAGCACCCCGAGAACAGCCAAGCATCCCAAAGAGGGATGTGACCCCACAGGGAGCACGGGATACCCAAGGGGTGCCGAGGAGATGCTCAGAGGCAGGACGGGTGGGATGCAGAGGATGAAAGGGATGCCGGAGAGAGCACGGGGAAATGCACAGGATGCTCCAGGGCAGCACGGGGGATGCGGGGGGGTGATGCCGGGGAGGTGATGAGGGATGCCGGAGAGCCAGAAGCAGACACGGGTGATGTCGGGGAGGTACCGGGAGATGCCGGGGAGTGCAGGGAAGGGCAGGCGGGATGTCGGGGAGCTGACAGGGGATACTCAGCAGCACGCGAGAGGCGGTGGGGGGTGCCGCGGCGGGGAGGCGCTCACCTGCCAGGAACCGGAGGGGATGTCTCCGAAGCCGCCGGGGCCGGCGGAGCCGTGGCAGCCGCGGGGCGGCCCGGAGCAGCGCCACAGCAAGCCGAAACCGGCGGCGGCGCGGCCGGGCGGCAGCAGCCAGGCCGGCGAGAGGAAGGCGGCGGCGCAGGCGGCCAGGAGGCCGGCGGAGAGCAGCGCCCAGAAGCAGCCGACGCCGCTGCACATGGTGCGCCGGCGGGGCAGGGAGCCCGCGCCCCGCGCCGCCCCCGCGCCCGCCACCGGCACCGGCACCGACAGCATCGGCGGCGCGGGGCGGCCGGCGGGGCCGGGCGCGGGGCCGGCAGCGCTGCCCGCGCCCCTGCGCGCTCCCTGCGCGCTCCCTGCGCGTTCTCTGCGCGCTCCCTGCGCCGCCCCCCCCCCCGCGGGGCGCGGCTGAGCACGGGCGCGGTTGCGACACCCGCGGCGGGCGGGGGGAATCCGGGGCGGGAGCAGCGGGGTCACCTGCGCGCACGGTTTTTGGGGGGGTTTCACGCCGTGTCTCCGCCCGCTGCAGGCTGCTCGGCGGCCCCGAAAGAGTCGGGTTATTCCTGCGGTTAATTATGGGCGGCTTTTTTAACCCTCCCTCCGTGCCCGCAGCGCCGATGCTGCGGCTCCGCTCCCGCCGCTCTCCCGGACGGGGACACGCGTGCGGGGCGCGGGGAATTCTCAGCGCGGGGGATTTAAACCCGCCGTGCCAGGGAGGGCTCGGGCTCGGGCAGTGTTTCCCTCTAAGCTCGCAGGTTTCTCCAAGGTGTTGTAGGCAGAGCGGCTGCCCGGGAGCCTGCGTTTACTTGAGGTGTAAAAGCTGCGCCTCCCAGTGCAGATGGATTTTTATAACAGTCATTCTAAAAACTTCACGGATCAGGTTTTATTCCTGCTAAACCTCACGGTGCCTGTGCAGCACGGATTTATGTCTTATGTTTGTGCCTCGCAAATTTTACGGATTTTCTCGATCTCTAGGAGCTCAGCTCTTCCCCCGAGGGGTCCCACTGTCCATCAGCTGCGTAAAGAATCAGATCCTTTTTTAAATATAGCAAAATTTATCTTTACCCTGCGCTAATGTCCTCAGGCGGGTTTCGGGTATTTACTGCCGATAGAGCTGAAATAGTTAATGACATTTGGGCAGCTTTTGGACAAAAAAAAAAAAAAAAAAAAAAAGGTTTTCCTTTAGATCCAGGGTGCATTGGTTGGTGTTTTAAGCGCAGCTCTTGGAGAGGGCTCCCAGTCCTGGGAAGCCCGTGCGGATCCCGGCACAGAAGCCGGGGGCTTGGCACCCTCTCCTGGTGTGCCCGGAGTGCTGTGCAGCGATGGGAAATCATCCGCTCCTGCAGCTGAACTCACGGGCAAAGCCTCCGGCAGCGCGCTGCGGTTCTGGATGGATGCAGAGTTTTGGGCTGGGTCTGTGTCCCGTTTTTAGAATTGCCGCGGATGCTGCTCGTCCTCAGGGAAGTTCTGAAGGGACAAAATCACACTCAGCTTTGTTTTTTTCCCTATATCTCTGGTCTGAAGAAACACCCGACTGCTGTCATGCGTTCATTGCTTCTTATGCTCCTTGAGGCATCTAGAAAAGCAAAAGGTGAGGAAAAAAGAAGAACGGGGAAACAGAAGATGGTGTTAAATTAGATTATTATTTTTCAAGTATTTGTGATTCCACAGAATGGCCAAGAACTTGGGGGAAAACACTGTGGATTGGAGAAAGGTCATGTGAGGTGAGTTCCTCAGCGCTGGCGATGCCATCTGGGCAGAGTGGAGGTGCCAGCGAGCCCGTTTGCTGTCACTGTTCTGTAATTCAGAATAATTCGGGAGTGGCTCCGAAGCCCGGCAGAAAAGGCTCCGTTCCTGCAGGAGCAGCCCGCGGCAGGGCTGGGAAGGGCTCAGGACCTGGAGTCGGGGATTTTCTGCTTTCTCCTGCTCAGCGCTGCTTCCCAGAGCTCTGCTGTCCAGCACAGCAGCAGCAGGTCACCAACACAGCTCTTCCTGCTGGGAGTGAACCTTTTTTTTTTTTACCCTTTTTAAACTTTTTTTATTTTTTTTTTTACCCCAAATTTACACTTCAAACCTCAAGTTTTAACTCACCCACTGAGAGTCAGGCAGAGACTCTTCACCCCTTGCTTGTGCCCAGCAGGAACAAACCTCCCTCCCTGGGAATGTGCTCAGTGGAAGGAGACAGGGAGGGATTGCAATGTTTCAATAAAAGCAGATAATTTTTGCCAGGCTGGGACGTGGGAGAATTCCCTTCTTTGAAATGCTCAGCACAGGTACCAACACTCCCGTTCCCGTGAGGGTTCATGGACTGAGGTCAGCCACAGCCACATTTGCCAGGAATTTTGTGTGTGCATGCAGACACTTGTTTTCCCATTAAAAAAAAAAATAGGAGAAAAGTACAAGTCTCTAATTGAAGGCACTGTGAGTTTCTGTGCAAAGACATCTTTGGCTCTTGATGTGTTTAAGACATTATTATTTATTCTGGAGTAAGATCTCAGCTGTTAAAATCCTTGCTCATATAATTTTTTGGTATTTGTATACCCAAAGTAGTGAGAATTCTATATATGGGAATAAATGGACTGTCCCAAAGATGAGAGAAATGGGAATGGCCTCTAACTTGTGTTACATTTGTGATTTTGTGCTGTAATTGAGCAGAGCAGTGTCCTGTGATCAATTATCAAAGGCAGCAAAAAATTCTGCTTTATTATATTTGTCCAAACACGATCATTCCATTCAGATATTTTCAAATATTAAAGTTTATTTATTTTTCTAGCTGTAGAGAGGAAAAAATCAAGCAGTGAGACAGCTTTTTTTTTGTTTTAATTTGAATATTCTAATTTAGGGGAGGAGTCCCTCAGCTTCTCTGGCATTGGCCAACCCATGTCCTGAAGTCATATTTAACTGATTGCTCAGATAATTAAACTGTCATGTTCTGTTAAAGACTCCAGCACCTGCTGTCACTCACACTTCCAGTTCAGATCCAGATCCAAGGCTGATTGAGCAACCCTGCATTGGAGCTCCAGCCCTTCTGAATTCCCAAAAATGAGAGAAAATTTCAGTCCAGGGAAGGTAATTAACGTCAAACTCTTATGTAAATCATTGCATCCTTGTTCAACCCCCATGTATACCCTGAAACCCAAGAGGACTGGGTGCAAAATTTTTGGCAGAAGATGTTAATTTAGTGTTCCCTGAGTCATCCCATTCTTTCCAATTTGCTCATCTTCTGAATGTTTTAGTCTATTAGCAGTCTCTGAGGTTATGTGCCAATTAAATAATTCCATTCATTATGCACAAACCATATAGAATAGTTCATTATGCTCCAGCCAGCCTCTGGGCATGTGTACAAAACTGTATCAAAGAGCACCAGTTAACAAAAATAATATCAAAAGAGAAAATGCAGTTGCTACAGGGTGTTGATCAGCGGCACCATCCCGCCCAGGAGACGGCTCCATGCCTGGAACATCCCCACGTACCTTTTATGTTATTTACAATTTATGAGCCTTAATTACCGAGTGTTTGTAAAGAGCTTTGGAATGCTTGGATGAAAGACGGAGCAGGAACTCCCTCAATGGTTATGAATGGCACGGCTCGGGCAGCGAGGGCAGGACAGCTCCAGGCACAGCGGTGACACCGCACGGATCGGGGCGACACGGGGATGGCACCGCTGCCCCCCGCCTCTGTGCCTCAGCTCCTCACACACAGACCGCAATTCATCATCGCAGCCTTCACACGGTGCCTGTAAAGCTTTTAGAGCAGAGCTCTCGGGTATCGACCCCAGCGCTGTGTCACGGTGACAAACGTCCTTGGCAGGTGAGGGAAGAGCAGATTTGCCTCGGGAGGATGATTAAGAGGATTCTTGCGGCAGGATTCGGGACGCAGACGGAACTGACTTATGGGACATGGATGCTCAGGTGCTGAGCAGCCCGGCAGGGATTTCTGGCTGTGCTCACAGGGCCTGCAGGGACCCGGCACTGCAGAGCCCTCACACCCCGGGCGGGGGCTCGGCCGTCTGTCTGTCCGTCCCCTCTGCTGCGGCCCCCATGCCCCAAGGGGACATTTTGGGACACGTCCCTGAGGTCTCCCTCCAGGGCGCCTCGGCTCTCACGGCCCTGCCACGGCGCTCGCCCGCTGTCCCCCGTTTTCAGGACTCTGCCCTCGGGGCTCTCCGTTCCCGCTGCCCACGGGACGCGCCCAAATTGCCGCAGCGTCCCCAGGTCACCCGTGCCCTCAGCCAACATGGCGGCCGGGGCCTCACGCGGCCCGGCGCCCCCCGCCCTGATCAAAGATGGCCGCCCCACCTCCCCAAGGAGCCCCGCGCCCTCCTTGCCCTCACCCAACATGGCCGCCCCGCCCGCCCTCACTGGCCGGTGGGCGTGACGCCGGGGCGGCCATGTTGGGTGTGGGCACATCCCGCCGTGCCGCGCGGGCGGCGCTGCCGGAAGCGGGCGCGGGGCCGGTGTTGACAACATGGCGGCCGCGGGCGCCGCCGCGGGAGGAAGAGGCGGAGGGAGCGGCGGCGGCGGGCGGGCGCAGCAGCCTCATTCATAGAACCCGGCGCGCTGCCCTCCCTCCCTCCTGCCTTCCCCCGCCCCGGCGGCCGCCTCGCCCCCTCCCAGGCGCTATGTCCTTCTTCAGGCGGAAAGGTAGGGGGGCGGCGGGCGGGCGGCCGCCGGGCTCGTCCCCCGCGCGGCTGCCGGGCCCCGGCCCTGCCCCTCCGGGCATCGCCGCCGGGCCCCGCGAGGACGCGCGGGCCCTGAGGAGCGGCCTCCCCGCCAATGACGGTCAGTACCGGCGCCAGTGGGGTTGGGAGGGCTCGGGGGGCCGGGGCCGGGCGGGGCTCGGGGGGCTCGGCTGCCGCCGGGGCTCCGGTGAGCGGCAGCGACCGCCGGGTGCGGCCCCCGGGCTGCCCGCGGCTCCCGGCGGCTCCCGGCGGCTCCGGACGGTGACCGGGGCGGCAGGGGACTGTGGCACCTCCCACGCTTCGTGCAGGGTTTGAGCTTCCGAGCCCTTTACAGGTGATTTTTTTCACAACGCTGACATATCCGGCTTTGTAAAAAATATAATGGACTGAGAATGTATGGCAGCAGCTGAACATGTCAGTGAAAAAGGGACCTCATCGCACCGAGCCCTCCGTGAAAGCCAAAGGAGTCCGTGGCTTTTTGCAGTTTATTCTGTAATAGATCTGTTAGGGAGCACAAGCTGGGAAATTCAGGGCTCCTGAAATATTTATAATACTCCAGCAGCACAAATGGGTGCAGTTTAAGTGTTCTCTGGGACTGCAGCGTTTTGAAAGCACTTTGTGCTCGTGCTGCAGGCAGGGCCCTGCACTCTCAACCCACCCAGATGTGGTTTGGGTGGTTTTTGTTGAAAGTGGCACCTTTTAGGAAGGGCCCCTTGGGAAAGTTCTGTTTCCTCGTGGTGCTGCAGCTCAAGCAATGCAACCACTGATCTTCTGATGCAGTGCTGTTCTAAAGCCTTTCTGAGTTACTGAACCCAAAATGCACGGCCTGGAAGGTGAGAATGTGGTACCTGGGGTGATGTTGATGCTCTTGGCTCACACATCCTCTGGATCTTGCTCAGCCAAAGCAGCAGCACTGAAAACGTCACTCTTTGGGGAGGTTAGTGCAGTAGTTGTGGGAGAAATGAGTCTAAACTTTTGTTCTTATTAGCAGATCTGAAGATTCTGGAAGCCACTGAAGGCTTTGCAAGTGCCATAATCCTTTTTGGGGTGTTTATATACAAATGTTGGGCTGCAGAATAAAACTTGGATAGTGGTTATAAACTCTTCAAAAAGAGCTCCTGCTGCTTCATTGAGAATTGTGGAGCTGAGGTTCCATCCTGACGTGGGATCACAGGGACCAGGTCAGCTTGGATGGAAACTTTCTCAGGGAGAAAGCCATGAAAGGTCTGATTATCTGAGAAGTGTAATTGAGGATCTATGTTCCTTTGATTAAAGGATCTTTGGTCAGAGAGGCAAATCAGCACTAAATGCTCGAGAGAGACACTGTGAAGGAGAGGAGAAAAACAGCCTTTCATCTGGGCTGTGCATAAAACAAACACTTGCTTGGTGTGATCTCCGTTTTTAGATTTGGCTTTTAGAGAAGATTTGAACTGAAGCTGTGAGGAAAGCAGCACATTAAGGCTTAGGATAAAACTCCAGCTACATGCAGTTCAAAATCCTACAAACATCAATGTTCCTGGAGTGAGCTGTCGTTGTTTAAGAGGATATTGCAGTGGGTAGAAATTAAAACTAATTTTAAATTAAATCATAGCAAGAATCATAAAGCAATTGACCTGTAGAAAAAAAGAAAACCGAAGGTAAAGTGTTTTTATAGCTTGGGCCTTGAAATAAAACTCTGGCAGACTGAGGATGTATAAGGAGTTGGGAAATCAAAGTATAACAGGTGAGCTGGGTGCTTGAGGGCAGGTTATGAAACTGCTGCCAGTGGAACAGCTCATCCCTGGGGATATCTTGGGAATAACGTGCAGTCCCACAGCCTGGCTGGCCTCAGCAGTTTCTCTTTGTTTATTGTGTGCTGTTGACACACTGTGAATGCTTTTTGAGTTTGTTCAGAGCATTTCAAGATGTGAATTAAAACTCTGGAACGTCACGTGCTGGTTTGGCAACCTTTGGAATGGGATTGGCCACTGGAAATCTCACCCTTGGTCCCCGTGCTGTGGTTCCTTCTGGTTTCACACAGGCACCACACAGCATCCGCTTTTTGGGGGAAGTGAAAGTGAATTCATGTAGTGAAACTCCACTCTCTAAAATTTGGGCTTGTCCTGGATTAGAGCTGATTTTGTCCCCTCTTGTCACTTGGTCGTGCTCAGAGCTGCTGGGGACAGAAGCAGCCTGTGTGGGAAGGGTTGGGACACGACCCTGGAGTTCATATTTCCAGTAGTAAGCAGGTATTTAGGGAGGAACTGAGCGGCTTGGAAAGAAGGAAGAGAGGTATTTAAACTGAAAATAGGCTTATGGAGGGCTCTTGTGTGAAAGCCAGGAATTACTGCTGATAGCTAGGAGCTGGTCTGATGGAATACTGGAGTGATTTGGGAAAGATGAGAGTTCGTAGAGGTTGCTTGGTTCCCCCTGTGCCTCGGTGATTTGTCTCCTGTCCATCAGCTCCAGTTACGTAAAGGCTGGTTACCCTCGTGCTGCATCGGGCTGCAGGAGGTCAGTGTGGAGAGAATCCGCCTCTTTTAATGGACACTTAAAACCCCTCTGTGCTCCCTGGCAGATGAAATTTTCGACCCTGAGTTGCCAATTTGCAGCCCTGCAGCGTTCGTGCTCGCAGGGGAGGCTGGCAGCAGTGCTGCAGCCACCGGGCCAGGGCAATTATGTAACCGGAGACCGGAGTTCCCCTTTAAAATATTTAACATCCTCAGGTCGGAATGGGAACGCTTTGGGTGGGTTTTTTGGATGTGTTTTGTGATGTAAATGTGGGATTGTGCTGGGCTGTGCCTTGTGGTTACCTTAGGAAGGGCTCCAGGGTCGTGTTCAGGAATGACCTATTTGTAATAATAATCCTGGCCTGGAGCAGCCTCCCTGGTAGATCACATTCTCCAATATCACCTCTGCGTTTGTTTCTCTGCCATCCTGTTTATGTGCTGCTTGGGCTTCTTTATTTTTGTTTTGAACAGATCTCCTCCTTCACTTCCTTTATAATCTTCCTTTAAAAAATAGTAATATTTTTTTAAAAATAAATCCTCCAAGTGCTTTTCCATTACAACTTTTTACACTGTTATCTCCCCATCAGTTGTTCACCCGGGGTTTGATGATGATTAAGCAAGACTGTTTGTGAGAGAATTAAGTGTTTGCAGGGAGTTTCCAGAGCATTTCTGTGGTATCCATCATGTGCATGGAAGCAGCTCCATGGAGCCAGAGCCAGCCCACATCTCCTCAGTGCTGGGTGTTGTGCTGCTCTTCCTGTAACACAAGTGAAATGTTGTTTTTAGGTGATTTTTGGTTCACAGAGAGCACCTGCCAGTGCTCTACACTTAAAACATACCTTTTCCACTCTTCCCAGTTCATGCTGTTTATTAAAGTCATCCTGAATGCAGCTTTAATCTATAGACAGCAAACATCTTCTTCCATGGAAATTTAACAGACTGTATTTCATTAAACTTAATTAATGGATGGATGATAAGGTTTTGCTTTTGAAAGTAAGTCAACAGAAGAGCTTTGAAAGCCTCTGTCAGTTACTGGATGTGCAATTTAAATGAGAAATCAGTTTTAACAAAATTATAGTTTCCATCTGCCTTTGATACTTGCTGATGTTGGGAATTCTATGTCCATTCTCAGTTAAATGCCACCAGTTACCCAAAATAGCATTAACATTTTCCCTTGTATTTTACAGTGAAAGGCAAAGAACAAGAAAAGACCCCAGATGTGAAAGCAATTAAAAGTAAGATCAAACTTTTGTCTGTAAATTCAGATCTCTGCTATCATCCACCATTTTTATCTTACCCAACAGGATCATTTCCTTACTCCTGAGCACAGATCTGACCTGTGCATCAAACCCAAACCAAACCCAGAACTTAATTCTGTTTCTGGGTATTTATAGTAACTAATTTTTCCTCCTCATCTTGCTGAATCTGTAGGTGCAGAAGGTTATTAAGTTATGTCAGGCATGAGCTTTAATTCAAAGTGATCAGTCAGCCCGGTCACCTTGCATGTGATTGTTCCTTATCCACAACAAATTGTTCCTGAAGTTTCTTGCTCGGGTGCAGTGTCCTTTGGAGTTTGCAAAGTGCAGCTTCACTGTGTCTGATTTACAGAAGAAGCTGCAGATTTAACTTTAGTGGGGCTTGTGAGGCTGAAGATCCAAATCCTGAATGAACTATTCTGCTGCTGCCCTGTGTGGTGCAGAGGTCTTGCTGCTAAATCTCTTAGGAAAGGAGAAAAGATCTTGGTGGAGAAAAGAGATTTATAAACTGTAGAAAAACAAGTTCTGCTTATCCTGTCAGGTTTTCTTGCAGTACTGAAAGGAGATGAGGTAAATGCCAGAATCTGATCTGTTACTTTTATACCCTCAGACAAAATCCTGTTTCTGTACTTGGTAATGTGTTATCTGCACATCAAGAGAAAATTACAGGCTTTTTTCACCTTGGTGGTCTGTCTTTTAAATCAAATACAGGAAACAGTGAGTTGCATCCATTTCACAGCCACACCTCACCTTTCAGTGCAACTACCAGTATGGTGACCCTGAAAATAAAAATAAACTTGAAAATTTGTAGTATTGCACATTGTGAGCTGCTGCAGCAGAGAGCACTTTTGTTTGACCCTTAAAAGAGAGTAGAACATTTTTTTTCTCAGATGTCCATAATATAAAATTAAATTTAAATCTAATTGACAAAAGCCTGTGGCATTATGAGGAGTGTGGCTCTGGCACTACACAAGTAACCTCCACCAAATTTTCCCACTGCTGCCATCCCTTGGCCTTGGAAAAAATATATTTTCTCCATTATTGCTGGTATGAAATACCCAGAGGCTTTGTAAGAAGCAGCAAGTGGTGTCTTGGTGTCCAATCCTGCAACTGCACAAACACTTGGCAATAATTTAAATGTTTCCATTGCTCCTGAGATATCTGTGCTGTGACATCTAAGTGTGAAATTGTCAACTGCTGTCATAAAATTGGCAATAAAAATAAAGTGATGCAGCATGGAAGTCGTGGGGCCCAAGCTGCCTGACACCTTGATGGAACACATCCCTGGGAGGTGCTGAGATAATCAGCTCATCTGATGTGCTTTATTTTTGAGTCAGAGGTGTAAGGTGTCCCTGCATGACATCCTCATCTGACACAGCTTCCTGAGAGCTTTGGAATCTGCTGTGAGCATGTTTGGAGTTTTTTTCAACTTTGTCATCAATTAACAATTAGCAGAGTTTTGTGTGAGGAAGTTCTTATTTGTTCTTTTTGAGCTCCAGCCACTCGTGTCCTAAAACAGCCAGAGGGGGTTAAGTTTATAACCTGGGTTTCATCAGAGGTATTTCCTTATTGCTTTTTTTCCTCTTGCAACCAAGCAGAAGCAAGAAAAATATTTTTGAGAAATAATGCTTATTAAACCTCACAGATAGCTTTGTAGTTCAGGATTTTAAAACACATTTTAGCTTTCAAAAAGGCATGGAAATGGATTGGCAGGAGCATTGGAACTAAACTGAACTGTTGATAGAGTATAAAGTTGTTACAGTAATGGTTATCAAGGAAGTAGGAAAGTTCAGGAATATTTCATGTGTAAACTTAGACGTGGCATCTCTTGATTTGCTGCTGAATAAGAAAAATAGAAGTGGGTGGGAGTGAGTTTATTCTCAATAATAAAACTTTAATTTTTAAGAGTCTTTAATCAGACCCTTGATCAAAGATGGCACACAGTGGTACAGTGAGGTTTTAGTGAGACTGACTCTTGCAAACTCCCTGGTATATTTTGGGGTGCTTAGCATCGGGCATTGTTTAGAAGAGGCCTCGAGGTCCTTGTGCTTTAACAATTCCTGTCCTGATTCCAGCTCCAATGCCAGTACATTCCCCTCAGAGAAGCACTAGGAATCATGCCTTGCTGGAGGCTGCAGGACCAAGCCATGTGGCCATCAATGCCATCTCTGCCAACATGGACTCCTTCTCCAGCAGCCGCACAGCTGCCCTCAAGAAGCAGCCAAGTCACATGGAAGCTGCTCACTTTGGAGACTTAGGTAAGCCTGTAAGAATGTCAGTTTTCTTTTTATTCTGTGTATTCCTGGTGCACTCACCATCCCTTGGTTTTCAGATAAACAAATGGGTAATAAAGGTGTGGCTGCTGTTACAGTAGCATATGTGTTACCCTGGGAGAGATTTGAAGGGAACAGACAATTCCTTTACTTTGTCATAATGTTGGAATTGCCTCTTCACAGTTGCTCTACAGGACACTGTAGTATCCAAAAGGACACTTCTGTATCCAACCCCCACATGTGTGGTACAATACGGACTCACTCCCTTTCGTGTTTTCCTTTAGGCAGATCGTGTCTGAACTACCAGGCTCAAGAGACCAAATCAAGCCTTTCCAAGACCCTTGAACAAGTCCTGCAGGACAGTGTAGCCCTCCCTTACTTCATCCAGTTCATGGAGCTGCGCAGGATGGAGCACTTGGTGAAATTTTGGTTAGAGGCCGAGAGCTTCCACTCCACCACCTGGTCCCGCATCCGCGCACACAGCCTGAACACGGTGAAGCAGAGCTCCCTGGCAGAGCCAGTGTCCCCCTCCAAACAGCAGGAATTGGCCTCCTCTCCTCCTGCTGGGTGGCTGGAGGAGAGGCTGGAGGGCTCTGGCACTGCCCAGCTGCTCCAGCCCCAGCCTGACAGAACTGCCAGCAGCCAGAACCACGCGGGGCTGCCGGGGCGGCAGAGCCACAGCAGCGCAGCTCTGGCTCTGAGGAAACCAGAGACAGGGACTCACCCTCTTCCAGCTGATCAGCAAGAATCTTCCAAGCTTTCAGTATCAAATAGAAACAGCCCCTCCTCTGCACTAAAGGACTTGTCAGGAAAACTCATGAAAAGTAAGTGCTGTGTGTTCCCTTTGGTTGAAAAGGTGGGAAATGGGGAATGGTTTTGTGTAGGGAGCTGCCTCAGTTCTCAGGTTCTTAGCAATGTGATGTTGCAAGGAAGAAAGTTTTATGTATCACTGATGTTAACTTGCTGCTGGTCAGTTTGAGCTGTGTATTGTTTGAATTGTTTAATAATAAAAAAAGCTGCTGAAGAGACTTCAAAATCATTGTGTACTCAATGAGCTTAGGTTGCTTCTGTTCTTCTATGTGTACTCATCAGAAATTAAGTGAACATTGCTATGTCCAGTTCTTCCCTCATCCATCCCATCCCACCTTAAAAGAGTTGCAGAAAGTTTGGATGGTGGGGCTGACAACTGATAATTAACTTGCCATGGAAGGTAAATATTCTGTATTACATATAATAATGTAAGAGACTTGTGGAGATTTATGTGTGGAATGTACTGGTTTTGTTCTTGGATTTATTTGATAGAGTTCCTCCCCTTGTAACTGATTTGTTGTCATTTGGATTCCACCTCTTCAGAGGCTGCTGGAAGTAAGGTTGAAATTAAAATATTACCTTTTGGTAGTGAGCTACATGCTCAGTAACATGGTTCTCTACTTTGCATCTACTCAGTCCTCCCTCATTTGTGCAAGTCTGCAGGCAAAAAGGAAACACTTCTTTCTTCATGTTGGTTCATTTTGTTTGCCCAACTGTTTCCTCATGTTGCATCCCTTTCTCTTGTTGTTTGTATTTCTCATGTAGTTATTTATCATTTGCCTTCACAATACATAACCTCAGCCCCAAAGTCACTTAAACAAAGAAAATTATGTTTTAGTCATCAAAGCACCTCTGCTTTCTGACGTCTAAAAAGAATTTGAAAGCACAGGGTCCTTATTGAGAAATCTGAGAAGAATTTGAGTGTAATTTTTTCCTCTCTTCCAGAGCAGAGTCCCAAGTCTCAAAGAATGATGTGTGAAGAATACAACTTGTTTGAGGCATATAATTTTAAGGGGTTTTTTTTTTAGTAATTCCTATATAATGCAAGTGATTTCTCTGTGATGAGAGCTAAAAACTGGGAATTTCACTTGCCTGAAAGGTGTTGCTTCTGGGACTATGGTGTGCAGCTGAGGAAGTGGGTTCTGCCTCGTGTAGTGGTAGAGAAAATTTGGAGCTATGTTGTTTTATTTTATTATTGTTGTTGTATTCCATCTTAGGTGGGTTTGTTGTGATCTGGTTGGAGATCACACAGTCCCTGCAGCTGGTCAGGAGCAGAATATGAATATCCTGCAGTGGAAACATCACTGAGAATTAGACACTTGCTTTTCTGAAGAGCCTACATTTGTTACTCACTCTTACCAAGGAATTCCAAGTTTGATTCTGTGTTTCTTCCCTGCAGGTATAGAACGGGATGCAGTTAGGACTTTTACCAAATATATTTCTCCAGATGCTGCTAAACCAATCCCTATTACAGAAGCAATGAGAAATGACATAGTTGGTAAGAATGAATAATTGCTTCCTCATTTCAGAGCTGCTCTGTCCCCATAAAAATGTGTCTCTAATACATCACTTGTATTTATCTTTAATTTATCTTTACTTGTTTTTATCTTTATTTTTATGAATTTTAAAGGCAGATGTAAAAAGATAGGAAATTACAAATATCAGTGGACCTTACCTTCGACAGTGCTGTGAATATCCTCATAAAAACTTTCAGAGATTTTGTTTAAATTAAGGAAGGAATTCTTGGTGGTTATGGAGAGGATCCAGATATGAATCTCAGTCAAATACTTTAGCCATGTTGTTATTATTTGGCCAGCTTTGAAAGCTGGCTCAGTCAGAACCAGCTGATTCTGGTGGATTTGAACTACAATTTTTCATTAACTAGTCCTTGCTTGTGCTTTTCAGCCCCACCAGCCAAATCCATGTTAAAATTAACCTGCTCTTCCTTTGCAGCAAAGATCTGTGGGGAGGATGGCCAAGTGGATCCCAACTGCTTTGTTACAGCACAGTCTGTGGTGTTCAATGCAATGGAACAAGAGTGAGTTGATGCAATGGTTTGGGTTCTTGTGTCTCTCATCCTAAAGGTTCTGTTAAAAATGTTTATGGAGACATTACCATACCAGCACTTTCTCAGATCCCCTCCAAATCCATTCTTGCTGAACTTGGCTGTTCACTGTTGTGTTCTTTATCTCTTTCTGGTGCCATTTACAAACCCTCCCTGTTTCTTGCTTGTTTTGCTTTTATCCAACCAAAAGTATCAGAGTTCTGGGCAAGAGCTAATTGGTTCTGAGGGTGCCTTGGGTGCTGCTGACCCTGATAACTGCTTGGCTCTGTCTCTGTGCAGGCACTTTAGTGAGTTCCTGCGGAGTCACCATTTCTGTAAATACCAGATTGAGGTGCTGACCAGTGGGACTGTGTACCTGGCTGACATTCTGTTCTGTGAGTCTGCCCTGTTCTACTTCTCTGAGGTGAGTGTCAGCATCTGGGTTTGCTTTTAGATCCCTTTCCAGCAGATGAAAGGAATCTGTTCATTCCTAGGTGGCTTTAGGTTGGATAGGTTGGATTAGGTTGGATATTGAGGGTGGGGAGGCCCTGGCACAGAGTGCCCAGAGCAGCTGTGGCTGCCTCATCCCTGGAAGTATCCAAGGCCAGATTGGATGAGGTTTGGAGCAACCTGGGATAGTGGAAGGTGTCCCTGCCCGTGGCAGGGAGTTGGAACTTGGTAATTTTTAAGGTCCCATTCCACCCAAACAATTCTGTAAATCTGTGATTATAATAAAAAATCCAAGGTGTGTTTTTTCTGAGAGAAAATGCATTGAGCTTTTTCCTGCTCCCACGTAGAATGAATTCAAATGTTCAGACCTGTCTGTTGTGTTATGCAATGAGTATTTGTGATTTCCTCTCCAGTCAGTGAGTGCTTCTCAGAGTCTCTTTGCTCTGTAGAAGCTTTGACATTGTCATCTTGATCTTCACATTGTAGTGACTGTAAAAGCCTGAAGTGTTGTTACAGGTAACAAATCATAACCAGTGCCATTTTGTGATGTGATAGGTTAAATAAAAGATTTCACAGTTTCAGGCTCCTGCACCTTTAAGAAATCAGCCCTTGGCATACTTGTCCTGACAGTCTGACAAGCTGATGTAGTTTGAAACTGCAGTTTGGGAAGCTGAGACAATGTGCTGAGCTCAGTGTAAGCTAAATGTAGCATGAAAATGGTGCTTCCTGTCCTAGGATGAGACAAATAGTTTTTGGAAACTAAATGTGAAAATAAGTACAGAAGAAAATGTCAGAAGTTCTCTTTTTTTTGTTTTTTTCTTCTTTGTTCCTCCAAGCAAGCTAAATTTGTCTGAAACAGAAATTTTTAAAATTGTGTCTTGTTGACAATTTTGCATCACTAGTATATGGTCTATGTTTCTTGTTCTAAATAAGAAGAAGGAAGTTAAAAAATTATTAAAAGTTTCTTACTAAAACTTCTTTAATCTCCTCTTTTTCTGATTTCCCTTCCAGTACATGGAGAAGGAAGATGCAGTTAATGTATTGCAGTTCTGGTTGGCAGCAGATAACTTCCAGTCTCAGCTTGCTGCCAAAAAAGGCCAGTATGATGGGCAAGAAGCACAGAACGATGCCATGATTTTGTATGACAAGTGAGGGACTTCAACAATCCTTTGTTTCTGTTCTTGTGGTTTTGTGTTTGTGCTGTGCAAAAAGAACTTTTCTGCACTCTTGTGCTGTTCTGCTGAGGTGCATTTTATCAAGGTGGCTTTTGATGCATTTCCACACATGAACTTTAAATATTTTTTTGATATACATGAGGAGAAATCCTTACAAGGATTCCATTCTTAAACATAACTCAGGATTTTCAGGACTTGATTGCTTGAGTTTGTTTGGTTGGGAGATATCAAAGCTGATTGGTTGACATTTGAAAATGGAAGGAGCTTAAGCCTAATAGCAGATACAGCTCTGCAGAAAAACCTTGTTGTTCAGATACTGTTATCCATATAAAATAGGCTGTAGAAACTGTTCTCACACGTGATAAAAGCCAACTAGTGCTTGTTCTTAGTATTGTGAAATATTTCCTTTTTTTAAGGAAGAAATCAGATCCTTTTTACTATCAAACTTTCAGGAGAGGAACTTTCTTCCTGTACTTTGTGCTTCACTTTAGCAATAAGGCAGCTGGGAGACAGACAGCACAACTCCTTCCAGGAAATGTTTGTTCTTGATCTTAAGTGTGAGGCTCTACCACAACTTGAGTTATTACCCAAGAAGGAAATAATAATTGGAGAGGAAGCAAATGCTTCACTCAGAGGTTCATCAATCATTCCCCTATCCTTAAACTCCTTTTGCAAGGATGTGAGCAGTAGAGCCAATGCTGCTTTGGAGTTCTGGGTGTTTCCTGCTCCATTCCTGTTTTTCATCTGTGTTTCAGGGCAGGGCTCTCAGAACTGTTTCTGGGAGGGGGGTGTCTCACCTGCAGTCAGTGGGGACCAGGTGTGTGCAGGTTTTTTTGCAGTGTCTGGGGGATGGGTGGGCACTGAGCACTTGCAGAGGTTTGCAAATCCTGTTTGTGTTGTTTCCTTGCCCTGCCCCAGGTACTTCTCCCTGCAGGCCACACATCCTCTGGGGTTTGATGACTCTGTGAGGCTGGAGATTGAATCCAACATCTGCAGGGAGGGGGGGCCTCTCCCCAACTGCTTCACCACTCCCTTAAGGCAGGCGTGGACAACCATGGAGACGGTGAGATCCTTCTTCAGAGTGGGGTTCACACTGAGTGAAGGTGATGTGGGGGTTCCATAGAGTGCCCCTGATTTGTCCTGTTCCCTTGCTGACTTCCTGTTACCTGCATAATAGAACAGCTTCAGGAAAATCTGCCAGACTCTTTTCCCCAGCCTGATTTGAAGATACCACCCACTGGCTGCTGTTAATGCTCTGTGAAATGTTTGTCTTGGGTGATTATTGCAGTTTAATGGAAATAACAGAATTTCCTCCCATGTGAATTGCTATCAACAGCTTATTTTATATCTTTAGAAAATTTTACTTCCTCTTAGTAGGAGTTGTTTGCAAGTCTAATACAAGTGCTGTGGTTAATAATGTAACTCTGGGATACCCAGATACCAGAAATGAATGATTTGATTCTGGAGCTTCAGAGAGTTGTGAACAGTGAAACAGAATAACTGCAAAGCCTGTTGGACTGTCAAGCTTAAGTTTCTAGATGGGAAACCCCCCCCCCCCCCCGAACTTCAGTTCCAGTTACTGGTGGATTTAATTAATAGACAGTTGGGTTTGTTCATTTTGCAGTAGGATTAAAACTTAAAGCAATGCAGTTGCTAATCCACAATAATTCCATGCATGGATGCTTTTATTTGTGTTCTGTCTACACAAGGACTGAGATGTTTGTCTGCTCTTCTCTAACTATGCAGACCAGCCTTGATTAAAGAGGACTTTTCCTATCTCTCAGGTTTTCCTACCTGGTTTCTTGTCCAGCAACCTTTACTACAAATACTTGAATGACCTCATCCATTCAGTACGAGGAGATGAATTCCCAGGAGGGAACATTGCACTGAGTATTCATGGCCCTGGTAGCTCTCCTGACACTGATTTCATAGGGAGCATGGATGGCTCTGCCTCCCAGGTACCAATTTGGATTTTCTGTGTCAATATCCAAATTTTTACTCTGTAAAGAAACACCATTCCACTTTCATTTAAACCTGTTTTGTGTTAGGATTTGTTTAATCTACTTGCAGCTCAGTTCTGTCAGAAGTGTCTCTGCTGTTTGTTGTACCCAAAGCTTTGTGCTGCTATTTCTTTACATCAGTGATGTCTTTATTAAGCTGCTACTATTACTGAAGACTTTTTCATGATGCCATAATATCTAAGAATGCTTGTTATTAGAAATAACATTATTTTGTCAATACCATAGTTACAACTTTAGGTGAAAATTGACAGTTGTGAATATGCTATCAAATTTAAATATAAACACATGAGCTTTGTTGGCTTAGTTCTTTTAAAGTGCCAAATCTTCTGTCCTGAAGAGTAAACTGATTTCCAGGGCTGAAGGCATCAATGTGCTCAAACACAGAGCAGATTCTGGCTAGCCTGTAACCAGGGCAGCTTGGAAACTGCAAACCCAGCTGAGAGCAGAAGAGCCAAGCGAGTGCTGCTTTTATTGAACTCTGCAGGGCTACCCTGAGCTTCAAATCCAGTATCCACACCAATGTTAGTCATGTCCTGCCTTTCCAGCTACTTGGAAGCTGTACTACCTGCTTGTACTATTTTTAAACCTCCTAATTTGCAAGGAGGGAATATTCCTCCCCTAGCTGTGAAGTGGGGAAATAAAATCTGTGTTCTTGAAGCCTCCTGCTGCTTGATCCTCTGAGCAGGAGGAACTGCTGGTAATTGGCTGGGCAATTTAGGAAATGAGGTGCTGCTTTCTGTGGTGTGCATTCCTGCTTGTCTGAATAGGAGAATCTCTGGGTCTCTGCATATTTTTGCATAAAGAGCAGCAGGGAAGGAGCTGCCATTGGTGTTCCTGTTCCGTGCTGAGGTGATAATGGATCGCTGTGTGTTGTGCCCTCCCTGCTGTTGCTCTGATGTTTCCTTGGCTTTTTTTTTTTTTTTTTTTTTTTTCATAATCTTATATAAATACTCCAGGCCAGAAGATAAATGTTTGTTCTCTGTGCATGGGGGAGGCATCTGTGTTTGGGAATTGCTTACCAAGAGCAGGAGAGGGATGTTCCAGACTCCCAACAAATGATTTGAGAGCACACACGGGTCTGTTGAGCTCAAAATGCTCAGGCAGCAGCGTGTGCTGACCTGGCCTTTGTGTCTTTGGCTCTGCCCACAGAACTTTATCATCCCTCTGCTAAAAACAATGTCCTATGAGTTGGGAATTCAAGGCTGTGTAGACACACTAATTCTTTTATGCTCTTGCTTAGAGACTTGATGGAGGTTTATCTGTATTAAAAGCACAAAAATTGCAGTTTTGTTAAGAAGCTCGCAGTTGTCTGCATTGGGCACTAATACTTAGAATTTTTATTTGTAGTCCAATGTCAAAAAGGCTAATGTTAAAATCCTGAAAAATTTTGATGAAGCAATAATTGTAGATGCTGCAAGTCTGGATCCAGAATCTTTGTATCAACGAACGTATGCAGGGTAAGGTTCATTTCAGTGTATTGTTTCCTTTCTGGTTACATGTTTCATCTCTGTTTCATTTTTGCTGTGTTCTCCTGCATGGACAGTAGGCCTAAATGCAAGATCTTAGTCCATGTCTTAATATTTGACATTAAATTTGTTTCAGTAGTGTGATTTAACACCCAGTGAATGTTTCTTTGACCAAAATGGCAGCCAGGGAAATATTTCTAATTGGTTTTTCTCTTCCTCTTAGTTATTGTTCTTCTTTGATATAGCCAAATATGTAACCAAAGATAGCTTTCCATAATCCCAAAGTTCTTTTGATCACCCACATGGTTCTTCACTCCTCTCCTCAGGAAGATGACATTTGGAAGAGTCAGTGACTTGGGGCAGTTCATCAGAGAATCTGAACCAGAGCCTGATGTCAAAAAATCAAGAGGTTTGCTTTGCTCTTTCTCTCCATTTCTGTAAACCTCTGCAGAGCTGCTCTCTTCCCTGCTGCAGTTAAGATAGGCAAAATGTTTGACTCTTTCCAGATCTGTTTTAAGCCAAATAGAGATGCTGTGGGGATTTGGCCTGTACTGAGGCAAAACCCATCTCTGGCCCAGTTTCCTATCCAAATTCTGCTTTTCTGGTCCAGCTGGACTCTGGGGAGCATGAGGAGCCTGTGGGAGTTGGAGCTGTTGATGGAACCTGGCAGGGATGGAAGCGTCAGCAGCTGAGCTGGTGATCAAACCTTCAAAGCTTTGGTCTTGAGATGAAAAAGAGCTGCAGCTCTCCTCATGCTTCCCACCCAGGCTGGGACCTGCTGCTGGAGCTGCTTTTCAGCTCTGGGAAAGGCTCAGTGTCCAAATGGCTCCAGGCAGTCCCTTGTCTTTCCTGCCACTCCTCCATGTCCTGAGTGCCAGCAGAACAAACCCTTCAGAAGGGTGTAAGGGATCAGTTTTGTACCTCACTCTGCTGACATAACTTGCTTGTTGTTTTTATCTCAACCAGGGTCCATGTTTTCACAAGCAATGAAGAAATGGGTTCAAGGAAATACAGATGAGGTGTGTCCCCTTTCATGTTCTTCTCATGACTTTACACTTTAGATTAAAGAAATAAAGTATTGATGTTCTTAATCCTGGCTGTTATCTCTGAGTATCTTTTTGCTGCACCAAGAACAGGGAGACTCTATGTGCTAAATATAATTTGATTGCATGTATGTGTGAAACTAGTTTGCTCTTTGCCAGTGCTTGCTGGTTCAACTAATTAAGTGTATGCTTGCAGTCAGGGTTTTTTTTTATTGTGGTTTTATATATCTCTAAGTAGGGGTGGAAATGTTGTTTGAGTTTTATGGTGAAGTGACCACTCCACATGGATTCCAGGCTGCATTTTTCCCTCTCTGAAGGGCTTAGACAAATCCCCAAGAGATAAATCTAAAATCTCCACTCTCTTGGAAATTGCATCAAGCCTTAAGTACAATAACTGAAGTTAACACTCTACTTGGAAGCCAGGTGCATTTCCATCGAGGGAGGATATGTTTATACAGGTTATGGAATTGTGAAGATTACCCTGACTCCAAGGCTGTGCTGAGAGCACTGTGGTTTTCTTTTAAGAACCTGAAGCTATGTGTATTTTTGGGCTGTGTTTTTCAGGCTCAAGAAGAGATGGCTTGGAGGATAGCAAAGATGATTGTCAACGACGTCATGCAGCAGGCGCAGTGTGAGCAGCCTTTGGAGAAGGTCACCAAGGTAGGGGGTGGAGAGGCTGCTGTCTTCAGCTGCCTCCAGCCAGGCTGTGGGAGGAGCAGAGCTCTCACTTGCCTTCCTCCTGTGGCTGAAACCCACGCTGGTAAATGTTCAAACCAGCAGAGCATGAGGGGAAGAAACAAAGGTTGGAAGTGTTTCGGCCTACGTGTGATGTAGGAATTTCTCAACAGATGCCTGTGGTGGTTCTCCTGTGCAAGCATTAAACTTGTCTTAGTTTGAGTCTGCAAACTGCCTAATTAGTTAAAAGGGTGATCTGTGCTGCAAGATGAAGTGTAATTCCTTCCTTGAGCTCACATTTACTGTGTCCTCTTAGTCAGTAGTGGCATTTCTGCTTGAAGTGTCAGTAAAACTCAGCAGCTGTGAATTTGTCTCATTGGGTGCACTCATTTACACAATTCTGTCTCTAGACTTTAAAAAGACACAGTAACCCTGCCCATAGATTTGTGTATTGTTGTTTGTGTTGTTGTATATCCCATGTGTTCTCTCTCTAAAAGACCCCAGTTCTGAGGCAGCAGTTGGATTTTGTGAAATATTGGTGACAGCAGGTTACCAAGTTAATGTCTGGTACTTCTGACTTTCAGGCATGTGAGTTTGTAAAAATTAACTTACATTGTGTTCAGTTATTGAAGGTAAACAAATTGCCAAAGCCCAGTTGTTAGATTTAAATGGGTGGATCCACAGTTTCATTTGTGTGAGTGTTTTCTTTCTAATAGAGCAGTAACTTGTATAATGATTTCACTTAATGGCTTGGCTGCAAATGATACAATTCCAGTCTGCCTGGATGAAAAGGTCACTCAGCAGAGTATTTAGAATTCTCAAATGGCTGCAGATGTTCTGGATTCAATTAAGAAAGTAATCAAAAGGTTGAGTGTGTTTGGATTAGGTTTGGGACTTTTTTCTTCCCCAAACTCAAACAAAACTGTCTTCAACGTTTCTGTGTCTTTCTGTTGAACAATTACCTTGCATGTTTTAGGGTAAAATGAACTGTTTTTCCCTTTTCCAGCTATGATTTTAGAAACTCCAGGACAGGAAATCTGGTTTTCCACTTTGAGAACGAGTGAACTTTCCCCATTTGTGGATTCTTTAACACAGCCAATAAAAACAAAGCACTGTTACTCCAACTGCTGGAATCTCCCTCATTTCTAAGGAAGAATGAAAAAGAAGCAATCCTGGACCTCCACTGTAGAGAGTGAAGAAACACTTTTCCCTGGTGTATGTGGCATTCACAGTAATGATGATTCTGAGATGAAGATGCAGTTTACAAATGTGTCACTGAGAAACTGTGATCGACTTCACAAATACTTGACCCTGTCTCAAAAAAAGACTTTTAAGCAAAATATCTGGAATGAGACACAGAGGCCACAACAAAGGGGAAGGTTTTGCTGTAGTTTCTAGTTCTACTGCTTGTAATTTTTAAACACAGAATTGGAAGAGCTATGGGGTGAATCCATTGGCAGTGAATGACCTGGAAAGTTCTAAGTTTAATTTTCCGTTACTTGAAATAGATGAGTATTCAACTGTAAGATAAATGTATTTTACTTCATAACTGCATTAACTTTTTGAAGGCAGTGTAGAAGGGTCAGGAACTCCTCCTTGTCGAGCTCCTACACCTACACACACACACACACACACACACCTCCCCTGCTTCCACCACGGAGCAGATCCAAGGCTGGTCCTGCAGCCCCTCTGCTCCCACCTTCCAAGCGGGTTGGACTCTGCAGGCTGCTCCACTTCCTGTCCTCACCATCCCATGAGCAAAGAAAAAAAGAATTGCTGCCATTCTCCATTGCTTCTTGTCCTCCACCCAACATAGTATCTAATTCCAGATGTTTGGTTTACAAAGAAAAACAGTTTTTAATGACCTCTGGCCTTCTTCCTGACACTGTCAACACTTACCATGTTACACAGCACCTGGTTTTTCTTCCCCAGCAAATCAATTTTGCAGGGTAGCAGAAGTACTCAGTGTCTCACCATTATGTTACTGCTGCATTTTTAGTATATGACACTTATTTTGGGTCTTTTTTTTTATTCTAATGATTGCTTTTTTCCTCAAACTTGTGCAAAGAAATCACTATGCGAAGAACTCAAATCATTTCCAATGTTCAGAATATCTTGATTGACTAGAAAGTGTTATTCTGTTGCAATATTTGATTGTATAGAGACACACTGTATTGTTATGAAAAAGCAAAAAAGGCTGTGTATAGGTTTTTGGTACTATGTACCACCTCTTATTTCTCTCATACTCAAGCATTCATGTACTTAAAACATACTATATTTAATTGTGTTTTGATTTAAAATATATAAATATTAAAATTTGTGTCAATTTTCTGTTTTCATGGGGTTTGAAGTTACACGGGATGGATTTTTTTGGAGTGAGTTTTAGGGGTAATTTTGCCCACGTTTCTTAATGGATTATGTTAATGGTAGTGCGGTGAATATGATTAATTCTTATTAAACAGTAAATAAGGTGTTCAGTCACAAGACATGGCAGAAGTTGGGCTGAGAATGGTGTAAAGGAGCAGGGATTGGTCCTGAAGTGTCTGTTTTAGTGCACCCCTGCCTCAATTTTTACCCCCTGGGCAGGATCCCGACTAATCCTGGGCTGTTCATGGATTGCAGGTCCCAGATTTAGGTATGCTTATTGCTCAGGGCTGCTTTTTCCTTAAAATCTGAGCCGGATGGAGTGTGAGAGTCTCGGCCTATCTTGAGTCGTTTTGTCATCGAACTCCTGAGGTTTTAGAGCCGCGCTGAGCTCCCCTTTCGTGGGCCCCGCGGGACTTGTCCGTGCGCGGTCTCGAACCCGCAGCCCCGGGGGAGCGCGGCGCGCACCGCCGGCCGCCAGGGGGCAGCAGCGCCGCGCTCGGGCGCTCCCGCCGCTTCCGGCGCACGTGGGGCGCGCGCGCACATGGCCGCGGTGAGCGGGACCGGGGGGACCGGGATGGGGATGGCCGGGATGGGGATGGCCGGGATGGGCAGCACATGGAAGCTGCAGGGGTGGGAGCGCTGCGGCGCTCAGGGGTTTTCTCGCCCTCCCCTGGGGTTCTCCCGTACGGGTCCTGCTCGGTGCGGGGCGTTTCTCCCTCCCACGGGCCCTGCGCGGGATCCCCCCGGGGAGGTTCCTTCTCCCCAGGCGGGGGTCGCTGCCCGCTGGGGTTCCCGGCGCTGAGCCCGCTGTCCCGCAGAATATGTCGCCGGACGAGGAGGATGTGCAGCGGCTCCTGATCCAGTTCCGCGATGAGGCAGGGGAGTGCCTGGGTTCCCCTTTCGACGTCCCGGTCACCATCACTCCCGACAAGCTGCAGCTGGTCTGCAACGCCCTCCTACAGAAGGTGAGGCCCCTCCCGAACTCCCCGGCACCCCCAGCCCGACCCGGCGCCGCCCGTGGCTACCTCACCTGCCCTTTCTCCCGCAGGATGAGCCGGTGCCTCTGGCCTTCTTCGTCCACGATGCCGAGATCGTGGCGTCTCTGGAGAAGACCCTGGCAGGGCAGAGCGTGGAGACAGAGAAGGTCCTGGACATCATCTACCAGCCGCAGGCGGTGTTCAGGGTGCGGGCGGTGACGCGCTGCACCAGCTCCCTGGAGGGACAC